>NW_006408611.1:9063798-9070364 GCF_000296735.1 Chrysochloris asiatica
TTTTTTTTTTATATAACCCAGTTAATCAGATTAATTGTTCAGCATACAGGTTGAATAAGTATGGTGAAAGACTACAACCCTGTCACACACCTTTCTTAATTTTAAACCATTCAGTGTTCCATGTTCTGTTTGAACAACTGCTTATTGGTATATGTACAGGTTCCTCTTGAGCACAATTAAGTGTTAGGAATACTCATACATCACAATGGTGTCCATAGCTTGTCACAATACACACAATCGAAAGCCTTTGATGTCTGATATTCTTTGCCTTTAGCCAAGATCCATATGACATTATGTCAGCAATGATAACCCTCGTTCCATGGCCTCTTTGGAATCCAGCTTGAACATCTGGAAGTTCTATGTCAATGTATGCTTGCAGCCATTTCTGTATTACCTTTAGTAAAACTTACTCTCATAGGATATAAAAGATATTGTCTGATGATTTCCGCATTCTGTTGGGTCACCTCTCATTGCAATTGGCACATATATGGATCTCTTCCAATCAGTTGGTCAGATAGTTGTCTTCCAAATTTCATGGCAGAGATGAGTGAGTTCCTCTAGTGCCGCCTCACTTTCTTGAAAGATTTCCATTTTTATTCCATCAATTCCTGGTGCCTTGTTCTTTGCCAATTCCTTCATTGCAACTTGGACTTCTTCAGTATTACTGGCTCTTGATCATATGCTATCACTTGAAATGGTTGAACATCAACCATTTCCTTCTGGTACAGAGACTCTGTGCATTCCTTCCATCTTCTTTTCATGCTTTCTGCATCATTCAATAATTTTCCCAGAGAATCCTTCAATAACAAAAGGCAAGACTTGAATTTTTTCTTCAGCTCCCCCAGCTTGAGAAATGCTGAGCATGTTCTTCCTTTTTGATTTTCTGACTCCAGATCTCTGCATATTTTTTGGTAATATTTGACTTTATCTTCTCTAGCTGATCTTTGAAATTTCTGTTCAACTCTTGTACCTCCTCATTTCTTCCATTTGTTTTAGCATCCATGCTGGAGAGCAAGTTTCAGAGTCTTCTGACATCTATTTTGATCTTTCCCGTTTTTCTTGTTTTCTTAAAGACTGTTTGTTTTCTTCTTGTATGATGTTCTTGACGTCTTCTTACAACTCTTTTGGTCTACGGTCTTTAGTGTCTAATGTATCAAGTATGTTGTTTATATGATGTCTAAATTCAGGTGAGATATATTCAAGGTCATATTTTGGCTTTCGTGAAGTTGTTTTCATTTTCATCAGCTTCAGTCTGAATTTGCATATGAGCAATTGATGGTCTGTTCCACAACTGACCCTGGCCTTGTTCTGGCTGATGATATGAAGCTTTTCCACCTTCTCTTTCCACAGATGTAGTCAATTTGATTTCTGTGTATTCCATCTGGTGAGGTCCATGTGTATAGTTGTCTCCTTATGCTGTCTAAAGAAGGTATCTGAAATGAACAAATCATTGATTTTGCAAAATTCTATCATTTAATCTCCAACATCATTTCTATTACCAAGCTATATTTTCCAACTACTGATCCTTCCTTTTTGTTTCCAACCTTTCCATTCCAATCACCATTGATTATCAATATATCTTGATTGCATGTATGATCAATTTCAGATTGAAGAAGTGGGTACAATTCTATTTCATCCTCACTGGCTTTAGTGGTTGTTGTGTAAATTTGAATAATAGTGGTATTAACTGGTCTTCCCTTTAGTTGCATGGCTATTATCCGATCACAGACAGCATTGTACCTCATGATAGATCTTGATGAACCCAACACCATTTTTGACAATGAACCATTTTTGACGATGTACACAACATCATTCCTCTTCAATTTGTCATTCCTGGCATAGTAAACCGTGTGGTTGTCAGATTCTAAATGGCCAATACCAATCCATTTAAGCTCACTAATGCCTAAGATATCGATGTTTATGCTTTCCATTTCATTTTTGACAATTTCCAATCTTTCTAGATACATACTTTGTACATTACATTTTCTGATTTTTAGTGGATGTTTACATTTGTTTCTCTTCATTTTGAGTTGTACCTCATCAGCAAATGAAGGTCTCTAGGGCTTTTCTCCCACGGGCTTTACTTCATTTGTATCATCATGGTCAACTGTACTTTGAGGATGCAGCTCTTCCCCAGTCACATTTTGAGTGAATTAAACCTGAAGGGTTCATTTTCTAGCAATATATTTGACAGAATTTCTCAGCTATTCATAAGGTTTTCAGTGACTAAATATTCAGAAGTATATATCTCTCCTTTCTAGTCTGTCTTCGTCTGTAAGCTTATCTGAAATCTGACTACAATGGTTGACCCTGCTGGTATTTAAAACACCCAAGACATAACTTCCAGAATCACAGCAACTCACAAGCCACCACAGTAAGACAAACTGACAGACAAGTGGAGGACATATATATAATGCTACTGAAAATACCAAAACTTGCGTCAAGCCCACTTTAGCCCTCAAATTGACATCTTTACTCTTGAACACTTTAACGAGGTGTTGAACAGCAGAGTTGCCTAATGTAATATGTCATTTGATTTCTTGAGTGCTGCTTCCATAAGTGTTGATGATTGACTTCATCCAAGCAAAATTAAGTCTTTGACATCTTCAATCTTTTCTCCATTTACATGGATGTTGTTTATTGGTCCAGTGGTGAGAATTTTTGTTTTCTTTACAATGAGGTGCAACTCATACTGAAGTCTGTTGTCTTTGATCTTCATCAATACATATTTTAAGTCATCTGTGCTTTCAGTAAGCAAGGTTGTATCATCTGCATATCGCAGGTTGTTACTGAATCTTCCTCCAATCCTGATGCCATAGTTTGTTTGTTTGTTTCATATAATCCAGCTTTTAATATTATTTGCTAAGAGTTCAGATTGAATAAGTATACTGAAAGAATATAACCTTAGTGCATAACTTTTTTATTTTAAACTATTTTGTGTTCCCTTGTTCTGTTTAAACAATTGCTTCTTTTTCTATGTACTGATTCCTTTTGAGCACAATTAAGTGTTTAAAAAAACTCATTCTCTGCAATGTTGTTCATGGCTTGTCATGATCCACATAATCAAAGCCTTTGCGTAGTCAATAAAGCAGAGGTTAACATCTTTCTGGAATTTTCTGCTTTCACCCAAGACTCATCTGACATCAGCAAAGATATTCTATATTGTCTTCTGAATCTGGCTTGAACCTCTGGAAGTTCTGTGTCAATGTATAGTTGCAGCCATTTTTGTACTATCTTTAGGAATATTTTACTTGGATGAGATATTAATGATATTGTCCAATGTTTTTTGCATTCTGTTTGATCATCTGTCTTTGGAATGGGCACAACTATTGATTTTTTCCAGTCAGTTGGCTAGGTAGTTGTCTTCTAAATGTTTTTTACAGATGAATGAGTGTCTCCAGTGCCACATCAGTTTTGTTGAAAGATTTCAATTTACATTCCATCAATTCCTGGTGCCCAACTTTTCACCAGTGCGTTCAATGCACCTTGAATTTCTTTCTTCAGTATCATTGGCTCTTCTTGATCATATGCTACATCTTGAAATTATTGAGCATTCACCATTTATTTTTAGGCAGTGACTCTGTGTGTGCCTTCCATCTTCTTTTGATGCTTTCTGCATCATTCAGTATTTTTTCCCATAGAATCCTTGAATAGTGCAAGTTGAAGCTTGATTTTTTTCCTTCATTTCCCTCAGCTTGAGAAACGCTGAGCATGTTCTTCTCTTTTGCTTTTCTAACTCCAGGTCTTTGCATATTTTGTTATATTTGACTTTGTCTTCTTGAGTTGACCTTTGGAATTTTCTGTAGTCATATGGATATTATCCTATCACAACCAGCATTATATATAATTCAAGATAGATCTTGAAATGTTCTATTTGATGATGAATGCAATACAATTGTTAAATTTTGCATTCCCATCATAGTAAACCATGTGATTGTCAGATTCAAAATGGCCAATGCCAGTTCATTTCAGGTCACTATTTCCTAGGATATTGATGTTTATGTGTTCCATTTTATTTTTGACAACTTCCAATCTTCTGAGATTCATACTTTGTATGTCCCATGTGCCAATTATTAATGGATTTTTGTAGCTTTTTCCCCTAATTTTGAGTTGGGCCAAATCAGAAAATGAAGGTCCTGAAAAGTTTGCTCCATTCTCTTCATCACAGTCAACTCCATTTTCAGTACTTTCGAAACTTCTGGTACTATATCTGACAATATTCTGGTACTATTCATCATGTTTCAGTAGTCAATTTTCTGGTGCAGTCTTCCAGTGATTCACTTCTATGCATAAGGTTTTATTTGGAAGTAGTCTGTCTCTCCTTCTTCTTAGTCTGTCTTTGTTTCAGCTGAGAAACTTCTCCACCAGGGGTGACCCTCTGGTCATTCAAAATACTGTTGGCACACCTTCCAGCATTGCAGCAACATGCCACCCACCACAGTGTGAAAAACTGGGTAAAATTGTGTAAAATGTTCTTAATCCAACGAACAATTATTGCAAACAAGGAAATTCCTATCAACTCTTTAATTCAAATAAATAATATAAGATTAAAGATTTCTAACAGAATATGGTAACTGTATTTTAGCAGCTTTCATATAAGTAGATCAGAATGTTCAAGAAAAAGACAAATTTTATTAAAGAATGACTCTATTATGTTGAAAGTCACAAAAATTTAAGTAGAAAACTTGAGCATAGGCAGAAACTGTTAAAAGACTTACACATTACATTACATTTCATTATCTTACCAGTCCAGTGGAGTAAGTCCTCATATTTTCATTTTCACCATGTAAATGATTATCTTCTATCAGAAAACTTAGTTTGGAATTTTTTTAGAAAATTTCTAGTAAACCATTTAGCTTGATACAAAGACAAGAGGCCTCATAAATATATTCACAGTACTAATTTACATATATATTTATTAATACATTACATCTGCTAATCAGAAACAATGCCACGGTCAATTCTGCTTTTCATTTTACCATTATGTTCATTTTTAAAGAGCCTCGGTGGCACGATAGTTAAGCACTCAGCTGTTACCTGCCACTCCATGTGAGAAAGATGTGACAGCTTTGGAGATTCTATGGGAGACTTCTACTGGGTCCTAGTGGGGCACTATGAGTTAGAATCTACTTGGCAATGACTTTTCAAACTGTTTTCTGCTTCCCACCCCCAAATGTTTGTTTGTTTGTTTTTAATTGTCTACTTATGAAATAATACCTATTCTTAATACCAGCAACATCATCCAACTTTTACATTATGTTACTTGTTGTTGTTGTTGTTATGTGCCATGGAGTCAGTTCTGACTCATACTGACCCTGTACAGGGTTTCCGAGGCTGTAAATCTTTATAGGAGCAGAAAGCCTCATCTTTCTCCTGTGGAACAGCTGGTAGTTTCAAATTGCTGACCTTAAGGTTCGCAGCCCAATTCATAACCACTATGCTACCAGAGCTCCTCAGTAAATGGTAAATTGTAAACTGATTTTCTACGTCTTTCAAGCAGCTATCCTAGGAATTGTTCTCTTTACATTCTTGTTTCAATATCACTGTTTCTGATATTCTATTTTTATTCACTTGTGTTTTGATTTAGGCCTGATGTGGCACTGAAGGATAAGCACTGGACTGCTGACCACAAGGTCAACCATTTAAACCCACCAGTCAATAGCACTTAACAACAACAACATGATTTTTGAGGAGCCCTTGTGGCTAAAAGGTTAAGAACTCAGCTGGTAACCAGAAAGTGGGTTCAAACCCACCATCTACTACACAGAAAAAAAGATGTGGTCCTTTGTTTCTATAAAGATCATAGTCATGGAAACACTATGGGGCAGTTCTACTCTGTCCAACGGGACCTCCATGACTTAGAAGCAGTGAAGGCAACGAACTTGTGTCTTTCTTCTAGAATATCTGAAGGGTCTCTGTTGTTTAGTGGTTAAGTGTTCAGCACCTGACTTAAAGTTTAACAGTTCCGATCCACCCAGAGACACCTTAGCTGGCAATCTATTTCAGAAAGGTCATAGTGAAAGGTTTGTTTTCTTATCTTTTTAGGTAATGACAGGAAAATAAAAAGCAAGAGGGAAGTCTCTAATGTGTCAATTTTGCTGGAAATTTCAATCTTAGAAGTTTTATTGGAAAGAAAAGTAGGAAACCAAACATTTCCTAAGAATTAGACTTTTTTCTCTTTTAATGAAATATAGCTGAGGCCTTTTCAGACCATTATGTATTCAAATCTCATCAGGTATTAAGTCCGTTTATTATCTGTCCTGTCTTTACTTCTCCACTTCCTTCCTCTATAGAAGAAGCAGACATGGCAGACAGAGAAAACCCAGGAATAAATAAGTAAATTCATTACCTATCTCACTGGGGTTGTTAAGGTTATATATATGTATACATATACACATGTATATTAATGTTAAGTGCCATGGAGTCAGTTCTGACTTACAGAGACCCTGTTTAGGGGTCTAGGGTTTCTCAGGAGTAGCTGGTGGGTTTGAAGTGCTGACCTTGTGGTTTGTAGTCCAATGCTGATCCTACAATGCTATACCAGGAATGTGTATGTGTGTGTGTGT
>NW_006408611.1:9070999-9084813 GCF_000296735.1 Chrysochloris asiatica
TATGTATGTATATCTTTCACTGAGGTTTTTTGAGGCAGCAGTCAAGAAGAAAAATAAATGGCATCATGGAATATTAAGGATTATCAGGGGTACAGTTTTTTCTCATGTTGAAAATACTCAAAATGTGAGTGAGCTTGATGTTACAAGTAGAAAAGATTAAAATAAAATTAAAAAAACCAACAAGAACACAGTCAGTTTTATTGGTTATATCATTCACATAGATACTGAAGTCACACTGAAAGACAAAATTTGTGATGGAAAACAAAGCTGCACCAAATGGAAATGCCTGCAGTGAATGACGGAAGCAGGGACCAACATGTGGAGAAGAAGATAATGAGCATGTGTTTTTCAACTCTCTCATGTGCTCTGCCCTATTTACAGTGCCTCCTCTACAATCCATCCTGCATATTCCTTTTGTCCTTTAACACAAGATCCAGGTAGTTTGTCTCACCATAGGCAGTAACTTCCTTTATGGTTCTGAAATACCTTTAAATTTCCTTAATATAGTATGTCTAAAGAGTGGTTATACTATTTAAATTTTATTTACTTCAGAAGTATAAATATCAAAAACTTATAAAAGCATCGTTTGCAAACAACTTTGTAACATTATATTATAATTTTGTATATACTAATGAAGTTTTTAACTTTTTTCAACACACACTATCTTTATATGATAAGGGGCAAAACAAAAAATTTAAAAAATAGTATATAAAACTCATGAAAGTAATATATATATATATATATATATATATATATATATATATATATATGAAATAATGAAATTTCTGATTATTGAGTGCAACTTTGTGTCACTTATAAATCAGAAGATATTAAAGTTTAGAATTGCTTCAAGACTTTTAAACTTTCCAGACAATATTTTATTAAAATTGTTTGGTTATATGTCTATTTCATGTAATATATTGTAAGTATCTTGAAGATACAGCCTGTATCTTGAATTATCTTCTATCTTGTATCTTGAAGTAGCTTGAAGATAGATCTGATATTGTAGACTTCAAAATTTTCCAGATAGTATTTTATTAAAATGTTTGATTATATGTCTATTTCACATAATATATTGTAAGTATCTTGAAGATAGATTCTGTATTTTATTTATCTTCCTTATACCCTGGACCATAAATATATTTGAAGCCTTATAAATAAAGTTATTGATGAATTACATGAATAAATTAAGGTGAACCATGTAGTATATTTTTATTTTGTGTGGCCTTTAGTTTTGCTGAATACTTCCCTTCCCTGTCTTTTTCATATTATAGGTCAATGCACAGTGGCAGGGAAAGAGCGGGGAGGAGGGGGGAAATGCTACAATTCAGTCCTGGTGGCAAAGTGGTTAAGTGCTTGGCTGCTAACCAAAAGATCAGTGGTTGGAACTCACTAGAGACTCCATGGCTGGAGAGATCTGGTGATCAGCTTCTTTAAAGGTCATGGCCTATAAACCTTACAGGTCAGTTCTCCTCTGTCATATACGATCAGTATGAGTTGGAACTGACTCAATGGCAAGCAATATCAATAATAATACAAGATACTTATGACATATCACACATTGGTGAGTCTCTACTATTCCAACATAAAAGACAAAACCATTCCTGACACTAAGAACACAAAACTATCTCCTTTGCCAAATTCCATTTTTCTTTATGGCAATCATAAATGATTACAAATTCAAAGTTCAGGCAGTGATTTTGTTGATTACACTGAAAGTATCTCTTGATTACACATCTAGTTCTTGGTTCATAAACGAACATTTCCTCTTTCAGCATTAATATATGTATAGTTCTGAGTCAATATAAGCAATACAGCATGGCTCATCAAATCTGTGATTGAAACGGCACTAATTCACTTGCTCTGGTAGCAAGGAGCTCTGGTAGTGTAGTAGTTACAAGTTGGGCTGCTAACCTCAAGGTCAGCAGTTTGAACCTACCAGCTGTTCCATGGGAGAAAGTTGAGGCTTTCTTCTCCCGTAAAGATTTACAGCCTCAGATATCCTATACAGGGTTGCTATGAGTCCAAAGCGACTCCACAGCACACTACCATCACCAATTCATTTGCATCCATAAGAATTATATTCTGTTTATAAATGAGATTTACATCAGATGGGGATTTACATCCTCTTTGAGTACAGGTTGTTGTTGTTAAGTGCCGTCGAGTCAGTTCCGACCCATAGCGACCCTGTACAGGGTTTCCGAGGGTGTAAATGTTTACGGGAGTAGAAAGCCTCATCTTTCTCCCGTGGAGCAGCTGGTAGTTTCGAACCACTGACCTTAAGGTTCGCAGCCCGATTCGTAACCACTACGCTACCAGAGCTCCTGGGTACAGGTTAAAGCAGTGTAAACCGTGATAGCTGTGACTAGTGCCTATTTTAGTTACCATGAATTGAATGATTCTAAGAGACAGAATGATACTCCAGTGAAAGCTATAATAGTCAGAACTCGATGAGTTTGCCTTCAGGGTCTTTTGAGTTTTCTGTCTTTGACAGGGTACAATCTAGCCATTAATCTATCAATCATTTTAGTAGAAAACATTTGAGCTTTCCTTCTCTGAAAGGTTTTCACCTTAAACAAGTTCTGATTTTTGTAGGTTTTACTGATGAAAACTTAACGTGTTTTGCTATATAGCAATTGTGGCTTTGAATAATGCTCATATCACTTATAATATGAGGGACTTGAACTAAAGCTAGCTAGATTCTCTTAATCTAATTTTCCACCTATGAAGGTAATTATAACAATATTAATTTGCAAAGTTATTGAACAGGATTACTTAAAGGATATATTTTCTGGCATATGATAGAATTTTTATAAACATATGATCTTAGTATTAATCTGTTGGCCTGCTCCATTCCTGCTCTAAACCAAATAACAAAGGTTACTTGCCCATTTTTCATACTGTCATCAACAGGATTCTGGTTTTAATATTTAATGGCTTTACAATAAAATGAGCTCAGAAGTCAAAAGATCAATGAAATTACAAATCTTTGATATTTTCTCTAATTTCCTTGAAAATCTTTGTTTTAGCCGATTGAAGAGACTCATGAGAGTAAAACAGCAGAACTGAAAATCAGATCAAAAGAAAAATTTAGATTGAGTACTTTCAAACATGTAGAAGTATCACTTGATATTGAAAAATAAAATTGTGGCATCACTGTATTGAATTTAGGGTGAAATGAGACAACTTGTACATCTTTTGTTTCATTTATATTGATGTGGGTTTCCATTAAAAATATTTTAACTGTGTGGTAGAGACAGTTTGGTTATATGAAATCTTGTTTTCCCCTGAAACACAAAGCTAACAGTTGGGAATTCTATACTAGACTTGTTATTGGGTCAAAGATCCTTTCATCTTCCAAAGCTCTTAGAAATCTAGAGATTACATATAAATGTCTACTCTAAAAGAAGAAAATCTACTCTGACTTTTTAAAATAACCTTGTTGATTGTTACTCATGTCTAAAAACATGTGACAATGTTTATTACTAAGAAGTAAAGTTTAAGTTAAAAATGAATGCATGAGTATGCCATACTGTAAAACCATCTGGATAAGAAATATCTTCAGAAGCTATGCTACTGATTTTTCAGTGGTGGTAGTCATGTGCCATGGAGTCGGTTCCAACTCATAGCCACGGTATATACGGTTTCTGAGACTGTAAACCTTTACAGGAGCAGAAAGAGTCATCTTTCTCCCATGGAACCTCTGGTAGTTTTGAACTGCTAACCCCAATATGTAACCACTATGCTACCAGAACTCCTGATTTTTCAGTAAGTGTCCTTAAATTATTTGGAGGTTGTGACTGAAATTAACAGCATTAATGAGAGTTTCATTTAGATAGTATTTTCTGAAAGAATCGTAAAACCTAATTAGGTTAAGGAATTTGTTGTTTAACCATATAAAGAGTAAAATATTAAAATTTCCAAAAATCTGATATTTTAAGAAAAAAATTACAGAAGATAATTGGTTTAATCATGTAGACATACTGTATTTTAAGTTGAAATCAATGTTGTATTGCATTCAGGAAAACATGCTGCAAAACATCTACTAAAAGTGCTAGAAAGCAAAGATGTAAATTTGAGGACTAAAGTATTACTGACCCAAGCCATGGTATTTTCAATCACCTCCTATGAATGTGAAATCTGAACAACGTGCAAGTAATAGCAAAGAAGAATTTATGGTTTTGAACTATTGTGTTGGTAATGAATATTAAATATAAAAAGGACTTACTGTAGACTGAACAAATCTGTCTTGTAAGAAGTATAGCAGAATGCTCCTTAGAAGCAATGATGGACAGACTACATCTCATGTAGTTTGGAAATATCAGGAAGGACCAGTCCCTGGAGAAGAATAACACACTTGGTAAAGCAGAGGGTCAGGAAAACAGAAAGACTCCCAATAAGCTGAATTGATATAGTAGTTGCAACAATAAACTTAAACATAGTAGCAATTGTGAGGATGTTTATGACTAAGAACCAACTTGGTGGAATCTCACAACAACAACCACACATTCCAGAGCTATTACTGTCATCATGTTTTAAGCAAAAGTGTTTCAGAAAACATCAGGATTAGAAACTATTCTAATAATACTAGATCTAACATTCTCATTTTACTGATGAGAGCACTTGGTCGGAAAAAGAGTGTTTTGTTCCTACATCATGAAACTCACCGTTAGTGGCAGATTTGGCTCAAGAACAAATGAAATTCGAATTGTGGTGTTGGTGGCAAATATTTTATATATTATCAACTGCTACAAAAGCAAACAAATAGGTCTAAGAAGAAATCTAGTCCGAATGTTCCTTAAAAGAAAAAATGGTGAACCTTTGCTATATTTTCTTTAAAACATTACCAAAAAAGATCAGTCCTTAGAAAACAACATCATGCTTGGTAAAAGGTCAGCAAAAATGAGGGAATTCTTAATGAGAAGGATATACCCAATAATCACAACAAAATAATCACATATCAAAGCGCAGAAGATCACACAGGACTGCCCAATATTCCATCTGTTATACAAGGTTGAAGTTGGAGCAGATATAAAGACAATGAACAGCAACCACAACACAGAAGCTAGATTTATAGAATCATTGCACTCTGAATCTGTGTAAGTCAGGCAGACAGTCTTGATTCGAGTATTAATTGCACCAGAATTTTTGGAGGGTAATTCAGAAGCGTTAATAGTTTAAAATGCCATAGCATTTAATAACATTCATGTATTTTGGCCAAGGCACTCTAGAAACATTATCTTTGTCAGTAGTCACCCTACTTAATGATGAAATGCACAAATATTTTATTTACCCTATATTTAAAAAGTTTCTGGCATCTGGATATTGACGGAAGATAAAGATCGACTTCCAGTAGCTAATGGAGTGATAGATATTAATTTCCTCAGTACTTTTTTTGCTGGGAGGACATACGTATGAAACTTTGAATTAATTTAAACAGCTCACCACACAATAAAAGTTTCATCAAAGAGTATGATGTTGGCTGTGGTAGTTTTGTGCTATTAAGTCAGTTTTGACTCATAGCAATCCTGGATTGGGTTTCCAAGTCTGTAAGTCTTAACAGCAGCAGAAAACCTCCATCTTTCTCCTGGGAAACCACTGGTAGATATGAAATGCTGACTTTGCTTTTAGCAGCCCAGCTAGTAACCCACTATGCTACCAGGGCTCCTTAAAGAACATGGTAAACATAGTTAATATCACCAACTGCACATGTGAAACATGTAAATGGTAAATGTTTTGTAATATATATATTTACCACCACAAGAGCCAGAGAAATCTATTTTGGTGATGATGAAAAATAGGCACAGATTCTCCAGTGGTAACAGTGGTCTAAATCTGCACTAGCTACAACAAAGGAGACTACCAGAAGCACTAGGGTGAAGCACTACGGTGCATCAGTATCAACGAGACTCAGCCTAGTGCCTATCAACTATTGATGAAAGGACTCCATAATAGCATGAGGAGGTTTCAAGTCTCTTTGCTGGATCACTGTCTTTGGCTGGTACCTGGGGATTCCAACAATGTCTGTTGTCACTGTCCTAGGACTTATCTCCAGGGAGTTCCATTGTTTCTCTCCCCTTGTTGTTGTTGATATTGTTGTTTTTGTTGTTGATATTTAAGTACCGTAGAGTTGGCTCTGACTCATAGTGACCCTGCACAGGGTTTTCAAGGCTGCAAATCTTTATGGGAGCAGAAAGCCTCATCTTTCTCCCACAGAACAGCTGGTAGTTTCGAACCACCAAACTCGAGGTTATTAGCAGGCCGATTCGTGACCACTATGCTACCAGAGCTCCTTTCTCTCTCTCCCCTAGAAATGAAAAATCAGTCCCCAATTGTTTGTTCTTTTGGGCCCCTTTGTGACTAAAGCATAAAATTGTCATGTCAGTTTCATCCTATGCTGCCGAAAACCTTACATCTATGTTGATACCTTTCACGTCTTTGTCCTTTCTTCCTTAGTGGCTGCAGTAAAGTCTTTGCCAGGTGGGCCACCATGATTGCTGACGTAAGGAATGAGTGTGATTGTTTGGTACGTGGGGAACTCCTCCCATCCTCAGCTGTCTTCGCCATGTGGGCCACCATGATTGCTGACGTAAGGAATGAGTGTGATTGTTTGGTATATGGGGAACTCCTCCCCTCCTCTGCTGTCTGCTTATCATGGAAAATCACCCCTGATAACACCAGCACCTGAACATCATGGCATCTTACCCACTTGTTTCACAATTATAGGGATCTCGTGCCTGGATACACTGCTTTGCTATAGTGTGTATTGCTGTTGTGTCCTTTGTTGTTGCTAAGTGCTGTCGAGTAGATTCTGACTGATAGCAACCCTGTAAAGGGTTTCTGAGGACCTGCTTGTGTGTTTCAACCACCAATCTTACTGTAGGGCCCAAAGCTGAATGCTCCAAAATTACCACACGGATGTCAACCCAGGAGACATGCCCTGTCATCCCCCTTGTCTCCCCCTCTTGCATAGATCCCTCACCTTGCATACTGAAACTCTGTGTTCCCATGGATTAGCCACTTATCTAGTAGGGAGTAGGAGACAGGTGGTGCCAGGCTATTTATCTGTTTTACTCTGAGTCTCACCTAGAGATAGGACTCTCATACTATCTCTCTGCTCTTTCTTGGAATATCAAGCTTGTTTATCACATATTATAAAATGGACCCACACACCTCACATACCACACCACTCCCAGCTCTTTACCGGAGCAGGAAATCTTAGCTGTCCAACCATCCACTACTGGACACAGGTGTTCTCATCCCGGTTATTAAGTTTCCCTGTGTGTAAACTATTTTCTGTACTTCTCTGCAATAAACCAATGTCTTTTGGTCACTCTTTTGGTCTCTTGACAACCACAAATGCAGCAGGATCTTCCCTTGAGGGTTAGAATATAAACATTTGTGGTTAGAAGTCTGGTGCTTATCATGGCCTGTCACACAAGGACTCCATATATATAATTTGTTGTTGTTAGGTACCATCAAGTTGGTACCATTGCATAGCAACTCTATGCACAACAAAACAAAACACTACCCGGTCCTGGGCCAACCTCACAAATGTTGCCACACTTGAGCCCATTGATGCTGCCACTTTGCCAATCCACCTTGCTGGGGGTCTTCCTCTTTTTTTCTGACCCTCCACCTTACCAAACATGATATCCTTCTCCAGCAACTAGTTCCTACTGACAATATGTCTAACTTATGAGACATGAAGTTTGGCCATCCTGGCCTCCAAGGATCACTCTGGCTGCACTTTTTACAACACAGATCTGTTGGTTCTTTTGGCAGCCCATGGCACTTTCAATATTCTCCTCTAACACCATAACTTAAAAGCATCAATTCTTCTATGGTCTTCCTTATTCACTGTCTAGCTTTCGCATGCATATAAGCTTATTGAAAATATCATGGCTTGGGTCAGGCACACCTTAGTCCTCAGTTGACATCTTTGCTCTTCAACACTTTAAAATGTCTTGTGCAGCATATTTGCCTAATGCAATACATCATTTAATTTCTTGACTGCTATTTCCATGAGTATTGATGGTTGATCCAAGAAGAATGAAGTCCTCGACAACTTCCATTTTTTCTCCGTTGATAAGAATGTTGTTTAATGGTCCAGTGGTGACGATTTTTATTTTCTTTACATTGAGATGCAATCCATACCAAAGACTGTGCTCTTTGAGCTTCATTAGTAAGTATTTTAAGTCCTCTTCACTTTCAGCAAGCAAGGTGTATCATCTGCATATCACAGGTTGTTAATGAGTCTTCCTCCAATCCTGATGCCACATTTTTCTTCATAGAACCCAGCTTCATGGATTATATGCTTAGCATATAGGTTGAATAAGTATGGTAAAATAATTTTTAAAACATTCAGATTTCCTATGTTCTTTCCGAACAACTGCCTTTTGGTCCAAGTACAGATTCCTCATGAGCATAATTAAGTGGTCTAGAATACTCATACTTGACCCACACAACTGAAAAGCTTTGTGTAATCAATAAAGTAGAGGTATATATATATATACATATACACATTGGCTCCATAGGATGAGCACCAGGCTGCAAATCACAAGGTCAATGTTTAAACCCCTCCAGCCACACCACAGCAGAAACATAAGGCTTTCTTCTTTTGCAAAGATTTAAAGTGTCAAAAAACTCATATAAAGTCACTATGACTCAGAAGGAAGTTGACGGTGCAAACACACATATATACAGAGTTCTAGTATTGCACTGTGGGTTAATTAGCTAAACTGCAAAGCTGTTTTAACTGCAAAATAGGCGGTTCAATCTCACCAGCTGTTCCTTGGAAACGCTATACAGGGTCGGTATGGGTCGGAACCGACTAGAGGGTACTTAACAGCAACAACATATACATATGTATGTTTGACAGTCTGTCAGTCTATCATACTGTGGTGGCGTTACAGTGGTTTTAGATTCGAGAGTGACACAGCAGCCCTAGGCTGGAGAGTGTCACTGCAGCTTTTGATGTGTAGTCGAAGAAACCGAGGCTACTTGGAGAGGTTAAGCAGAGTTTCAGATTTTTTTTAAGCTGTCTGAACCAGAGGAGTTAATTTCTCCAGATTCTGAGCGCCAAATGGAGGGTCACACAGGCTTATATGGAGTCAGAGTAGGGTAGGGGCTAGGGTGCTGACTTGTTTGAGAACAGGAGGCAAACCAGGGGGATTGGTCATTTGGTGACCTGATTCAGTGACCTAATTAACATTCTAACTTGTCTCCTGGGTGGGGAAGATTGGTCCCAATTAGCATTGGCGGAGAAGAGGCAGATAACGTTTCTACCTTTTCCTGTTCAGTGGCTTGCATGTTGCTGTGATTCTCAAAGCTAAGCCACTAGTATTTTAAATATCAGTAGGGTAATCCATGGTAGACAGGTTTCAACTGAGTTTCCAGACTAGAAAGAAGGAGATACGAACTATTTCCTAAAATTTAATCACTGAAAACCTTATGAATAGCAGTGGACTACTCAGATAGCACCAGAATACTAACTGTTGAAACATGATGAAAAGCACCAGAATATTCCAGATACAGTGCCGGAGATAGGTCCCATACATTGGAAGGCACTCAGAATAAGATTGGAGAAGGGCCGTTTTCTCAAATTAGAGTTGTCCATGATGACAGGAATGGAGTAAAACCTTAGTGTTCTTCATCTGATGATTGGGCACTGCTTAAGATGAAGATAAACAACTGTAAACAACCATTAAATTGGGGCATGAAATATATGAAGTATGAATCTAGAAAAATTGTAAATTATCAAAAATGAAATGGAACGCATAAACATCAATATCCTAGGCATTAGTGAGCAGAAATGGACTATTATTAGCGAATTTGAATCTGACAATCACATGGTTTACTATGTTGGGAATGAAAAGTTAAAGAGGAATGGTGTCACAATATAGTCATCAAAAAGAACATTTCAAGATCTGTCTTGAAGTACAATGTTGTCTGTGTTAGGATAATACCCATATGCTAACAAGGCAGACCAGTTAACACAACTACTATTTCAAACTTACGCTCCAATCATTAAAGCCAGTAATAATGAAATTGAAGAATTCTACCAACTTCTTCAGCTTGAAATAGACCAAAGATTCAATCAAAATGCATTGATAATTACTGGCAATTGGAATGCAAAGGGAGAGGAAGGATCAATAGTTGAAAAATGTGTCATTGGTGACAGAAACGAAGCTGGAGAGCACATGATTGAATTTTGCAAGAACAATGACTTCTAAATGGAAAATTCCATTTTTAAAGGACATAAAAGATGAATATACACATGGTTCAAACCAAATGGAATACACAGAAATAAAATTGACTACAACTCTAGAAAGAGATAGTGGTAAAGCTCCATGTCATCAGTCAAAACAAGGCAAAGGAATGCTGTGGAACAGACCATCAATTGCTCATGTGTAAATTCAGGCTGAAGCTGAAGAAAATTAAAGCAAGTCTATGAGTGCTATAAAAAGACTTTGAATATATCCCACCTATTATATAACACCTAAGGAGCTCTGCTAGCGTAGTGGTTGCGAATCGGGCTACTAATCTCACAGTCAGCTGTTCGAAACTAACAGCTGTGCCATGGGAGAAAGATGAGGCTTTCTGCTCCTGTAAAGATTTACAGCCTCGAAACCCTATGCAGGGACTCTATGAGTTGGAACCGACTCTATGGAACATAACAACAACAACATTATATAACACCTAGAAAAAGAAGAAAAGATAGAAGTTGTCAAAGACTTCATTTTACTCACATCACTCATTTAGCACTCATGGAAGCAGAGGCCAAGAAATCAGTCGGCATATTGCACTGGGCAAATCTGCTGTACAAGACCTCTTCAAAGTGTTCAACAGAAAAGATGTCCGTTTTAAGACTAAGGAATGCCTGATTCGAACCATGGTATTTTCAATAACCTCACATGCATGTGAAAGTTGGACAGTGAATAAAGATGAAATTAGAAGAATTGATGCATGTGAGTAATGGTGTTGGAGGAGAACATATGTAGGAGCTCGGTGGTTCCGTATGATTAGCACTAGACTTATCATGATTGTGAGGTTGGCCCAGGACCGGGCAGTGTTTCGTTCTGTTGTGCATCGGTTCACTATGAGTTGGTACAGACTTGATGGCACCTAACAACAACAACATCAAGTTAAGTGCTTGCTTTCAAGTCATTCGTGTATATAGTTGGGAGTAGAATTGTTGGTTCCTGTGTTAATTCTTTATGAAAGCTCTTGAGAAATCACCAAACTTTTCTATAGCAAATGTACCAATTTGCATTCCACCAGCAGTAGATGAGAATTCCAATTAATCTACAGTCATGTCATTTTTTGTTATTTTCTATTTTTTTCTGATCAAAGCCATCCTAGTGGAGGTGACCTGGAAGCACATTGTGGCTTTGATTTTCACTTCCCTCATGACAATGAGGAGTCCTGGTATGGTGCTGTGGGATAAAGCTCTAGACCACAAGGTTGGTTTGCACCACAAGGTTGGTGGTTCAAACTCACCAGCTGCTCCTTGGAAACCTTATGGAGGGTTGCTATGAGTTGGAAATGACTTGATGAAAATTTACAACAACAACAAAAACATGACAGTGAGGGTGAGCATTTTTCTATTTGCTGATTGTTCACTGATAAATCTTTGAAGACAACTATATTCAACAATTTTGCCAAGTTTTAAATTGGAGTGTTTGGTTTTTTCTCATTGTGTTGTTTCTGTGCCACTGAGTCAATTCTGACTCATAGTGACCTTGTATAGGGTTTCTGAGCCTGTAAATCTTTATGGGATCAGAAGGCCTCATCTTGTTCCTATGGAGCATCTGGAAGATTTGAACTATTGACCTTGCAGTTCACAGTCCAACTTGAAACCAACTATGCTACCAGAGCCCCTGTATTGAGTCGTGGAAGTTGTTTATATATTTGCATATTCAACTCTTATCATATATGAATACCAAATATTCTCAGCCATTGTATATGTTGCTTTTTCACTTTCCGAATACAGTTCTATAATACACAAACACTTAATGTTGATATGATGTCCAATCTATCTACATGATTTTTTTCTTTTGTTGCTTAAGCTTTGGCTGTCATAGCTAAGAATTTCTTGTCAAATAATAATAATAATCTTGAAGTCTTCCTTTGACATTATTTTTCATTTGGAGGCCTAATGTGGCTCATTTGCCTTTGAATCCAGTTTCCCTTCTCAAAATTCCGGTAACAGAGTAAATTACACTTTTGTGTATATCCTTGTTCCTGTAGGTACATGAGAGATTCTGAATACTAGGCAAATATGCTGTTATGTGTTTAATTCATACATGTTCCACTTCTTAGCTCAGAAAACTGCAGTCATTGCAGACATAGGGTTAAATTGTAAAAATAACTTTAATGCAAATTCTGAGCTCCCTGTCCTCATTTTTTATGTATTCTCAAAAGTGGGACATTTCCAGATTCAGGCGTGTAGACTCTTTAAAGTATCACAACTCTAAGTGTTTCCTCTGGACATGTGTCCTTACAGGCTTGTGCGGTTATTTGGGTCTGGGCTTTATTTGACAGAATATGACTTTGTTTCACTTTCATAAAGCACAGTGTGAGAAAAAAGGAAAGATTGAAATATAAACACAAAGAGATAGTAGCTAGAGAGGGCATTTTTATGAAGGCATTTTTTCTTGTTTTTCCAAAGATGGAACAGTTTCTTCCAGTCTGAAGTCCAACATGTGACAAGCTCAGAAGTTGATAGTCCCATTCTTACAACAACATGAAGAAAGCTGGGTACACTGAAAAGTAATTACATCTCCTGAACAAAGCAGAAATTGAAATCACAGGACAAGCTGTCATCCTGAATTCTGGAGAAACATGTGGATACAGAGAAACACAGCTAAGATCACCTTACCTACAGCAGCTGTCACTGGAGGCCAAACCAGGTAGAAACACTTAAAACGTTAGTTTACACAGTATGCGGAGGTTGAGTGTGATAGTGAGAAACTACTGGAGGCTCTGGGCTAACTGGGTCCCCAAAATTTCATGGGCTTTACCTCAAAGAATCTGACTTTGAAATCTAGCTTCTCAAAGTGAAGGATTTAACCAAACAAACAAAAACAACAAATCTCAAGTATCTGGCGGAGAGTGTGGATTGTAAAACTATTAAAATATGCCTGAGTTTTCGCCATAACTAAGCACTACTCTCTAAAAAGAAAGACTTTCCCAGAGCTCACATGGAACTGTCACCAGAAGAGACTACATAATGGGACATGAAATACAGCTTAATAATTTTTAAAGACGGAAATCATAGAAAGTATGTTTGGAGACCACATTAGAATAAAAGTAGATCGATAACAGAAAGACAGCTGGAGACTTTTCAACTTTTCAGGATTACACAATACACATCTTAGTAACACATAGTTAAAAGAAAAAGCCACAACAGAAAAATTTTAAAATATATTTTTAATTAAATGAAAATACAATTTATCACAACATATGGCAGTCAGTGAAAACTGTGCTTGGTGGTAGTATGCTGTGGAGTCGACTACAATTAATGTTGTTGTTTTTCTTAGGTGCCATCAAGTGAGAATCAACTCATAGTGACTTTATGCACAGCAGAATGGAATATTGCTCGATCCTGGGCCAATGCCACTATTGTTGCCACGCTTGAGCCCACTGATGCTGCCACTTGGCCAATCCATCTCCCTGGGGTTCTTCCTCTTTTTCTCTTTTTCTATCACCAAGGCCATATTTTCCAACAATTGATCCTTCCTCTTTGCTCCATCCTTTGGATTCCAATCACCAGTAATGATCAATCCATCCTGAAAATATGTGTGAAGTAT
>NW_006408611.1:9084913-9089900 GCF_000296735.1 Chrysochloris asiatica
TTCTTCCAACACAGATCTGTTGGTTCTTTTGGCAGCCCATGGCACTTTCAATATTCTCCTCAAAACCGCAACTCAAAAGCATCAATTTTTCTATATTCTTCCTTATTTACTGTCCAACTTTCACATGCATATGAGGTTATTGAACATACCATGATTTGGGTCAGGTGTACCTTAGTCCTCAAGCTGACATCTTTGCTTTTCAACACTTTAAAAAGTTCTTGTGCAGCAGATTTGCCTAATGCACTATGTTGTTCAATTTCTTGACTGCTGCTTCCATGAGCGTTGGTAGTTGATCCAAGAAGAATGAAGTCCTTGACAACTTCATCTTTTCTATGTTGATAAGAATGTTGTTTATTGGTCCAGTGGTGAGAACTTTTGTTTGCTTTACATTAATTGAGCTGCAATCCATACTGAAGGCTGTGCTCTGATCTTCATCAGTAAATATTTTAAGTCCTCTTCACTTTTAGTAAGCAAGGTTGTATCATCTGTATATCACAAGTTGTTAATGAGTCTTCCTCTAATCCTAATATCACGTTTTTTCTTCATATAATCCACCTTCTCGGATTATTTGCTCAGCATACAGGGTGAATAAGTATGGTGAAAGAATACAACCCTGTTGTACACCTTTCTTAATTTTAAACCATCCAGTGTCCCCATGTTCTATTCAAACAACTGCCTCTTTGTCTATGTACAGATTCCACATGAGCACAATTAAGTGTTCCAGAATACTCATACTTTGCAATGTT
Source organism: Chrysochloris asiatica (assembly GCF_000296735.1). Taxonomy (NCBI): domain Eukaryota; kingdom Metazoa; phylum Chordata; class Mammalia; order Afrosoricida; family Chrysochloridae; genus Chrysochloris; species Chrysochloris asiatica. The sequence continues at coordinate 9,085,660 of NW_006408611.1, forward strand.
GTCCATAGTTTATCATGATCCATACAATCAAAAGCCTTTGTGTACTCAGGAAATCAGGGGTAAATATTTTTCTGATATGCTCTGCTTTCAGCCATGGGCCATAGGACATCAACAATGATATCCCTCGTTCCACGGCCTCTTCTGAATCCAGCTTCAACCTCTGGAAGTTCTCTGTCAATGTATGCTTACAGCCATTTCTGTATTACCTTTAGTAACACTTTACTCATATGGGCTATCAAAGAGATTGTCCAATGATGTCTGCATTCTGCTGGGTTACCTCTCTTTGGAATGGGCACAAATACGGATCTTTCCCAATCAGTCGGCCAGATAGTTATCTTCCAAGTGTCTTGGCAGAGATTTTAGTGCCTCCTGTGCCACCTTACCTTCTTGAAAGATTTCATTTTTTATTCCATCAATTCCAGGTGCCTTGTTCTTTGCCAATTCCTTCAATGAACCTTGGACTTACTCCTTCAGTATCCTTGGCTCTTGAAATGGTTGAACATTAACCATTTCCCTTTAGTTCAATGACTCTGTGTATTCCTTCCATCTTCTCTTGATGATTTCTGCATCATTCAATAATTTGCCCAGAGAATCCTTCAATAACAAAAGTCAAGGTTTTAATTTTTTCTTCAGTTCCCCCAGCTTGAGAAATGCTGAACATGTTCTTCCTTTTTGGTTTTCTGATTCCAGATCTTTGCACATTTTGTTGTAATATTTGGCTTTATCTTCTCTAGCTGACCTTTGACATTTTCTCTTCAGTTCTTGTACCTCCTCATTTCTTCCATTTGCTTTAGCATCTCTATGCTGGAGAGCAAGTTTCAGAGTTACTTCTGACATCCACTTTGACCTTTTCCTTCTTTCTTGGCTTCTTAATGACTTTTTGCTTTCTTCATATATAATGTTCTTGATATCATCCCACAACTCTTCTGGTCTTCGTTCTTCAGTGTTTAATATATCAGATCTGTTCTTCAAATGATCTCTAAATTCAGGTGGGATATATTCAAGGTCATATTTTGGCTCTTGTGGACTTGTTTTCATTTTCTTCAGCTTCAGTTTGAACTTGCATATGAGCAAATGATGGTCTATTACACAATCTTTCCCTGGCCTTGTTTTCACTGATGATATATGGTGCTTTTCCATCATCTCTTTCCACAGATATAGTCAATTTGATTTCTATGTGTTACTTTTGGTCCATGTGTATAGTCGTCTCCTATGCTTTCTAAAGAAGGTATTTGCAATGAACAAATCATTGATTTTGCAGTATTCTTTCATGCAATTTCCAGCATCATTTCTATCACCAAGGCCATATTTTCCAACTATTGATCCTTCCTCTTTGCTCCCAAACTTTGCATTCCAATCACCAGTAATGAGCAATATGTCTTGATTGCATGTTTGATGAATTTCAGATTGAAGAAGTTAGTAGAACTCTTCTATTTCATCCTCACTGGCTTTAGGGGTTGGTGCATACAGTAGAATAACAGTGGTATTAACTGGTCTTCCCTGTAGGCACATGGATATTATCCTATCACAGACAGCATTGTACCTCATGGCTGATCTAGACATGTTCTTTTTGACAATAAATGCAATATCATTCCTCTTCAATCTGTCGTTCCTGGCATAGTAAACCAGGTGGTTTTCAGATTCAAAATGTCAATTCCAGTCCATTTCAGCTCAATAATGCCTAAGATATCAATGTTTATGCATTCCATTTCATTTTTGACAACTTCTAATTTTCCCAGATTCATACTTTGTACATTCCATGTTCCGATTTTCAATGGATGTTTACGGCTGTTTCGCTTAATTTTGAGTTGTGCCCCAGCAGCAAATTAAAGTCCTGTGGGCTTTATTCCCACAAGCTTTACTCCATTTGTGTCATCACAATCAACTCTACTTTGAAGAGACAGCTCTTCCCAAGTCATATTTTGAGGGTTCTCCAACCTGAGGGGTTCATCTTCCAGCACTATATCTAAAAAGGTTTCATTGCTGTTCATAAGGTTTTCAGTGACTAAATGTTTGGAAGTAGTTTGTCACTCCTTCCTAGTCTGTCTTCATCTGGAAGTTTTTCTGAAACCTGTCCACCATGGGTGACCCTGCTGGTATTTAAAATACCAGTGGCTTAGCTTTCAGAATCATAGCAACTCACAAGCCACCATAGTACAACAAACTGATAGATCAATGGTGCACGCCAACTAATAGCAACCCTATATATGGTTTCTGAGGCTGTAAATCTTTACAGGAGCTAAGAGCTTCATCTTTCAGCTGGTGGTTTCAAACTGCTGACCTTGAGGTTAGCAACCTGACTCGTAACCACTATGATGCCAAAGTTTCTTTAAAAGTGTGCTTAAAGGAAAGTATATAGGCTTATATCAATGTATTAGAAAAGAAAACAAAAATTATATCAATACACTTTGAACTTACGATATTCGAGGAAAAAGAGCAATTTAAGACTAAAGAAATAATAATCTTAGATTAGAAATCAACAAAATTGAAAAGAGGAAGTCAATAGAAATAAAATCAATGAGATCAAAAGCTGATGCTAAAAAGATCAATTAAATGTCAGACCTAAGCCAGATTAGACATGAAAAGGAGATACCAATAAATTACTAATGTCAGAATAAAAGAGAGGTATCAGAAGGAAAATAAAATAATATTATGAAAAATTCTATACACACAAAGTTGGTAATTTGTGTGAAATCAACCAGTTTCTTAAAAAGCAAAATGTACCAAAACTTATATAAGAATAAATAATCTAAATAAATCTATATGTATTAAAAATCATTGAATCAGTGATTAACAACATTTTTAAAAGCAAGTAACACACCCAGATGGCTACACTAGTGAATTTTACCAGACATTTAAAGAAGGAATGATATAATCTCCTTCAGGAAACAGAATCCTAGAGATTACTTCCTAAACCATTCAAAGAACCAGCATTATTATAATCCCAAACTAGAGGCATTGCAAAAGAGGAAAACTCCAGCCAAATGTTACTTGTTAACATTGATGCAAGAATACTACAAATATTTGCATATCCCATACAACAATTTAAACAAATACCCATTATAACTAAGTGGAATGTATTCTAGTATGTAAAATTGGTCCAACATTTGAAAATAAAAGAATGGTAAAGAATAAAAATCATATAAATTGATAAAGAAAATGCATTTAACAAAACTCAATACACATTCATGGTTAAAACCTCAGAAAAAGGGAATAAAATGAAACAATTTCAAGTACATAAAGAACATGTGCAAAAAATCCACTACCGCCAACATTAAAATTAGTGGTGATAAACTGGATGCTTTCCCACTAATATGAGAGCAAGACTAGGATGTTATTACTTAACACACTATTCAAATTGAAGCCCTAGCTAATTAAATATGGAGGGGAAAAAAAAAGAGAGAAATATACAGATTGTATAGAAAAACAATCAATTGATGATATAGAAAGGAGCCCTGGTTATACAGGAGTTAAGTGTTTAGCTGATAACCAGAAATTCTATCTTTTGAATGTACCAGCAGCTCTGTGGGAGAAAGCTGTGGCAATCAGGATGCTGACAGTGAAAATGCACAGCCTTGGAAACCCTGTGGGGCAGTCCTACTCTTTCCTTCAGGCTCATTGTAGGTCAGAATCCTTGGCAGTGGGTTTGGGCTTGGTTTTATGGTTATGTATGCCACGATATTGTGCATATAGAAAATTCAAAAAGTTTCACAACAGAACTCCTAGAACTAATAAGTGATGGTAAAAGTTACAGTATACAAAGTTAATATTGAAAAAATCCACTGATTTCTTATATACCAGTAACTACCAATTGGAATTTAAAAATTAAATACAATAATAAGATTTACAATGTTATTGTTGTTTAGTGTCATCAAGTCAGTTCTGACTCATAGCAAGCCTGTAGGATAGGGTCTGAGGTTTCTGAGGAGCAGTTGGTGAGTTTGAACAGCATCCTTACAGTTCAAACCAACCTTGATGAGCAGTGTTAGTCCTATAAAATGAAATGATTATGTATATATCTAACATAATATGTAAAAAATAGCAGATACAACAGTGTAAAAGAACAATAAAGTTAGAAAACAGATACTATCTAATTTCAAGACTGACAATTAGGCTACTGTAAGCAAGACAGCTTTCACATCCATATGAGGTTATTGAAAATACCATGGCTTGGGTCAGGCGCACCTTAGTCCTCAAGATGACATCTCTGCTCTTCAGTACTTTAAAAAGTTCCTGTGCAG
>NW_006408611.1:9090385-9104158 GCF_000296735.1 Chrysochloris asiatica
CAAGTGTGGCAGCGGTAGTGAGGTTGGCCCAGGATCGGACATTGTTTCGTTCTGCTGTGCATGGGGTCGCTATGAGTCGGTTCCGACTCGATGGCATCTGACAACAACAACAACAAGCCGGACAGGGTGATGTTGTTGAAAGAGGAGGCATGTATATCAGTAAAACAAGCTGGAAGAGTCCAGAAAAAGGGCACACAAATATAGTCAAGTGTTATTTGTTAAAAAAAAATCTTTGCTAAGGTAATTAAATGAAAACATGATAATCTTTTTTGAAAAATTGTGCTATATTAATTGGATTTCCATAGATACAAAACAAAAACAAAGGATCTAGACAGAGACCTGACATCTTTCCCAAAAGTAACTCAAAATGGATTATAGACCTAAATGAAAAGCACAAAGTTAAAAAAACTTCTAGCAGATAATATAGGAGAAAATCTAGGTTTCCCTGGGATTGTCATTAACTTTTTATATGCAACACCAAATGCATGATTCATGAAAGAAAAATATAAATTGGACTTTACTAAAATTTAAAATATAATTTCAATGAAAGAAACTGTTAGAAGAATCAAAAGACAAGCTATGGGCTAGGAGAAATTATTTTCAAAACACATATCTGATAAAGCACTTTCCAGGAGTCATATCCAACAAATACAAAGAACTTTGAAAACCCAACAATAAGAATGTATTTGTTCCAATTAAACTATGGCAAAATGTCTGAACAGACACCTCACCAAAGATATACAGATTACAAATATGCATAAGACAAGATTATCAATATTGTCAAGGAATTGCAAATTCCAATAATTCACGTATTACTGTTGTTACTGTTGTTGTTGTTAAGTGCCGTCAAGTCGGTTCTGACCCATGAAGACCCTGAACAGGGTTTCCAAGGCTGTAAATCTTTACGGGAGCAGATCGCCTCATCTTTCTCCAGCGGAGTGGCTGGTAGTTTTGAACCGCTGATGTTGCGGGTCTCAGCCCAATTCCTAACCACTACGCTACCAGAGCTGTTGTTACTAAGTGCAGTCAAATCAGTTCTGACTCTTAGCAACCCTGAATAGGGTGTTTGAGTGGTGGCTGGAGGGTTCCTTGGTTGGTAGCATGCCCTGGAGTCAGTTCCGACTCACAGTGACCCTGCATAGGGTTTCTGAGGCGACACATTTTTATGGGAGCAGAAAGCCTCATCTTTCCTCCATGAAACACCTGGTAGTTTAAAACTGCTGACCTTAAAGTTAGCAGTCCAATTCGTAAGCACTACGCCGGTGGGTTGTTGTTGTTGTTAAGTGCCGTCGAGTCGGTTCCGACCCATAGCGACCCTGTACAGGGTTTCCGAGGGTGTAAATCCTTACGGGAGTAGAAAGCCTCATCTTTCTCCCGCGCAGCGGCTGGTAGTTTCGAACCGCTGACCTTAAGGTTCGCAGTCCGATTCGTAACCACTACGCTACCAAAGCTCCTTCACGCCGGTGGGTTAGAGAGACAAAAATCCAAAAATACGACTACCAAATGCTGGCAAGGATGCATAGTAATAGGAATCATTACTTGTTGTGGGAATGGAAGATAATTTGACAGTACTTAATGAAGCTAATCATATTCTTACCATTGTTGTTGGTACATGCTTTTAAGTTGATTCTGACTCATAGAGACCCTATATAGGAAATCTGATATGTTCCCCAAACTGCATTATTGAACTTGCCCCACTGATCTGACATCATGTCCATACAAAAACCTGCAGGAAATGTTTTTCTGTTTTTGGTTTTTGTATTTGTAGCAGCATGTTTAAAAGTTTTCAAAAACTTTAAGCAACCACTAAATCACTCAAGAGGTTACAGAGGATCTCTCTTATATAGAGCCGAACAAGGGATTTCTGAGTTGCCTTGTTTTACATAATGGGAAGACTCCTTTGCATTTACAGAAGTTCTTGTGTCATGATAATATCCCTCAAGTGCAGACATCATTGTTGGTAAGTGCTGGTGGAGTAGGTTCTGACTCACAGAGACCCTATGAGGAGTAACTGGTAAGCTGGAACCATGGACCTTGAGGTTCAAACTGACCTTGCAGCCTAGTGCATTAGCCGCAGTGCCACACCAGGACTCCAAGTGAAGACATTAGGAATCCATAAATATTATCAGTAATACCAGCTATCAGTAATTAGTAATGATTAATTTAACAAGAGCATTCATTACTTGAAAAAATTCATAACAATACTTCAAGTATTTCATAACCATCGGTTATCTATTCTCTCCAAATGAATATGCTGGCTAACATATATTACCATGTTATGTGTTATATACAATTATTCTGATAAAAGTAAAACATATCTATCTAGAGAATTACTCAAAGATACAGGGAATGTTCTTGCTAATGTTTTTGTTCAAAAACTATTAGAAGAACCTAGGAGATTGATGTTTATTATGGCAGTAGCTTATATAGAACAGAACAACAGAATAAAGGATTTCTGAATTGCCTTATTTTACACAATGGGAAGAGTCCTTTGTATTTATTAAGTTCTTGTGTCATGATGAAATTGTTAACTTATTGTGTGTAAGCTCCACTGCAGGAAAAGAAAACAATTTCCAAGTTTCTTTCTCTCTCCCCTTTCTTCAAAAGCTATTTTATAAATTACAGGTCCTGTAAGCTATACAGTTCCCTAGTGGCATGCAAGAGTGAACACAGTTCCCCAAAGTACATAATGACTCCCAAGGAGCAATTTAAACAGTGGGGAATTAGAATGAATGATGGAGATTGAATATAGCCCCAGGTCCCTTAGCTTCTAAGAAAGCTGGTCTTCTGATGGTACCAGATGTGATACAAACAGCATCAGCAGAAAACTCACTCCCCAGCGCTTTCCAGCACGGAAACAGATCCTAGGGACAGACTTGAGAGAACCAAAATATGTTTGCTTTTTTTTTTTTTTTTGGTTTTTGTTTTACTTAAGTTCTTTGAATCTGATTTGTACATCTCATTGATCTGGCAATGCTTTGTCATGAAACAGTCATAGACATACATTTAAAATACAAAGTGCTTCTCAGGTATCTCAAAAATCTTATTGTTTAAAGATCCAAATCTTCTTACTACACAAATAATAAAATCACCGGTCACATATTGCCAGGGTTTGCTTCTGAAATACAGTCAGGATCACTCTGGCAATGCAAAATGAGTCACCCTAGAAAACCAAAAACTGGAAATGCTTAAAAGATGGGCAGCTATGACATCCCTCAAATGCAGACATTAGGAAGCCATAAAAGTTATCAGCAATATTGTTCAATAATATTGTCAATAAGTCTATAAAACCACAGAAACCCCATGCAATGTGGAAAAATGCCTCTTGCAAACACATATGGAAATGTTACTACTGCAAGGTCATGTTGAAAGATGAGTTGGGGATTGAGTGATATTCTATCCCACATGTTGTTGTTGTTGTTATGTGTCGTGGAGTCGGTTCCGACTCATAGCGACCCTGTACAGGGTTTCTGAGGCTGTAAATCTTTACAGGAGCAGAAAGCCTTATCTTTCTCCCACGGAACAGCTGCTAGTTTCGAACTGCTGACCTTGCGGGTTTGCAGCCCGATTCGTAACCACTATGCTACCAGAGCTCCTTTGCTATCCCACATACTCTTCTTAAAATATGCCCATGTCACTTTTTTGATAAGAGTAAATGTCGATGACATGTTCTCCCTTGACAGTAAGCAGACCTTTGTACGTGTCTCATCCAACAGAATCAAGTAGAAGTGATGCTGAGTGACTCCCAAGCTAGGCTGTGAAAGGCAATGGCGCTTCTATCCAGCTCTGTCAGGAAATGTGCCTTTGAAAAGTTGTGCCGCCATGTAAGAAGTCCAACTACCGTGACAGTACCATGGTGGAGAAACCATGTGGAGGCACAGTACAGAGACAGGAAGAGATGTTCAAACAGTCCTAGTTGTTTAATTACCAAGCTCTCAGCCTAGGTGCCACAATGGGAGTGAAAAAAAGACTCTGAGATGACACCAGTAATCAATTTCAAAAACCACATAGCTAAGAAGTCTCCAAATTTTTAACATTCAGAAGTCATGAGAGATAATAAAACACTGTTTTAAGTGACTCAATTTTGGGGTTACTTGATACATAGAAAAAGAAACCCAGTTTTCCTTTTATTCATGTGGGAACTTCCTGGCTGAATTTTTGCAGATGTGAATATTCAATAACTTGTTCTCTTGTCTGGCCATTTAATTCATGAACCTATACTATAATTTTAAGTATAGAACATTTAAGCATCATGGTTTTAAGTCAGGTAGTATTGTTGTGATTAAGTGACATCATCAAGTCAGTTCCAACACATGAGGACACTATTATACACAAAAGAATGCAACTCTTCTCACACCATTCTCACAGTTGTTGCTACGTTTAAGAGAATTGGTGCAGCCACTGTGTCAATCCATATCCTTGAGGAAATTCCCCTTTTTCACTGACTCTCAAATTTACCAAGCATGCTGTTCTTTTCCAGGTGTTGACATTTTCCCAGAACACATCTGGTCTTCAGTCATTTATATACAATGTGTAAAATCTCTTCTTGAGATGGTGTCGCAATTCAGGTGGTATATATTCAAGGATGTATTATTGTACTACTGTCCACAGACTGTTCTTAATTTTCTTGAGGTTGAACTTAAACTTGCATATGTGCAGGTGATGCTCTGCTCAGCAGTCACACGCTGGCCTTCCTCTTATTAATGATACTGAGCTTCTCCATTGCCTCTTTCCACCAGATAGTTATTCTGATTTATGTGTATTCCATACAGTAAAGTACATGTGTATAGTCTGCATTAATGTTGTTGGGAAAGGTATTTGCATCCTTTCAAAAAAATCTATCATGAAATGAAATGCGGATAGGTCTCTTGTGATACAATAGTGAATATTTGTTATCAGGACTGATTGTGAGGGTTGGAAATATAAAGGCAGATGTTTTGTAGCAAGGAGGTCATTCTAGGAGCGGAGGTCTTTGGGACCATCAGGGGAGAAGAGCGGAGAGTGGGATCCTATCCAGAGAAGCAGTGATGGCTAAGATGGAGTTAGAGATGATGACGTGGAGAGTTGGAGAAGCTGGGGACTTTAGACCCAGACAAGGAGAGAGGCTGTGTGCTGATGACTGGGAGACAGGTTTGTAGTGTATAGTTGATGATGCATGGAGAGGACTGTAACCATGGCAATGAAACGATATACGATAGAATGAATGTAAAACTAATGTGCTCCCATATAAACTATCACATAATTCACAATAAAACATTTTAAAAAATTCAATCATGTGATTTCCAGCATTGTTTTTATCGCCAAGATCATATTTTTTAATTACCAAAATAGTGTTCATATATCTTTATTGATTTACCTTTTCAGGGTGTTTCTGGTTATTTCCTTATTTTTCATATGAACTTTACATTCTCATTTTCTAGTTTAAAATGGTGATATTAATTTGAAACTAGATTAAAGTTATTAAATTCCTTAAGAATATTGTCAAAATTATGTTAAAAGTCTTTTTACATAAGTGTCTTTTATATTTTCATCTTTGATATATTTTCTCTAATATACTTCAGTTAGTACCATGTAAACATTTTTTCACATTTTGGCATTTTTTTGTTAAATGTGTTGCTAGCTATTTAGTTTTGCTTGCTTCACTTGAGGTTGGGGGGTTTCTTCTGTTTTATCATCTAATTATAGTATACACACACAGATGTTATGGAATCCTGGGCACTGATTTTGTGATTTGTTGTTGCTAAGTGCCATTGTGTCTGTTCTGACTCATAATGACCCTGTAGAGGGTTCCTGAGGCTGTAAATCTCTGTGGGAGCAGAAAGCTTCATATTTGTCCCTCAGAGCAAATGTTCAGCTTGAACCATGACCTTGTGGATAGCAGTCCAGTGTTTATCCTATATAGAGCCGCTGTACTCCCAAGTTTGTAATCTACTACTGTATAAGTAAAATATGGATTTTCTTGTGGCTAACAGATTTTTAAAATTATTTCTCCTAGATTTTTTGTATATGATATCATCTGCAAAAATTATTAGTACCACCAAAAGTTTTCCAAATTTTAAATGTCTACTCTAATTGTCTTATTTAATTGCACTAGCTGAGGTCCTCTTGTGGAACTGTAGGGATAACAACTGGACTGCTAACCACAAGGTCAGCTGTTCAAACCTACCAGAAACTCTTCAGAGACCCTATACATCCAATGTTGGAACTGACTGGATGGTGCTTAACAGCAACAACATCAAAAGGACTGGCTAGTAGCAACAGAAAAAAGACAAATATTATTTATAATAGAAGGCTTCATTATTTTGAGCATACTTCTAACAGAAATATCTTTAGGATTTCTCAATTAAGGAAGATTATATCTTTGAAGAATACTCATTTAAATGCTACCAAAATATCTATGTTTTTGTTAAGTGCCATTGATTTGATTCTGACCCATAGCGACCATGTATAGGGTTTCTGAGGAGCAGCTGGTGAGCTTGAACTGCCGACCTTGCAGTTCAAACAGCTTTGCAGTCGGGCGCATTAACCCACAACACCACACTAATCCTTAGTTATTCACCGTTTCAATTATTTTTGAGTGTTTTGTTTTACTCTCTTGTTAAAAAAAACATGATTATCACTAAACTTCTGGCACCCTTTACTGGGTGTTCTCAGGACACACTCAATGATTAAATCAACTATGGGAACTTCACTAATGTTTCAAAATCACAGCTCATTTTCCTCACTCCAGATTTCTCTATTTATGCTCCATAACATATGACATCACTCATTGTTTTAGAACACTGGACACCTAAAATTTATTACTATTTCCTGTTATAGTGTCACCACTTGTGGAAATGTAGTTTTTGTCCCAGTTAAATGCACATACCTTCAAGGTGTTCCTTTAAGAATGTCATTAAAACTTACAGGAGTCCTTGAACTGTACTGTGTGATATTTAAATACTGTTCAAACTGTAGATGAAGTCTTGGTGTGGCACTGAAGGATAATGCACTGCACCCCAGGGTTGGTTTGAAAGGTAAGGGTGGTGGTTCAAATCCACCTGCCACTCCTTGGAAACCTTATACAGAGTCACTATGAATTAGAACCAACTCGATGGCACTTATCAACAGCAACAAACTGTAAGGAAGATGATTTCTCTTTTCTTCCTTTTCCTGGACTTAATATATATTCTTGAGAAACACTGTATACATTTTAAGTATTACAATGACATACTGAACATATTTCAAATTTATGAGTATATTATCAAATAGTGTGTTTTATATTTCAAGATGATTTTTTTATGCTAGGTTGCAGAAAAGCAACAATTGAATTAACAAAGATTGTTTTTGAAATACATCATTGAAAAACACAGAATATCATATATTTTATCCCACACTTCATCAATTAGTAATCATCTATGACAAAGCAGATAAAGGAAAGCTTTAGATGCAAATAGGTATATGTTTAATGAAGACAGTAACCCCAGTGGGAACTGGCATGAGGATTTTTTACAACTTGCCCTCAGGTAGGACTATTTGAATCAAACACTCTCAATAATTTCTGCAGTTTTTCTTTTTCCTTCAAATATTTACAACATCACAACTTCCTAATTCCTTTGGGCTCTAATTATTTAGTTGCTTGTTTTCAGTAACTTAAATATAATATATAAAATATATTCCTTCTATTGCAGAATAAGTAAAATGGTTCCCTAATGAACCTTCACAAGTCCTGATGTGCCACTGTACATAAAGCACTGGACCTCAAGGTTGGTTTGAATTACAAAGTTGGTGGTTCAAATTCAACAACCACTCCTCAGAAAACAAGGTTTTCTATGAGTCAGAATCAACTTGAGAGCATTTAACAACAACAATGAACCATCAGTGAATTTCAACCCTATTCAATAACGTGTACTCTTTCAATATCGCAGCTCACAAAGTCTGAATTGTTCTTCACTTCTTTCATCTTGAGAAATCCCAAGTGTGTTCTCTCTTGTGTTTTTTTTTACTTCCAATGTTGGATTTTGTCAAATGTTTTTTCTGCATCAAATGATATGATCATGTGGTTCGTTTCCTTTTTCTTATTTATATGGTGTATTATGCTGATTGTTTTTCTAATGTTGAACCATCCTTGCGTTCATTTTATGAAACCTATTTGATCATGATGTATTATTTTTTGATGTGCTATTGGATTCTGTTGGCTAGGATTTTGTTGAGAATTTTTCCATCTGTGTTCATGGGGATATTGGTCTATAGTTTTCTTTTTTAGTGATGTCCTTCCCTAGTTTTGGTATGAGGGTTATGCTTGCTTCATAAAAAGTATTAGGGAGTTTTCCATCCTCTTCTATATTCTAGAATAATTTGAGTAGAATTGGTAACAGTTCTTCCCTGAATGTTTGGTAGAACTCGCCAGTAAAGCCGTCTGGGCCTGGACTTCTTTTGGTTGGGAGTTTTTTGATGACCTGTCCAATTTCTTCTTTTGTTATTGGTTTGTTCAAGCTTTCTACTTCATTCTGAATAAGTTTAGGTAGGTCATGCTTTCTAGAAATGTATCCATCTCTTCTAGGTTTTTGAATTTGTTAAGAGTACAACTCTTCATAGTATTCTGTTATTATCTTTTTTATTTCATTTGGTTCTGTTGTGACATCGCCCATGTGGTTTCTGTGTCCTCTCCCTTTTCTTTTGATAGTTTTGCCAATGGTTTGTCAATTTTATTAATCCTTTCACAAAACCAGCTTCTTGTCCTGTTGATTCTTTCTATAGTTTTTCGATTTTCCATCTCATTTATTTCTGCTCTTACCTTTACTGTTTCCTTTCTTTTGGTGACTTTGGTTCCCTCTGCTGGTCTGCTTCCATTTGTTGGAGATACCGTGTTAATGTGTTAATTTTGGTTCTTTCCTCTCTTTGGCATGTGCGCATTTACCGGAATAAATTGTCCTCTCAGCACTGCTTTCGCCATGTCCTAAAGATTTTTGGTATGTTGTGTTTTCATTTTCGTTTGTTTCTAGGATCTTTTTGAATTCACATTTAATTTCCTCTTTTAACCAGTCACTTTTCAGCAGCGTGTTGTTCAGTTTCCATGTATTCGAAGTTATTGCCTTAGTCTTCTTCTTATTGATTTCTAGTATAATAGCATGTGGTCTGAGAAGATGCTCTGTAGAATTTTGATATTTGTAAATTTATGGAGGCTTGCTTTGTGACCTAACACATGATTAATTCAGGATTGCCTGGAGTCAGAACCAACTCCAAGGCGTGTAGCCACCAAGGGTCTAGCTCAAATCAATCTTAGGGCTGTGTCTCCATGGCTGATGTCATAGGTGGCTGCCAAACTCCCTCTCTCTGTACTGTGGGGAAACTGCAGGGTCAGGGCTGTTTTTTGGGGGGTGCACATCCACCCACCTGATGGCATCCTGGCTGAGCAAAGAAGGCGCTCTAGGGAAGATGTGGGAGAAATGTGTGGAGTCTCCTGTGCCTCTTTATGCAAGTGTCTCTGCACCACCTTTGAGTAGGTTCACTGAGCCGGAATGGCTGTAGCGCTGCCCTCTAAACTCTGCCAGAGTGGTGTAGCCACAGAGGGAGTCCCATCTCCAAATTCCTAACTCGCAGTACACTGAATGTTTTAAAATTGGGAAAGGTGTGCAACAAGGTTGTGTTCTTTCACCATACTTATTCAACCTGTATGCTGAACAAATAATACGAGAAGCTGGGTTCTATGAAGAAAAACGTGGCGTCAGGATTGGAGGAAGACTCATTAACAACCTGCGATATGCAGATGATACAACCTTGCTTGCTGAAAGTGAAGAGGACTTGAAACATTTACTGATGAAGATCAAAGAACACAGCCTTCGATATGGATTGCATCTCAATGTCAGAAAAACAAAGATCCTCACCACTGGACCAATAAACAACATTCTTATCAATGGAGAAAAGAATGAAGTTGTCAAGGACTTCATCCTTCTTGGATCAACTATCAACACTCATGGAAGCAGCAGTCAAGAGATCAGACGACATATTGCATTGGGGAAATCTGCTGCACAGGAACTTTTTAAAGTATTGAAGAGCAGAGATGTCAGCTTGAGGACTAAGGTGTGCCTGACCCAAGCCATGTTATTCTCAATAACCTCATATGGATGCGAAAGCTGGATAGTGAATAAGGAAGACCGTAGAAGAATTGATGCTTTTTAATTGTGGTGTTGGAGGAGAATACTAAAAGTGCCATGGACTGCCAAAAGAACCAATAGATCTATTTTGGAAGAAGTGCAGCCAGAGTGCTCCTTGGAGGCCAGGATGGCTAAGCTTCGTCTCTCATACTTTGGACATATTGTCAGGAGAGAACAGTCGCTGGAGAAGGATGTCATGCTGGGTTCGATGGAGGGTCAGAGAAAAAGAGGAAGACCCCCAATGAGATGGATCAGCCAGGTGGCATCATTGATGGCGTCAAGTGTGGCAGCGGTGGTGGGGTTGTCCCAGGATCGGACATTGTTTTGTTCTGCTGTGCATGGGGTCGCTATGAGTCAGTTCTGACTCAATGGCACCTGACAACAACAACACAAACAAGTATTTTCCGTAATATCATGATTTTTTTCACTTGTGAGTTCAAGAAACTGACGTCCTGGACCTTATGGTAGATCCGGAGCTCTAGAGTTGTTCTGTGAGTGCTTCTTGCGAGAGATCTCAGTCCCTCCCTAATATTGAAATTTCCCTACCTAACTTTCTCCACTGCCGCTGAAACTGGAAGACATATACAATATTCTTGATGTCTTTCCACATCTCATCTGTTCATTGACTTCCTTTCAATGCTTACGCTGAACTTGAACTCTATAACTTTTCTTTCTCTTGCTTTCGTTATGTAATTTGGTAATTCTTAGTGAATTCCTAAACTGTACCAGTCTCTGTTAAACATTTTTGGGACTATAATAGTACCTAAAAAAAATAATAATAATATCCCTACTTTCATAAATATTTGTGGAAAATTAAACACGGAATTAATGTTTGGTTGCTATGCTATTGTTATTTGCTTGTTTAAGTAATTTTTTTTTTTAACATATTTACTCCTGTTGTTTAATAAATAGGAAAGGATTAAGCAAGATAAGATAAAATAATAGAATAATATTTGTTATGGATTGAACTCTATTCTCTAAAAATATGTGCTGTCAATTCTAACTTCTGTGCTTTTGATAATAATCTCATTTACCTTTGTTATGCTAATGAGACATGGTGAGCATACAGTGTGTCTAAAATCTACTTCTTTTAAAACTATTGTTGTGTCACCAAGTCAGTTCCAACTCATAGCAACCCCATATAGGGTTTCAGAGGAGTGGCTGGTGAGTTTGAACTATCATCCTTGTGGTCTATTAACATAATGTTGTTGTTAAGTGTTGTTGAATCAGTTCTGACCCATAGTGACCCTGTATAGACAGGGTTTCCAAGGAGCAGCTGGTGAGCTTGAACTGCCGACCTTGCAGTTCAAATGGCTTTGCATTCTGGCGCATTAACTGAAAAGAGATTAAATAAGCAGTTGAAGGAAGCAGAAGCTGTTGACAGGGGTGTTGGGAGTGTGTGTGAGGTGGGGGGAGAAATGTGCAGCTGAATGAATACTGCCCAACAACAGAAGTTCAGAAGAGAAGGAGTTTCCTCCAGAGTCAATAGATAGAAGGCTTTTGCATAGAACCAGCAGTCTGAACATGAACCTTAAGGCTCCAAATTTTTGAAAAAATAAATTTCTGTTTGTTAAAGTCATCCACTTGTGATATTTTTGCTCTATTAGCATGAGATAACTAACACAGTACCCCAAAAGGAATGCTTAGTAAAAACTTACATGTAATTTAAACTAACTTTACTATAAAACATATCTGAAGATAAAAAGAAAAGATAGCTAGAATTATTTGATGAGAAAGAGAGAGACAAGAAAAAATACTTGAAGGTAAACATTTGGATGGGTATAGAGCTGAGGAGAGTTAAGAAGTGGAGATAAAGAGAAAGAAACAAAAGAATTGACAATCAGAAGCAGAAACTTTTTCATAGTGGCAGAAAAACAAGTTTATGTGCCATTTTTTGAAGCTAAATAAACTACGTATTTCAATCATCAAAATTTCACCAAAGGAGACAGACATAGTAGGCAGAGCTAAAGATGAAACTTTAAAAAAATATTTCAACTCTAACAAGATAGATAAAAAAGGAACCATGTTTAACTTTGAGGACCCAATTTTTTTTTTTTATCATATCTTCTGTGTAATGTTTTCTCAACAAAGCTAGAAGTACTTAGCACAGAGTAGAAACCATATTTTAATTATCTTGGAATCTTTTGAATTTTCTAATGCACTGGCTTTGTCAGATAGATTTTATTACATAAAGACAAGCTGACTTCTCTCCACCAGAAGTCAGGTCACTTGTCTTCTATCTTCATGAATTTATCTTAGCTGTCTTCAAAATGAGTCTATATGCTAAATATGCCATCCAATTTTCCATCCTTTGTCTTCCTTCTATTCTACTGAAAAAAAGGGGAGGCATGGAGTAGCACATTTTTTTAAATCTTTACTAGGGGGGAAGAAGTAATAACTCAACATTAGTCCAGGTTTGATTACTATGAGGCAGTGGTCAGACATGCCTCCATTCTGCAGACTTCTTTTCCAAGTCTGACATCAGTTGTCCCTCCCATGACAGTTTTTACTTCTCTGCTGGGTTCAATAATTTATTGCAGACATAACTCAAACAATTCTCACAATAATGGGATTTATTAGGTAAGTTAACAGGTTACAATTCAGGATCAGAAATGCTCAGGACACAGTTATTCTATCAGCACTGCCTCTTCCAAGTCATACCCACAGCCTGTCAGTCACACACCCTTTTGGCCTCTGCCTTGTTCAGACAATGTCCTAAAGGAGTTTTAGTTTTGCTGACTTTAGGCACACCCCTCCACTATAAGCCTCTGTGAATCCCTCAATTAAGTGTTTGGAGGTACTCCATTCCATATGTGAGCCCTCTGCCTGAAGGCACTTGGTTTCACACTCTCTGCGTGCCAGGAAGCCCACTGCTGTCATGTGCTCTGATTCTTGGCTCCACTGCTGTTCCTCTGACACTCCTCTTGAACAGAACAAGGGGACACTGAATGGCTTAAAAATCAGGAAAGGTGTGCACCAGGGTTGTAATCTTTCATCGTATTTATTCAGTCATGTTGAGAAAATAATCAGAGAAAATGGATTATATGAAGAGGAAGGCGGCATCAGGATTAGAGAAAGATTCATTAACAACTTGTGATTGTTTTTTGGAAGGGAAGAGGACTTGAAATACTTACTGAAGAAGATCATAGACATGCCTTCAGTATGCATTATACCTCGAAGTAAAGGAAACAAAATCCTCACAATAAATAAAATCATGATAAATGGAGAAAAGATTGAAGTGATGAAAGACTTCATTTTGCTTGGCTCCACATAATTCTCATGGAAGAGCAGTCAAGAAATCAAAAGAAGCATTGCAATAGGTACACCTGCTACAAAAGACTTCTTTAAACTGTTAAAGAGGTCAGAAGTCCATTTAAGGAGTAAGGTATGCCTATCACTTCGTATGCATATGACCTTTGGACATTAAATTAGGCTATCTGTAGTAGAACTGAGGCATTTTAATTATGGGGTTGACAAAGAATATTAAAAGTACAATGGACAACCAGAAGAACAAACAAATCTCTCTTGTAAGGTGTACAATCAGAATGCTCCTTCTTTGAAGAGACGATGATGGGACTTCACCTCATATTCTTTGGACATGTTGTTAGGAGAGACCAGTTCCTAGAGAAGCACATCA
>NW_006408611.1:9104718-9112978 GCF_000296735.1 Chrysochloris asiatica
AAGTACCAGGTAGTATTATAACATTTTATAAAAACCATCGTTTTAGTTCCTTTATCTCTTTATTTTTATTTTATTGATAAATAATGATATGGAGACTTAAAAATGTTAAATCATCCAAGAATATTATCAAATGTCTCAGTTGAAGAATGGGGCAAACATGGGACTTGAAATCAAATCCAACAGATCCAGTGTGGACATGTACCTACCCTGTGCAGATTCTACCCTGTCTTGATTCTCTAGGTTCAATGGATACAGATTAAACCTAGATAATCCTAACACCAAATTAGTGACTTTGGGGCACATTGCCTAATATAAGTCCTTACTTATTTTTTGGTTTGTTTGTTTAATTGCAACTCTCGAAATACATAGTAAAAATCTGAATATTAGTGGTAATAATGTCTCAACTCATATTTTTTACCCTGAGCATTTTCTGACCCTAACTTTAGTCACTGACTGTTTTCTCTTGAACTATCATCTGCAAAATTAGTTCTTATTTATAATTCTCAGCTTTAACCTTGTTGTTGTTGTTGTTGTTAGGTACCGTCGAATCGGTGGTGGTGTGCTGTGGAGTCAGTTCCCAGCCATAACAACTCTGCTTAGGGTTTCTGAGTCTGTAAATCTTTACAGAAGCAGGAAGCCTCATCATTCTCCAGTGGAACCACTGGTAGTTTCCAACTGCTGACCTTTAGATTAGCAGGCCAACTAATACCCACTACCAGAGCTTCTTGTTCCAACCCCTAGTGACACTGTATAGGGTTTCTGAGGAGTGACTGGTGAGCTTGAACTGCCAACTATGCACTTCAAACTGACTTTGCAGTCCAGCACATCAATTGACAGTGACTCATTGCTAGGTGCTACCAAGTCAGTTCCAACTCATAGTGACACTGAATCAGAAGGAACACTGTCCTGTTCCTTGCCATCCACACAATTGTTACACCTGAGCCCATTTTCTGCCACTGTGTCAATCAATATAAGTGGGAAGTCTTCCCATTTTTTATTGATTCTGCATTTTACTAAGTATGATGTCTTTCAAGCATAATGTTCTTCAGTTTCTGATGAATTTGCATATGAGAAATTGACGCTCTGTTCCAAAGCTGACCCTGGCATCTTTCTGGCTGAGGATATTCAGCTTATCAACCATCTCTTTTCAAAGATGTAGTCAGTTTGAGTCCTGTGTATGCTATCTGGTGAGGTCAAGGAATACAATCACCTTTTATGTTGTTTACAAAAGGTATTTGCAATGAAAAAGTTGTCTTGAAAAATTCTGTTATGTAATCTCTAGCAAAAATTCTTTCACTAAGGCCATATCTTCCAACAACTTATCTTACTTCTTTGTTTCCCTTTCACATTCCATCATCACTAATTATCAATGCATCTTGAGTGCATGTTTAATGAATTTCAGACTGAAAAATCTGGTAGAATTGTTTAGTTTCATCATCACTGGTTTAGTTGTTGGTGCGTAAATTTGAAGAATAGTGGTATAAATTGGTCTTCCTTGTTCTTGTTACCAAGTGCTGTCAAGTAAATGTTGACCCATAGTGACCCTGTGTAAAGTTTCCAAGGAGAAGCTGGTGAGCTTGAATCACCAACTATGCAGTTCAAATGACTTTACAGTCTGACACTTAGCCCATAGCACCATACCAGGGCCCATAGCGATCCTGTATAGAGTTTCCCAGGAGCAGCTGGTGAGCTTGAACCATCGACATTGCAGTTCAAAAGGCTTTGCAGTCTGGCACATTAACCCACAGCGCCACACCAGGAATCGCTATCTTCCTTGTAGGCATACAGACATTATCCATTATAGACAGCTTTGTACTTCAAGACAGATCCTAAAATGTTCTTCTTGAGGATGAAGGCAACAGTATTCCTCTTCTATTTGACATTCCCAGATTAGTAAACCATATGACTGTCAAATTCAACATGGCAAATACAATTCCATTTCTATTAATTAATGCCTAAGATATTGAATTTTATGTATTCCATTTTTTGATTACTTCCAATTTTCCTAGCTTCATACTTCATATATTCCATGTTCTGATTGTCAACCAGTTTTGCAGATATTTCTTTGTATTTTGAAAGCCCTGAAACCTTTTCTCAGTTTACATTACTACAGTCAACTCTACTTTGAGGAGGCAGCTCTACCCCATTTGTATTTTGAGTGCCTTCCATCCCCAAAGTCTCATTTTCCATTGTCTGACAATGTTCTCTGCTGTTTATAATGTTTTCATCTTCTGAAATTATATCTGACAATGTTTCACTGCTGTTAGTAAAGTTTTCAATGAATAACATCAAAAGGGTCTGACTCTCCTTGTTCCTAGTCTGTTTTAGTTTGGAAGCTTTGCTGAAACTTGTCCTTCATGGGTGACCCTGTTGTTTTGCATCATCTTGGTTGCCATACAACTTTAGTACAAAAAACCTGACAGATGAGTAGGACAACTTTAACCTGGGAACGTTATCAAGAGGGGAAAAAAAAAGTATAACAATTCTACTTATCCTGCTATTTTACTTTATAAAAGAGTGGGCCTAGGAGCAGGGAAAGTAAATTAAAATACTATCTTCAAAATTCATATTGAGATGCTGGTACAATTTACTATTATTTTGTTTTCAGACCCATATCAATATCCACCTCAAAGTATGTTTGTAAAGACTAAAATAATTACGATATTTGTAAAGGTGAGAAGACTAGTTTATGACACATTGTAAGCACTAACATTAGTTTTCTGACTGCTTATTGTAGTATCTATGAGTCACTTCTGACTGATTAGATTCTGTAGAGGGTTTCAGAGGTTGTTAATCTTTATGGGAGCAGAAAGATTTCGGGAGAATGATTTCCTCTTTCTCCTGAGGAGTAGCTGGTGGATTTGAGTTGCCAACCCTGCAGCTAACAGCCCAACTTGTAACCCTATGCCATTAGGATTCCTTTCCTTTGACTAATTCCTATCAAATTATCAAATATAAAAAAACACAGTGCCTTACACACCTATAAATACATTGTGAATTATCATTGTTTTCTTTAGCTTTCTACATATTTCACACCCTCCCCTGGTCACCCTTGCACAGCCAGCACACTATTTGAGGTGATTTTTAATAGTACGTATTCTAAAATTAAGGTTCATGACTTTTTTACAAAAACCCAAACATTCATCTGCTCTCCAGATCAGTTACTCTCTTTAAAGCAACCTGTATAACCACACAAGAGAGGGAGTATGAACAGGCTCTCTGTTTACTAACCACAAATCTGCTGACTTGAGAGGGCAATTTGAGAATAATGAACATGCCTTCAAGGTACACACTGAATCTACTGTAAATTCTTCCCTTTAAGTTTACTCATCTATCAAATAGAACAGGAGGTTTTCACCTTATCTTCTGGAAATTGCTGCCAAGTGGATATATTGATTTAGCTGGCCCTTTAATGTTCCGGATGTCTATTATATTTTACCACATTGGTAAATGGGGTTTATTTAATCCCATTCTCAGTTTAAAAGGTTTCAGCATTGATAAAATCTGCAAAGACAGATGTGCAATAAATTGTGCTCTTTTAATGGAATTACTACAGAGAATAAAATGCCAAAGAAAGATACTCACCACAAAGCGTAAATTGCCTAAGGATTTCACCACTTCAAATATATTTAGGAAGAAGTGCTGTTGACAAGTGGAATTATTTAACCCTTGTAAATACAGCTTATTCTTAAAAAAAAAAATTACATTTCTCATGTCAAAGTAATTTACGAGCAAGTAAAGAGAATGAATGGAAAATTATATCATCCATTGGATAGACTTTTCAGCAAATTGGAATAATTGCAAGCAGGATCAACTTTAACTTTATACCTGAGCCTCATACCACCTCCCTTCATAGTAAGCAAGCTATGAAACTTAAGTTTTAAAAATGAACATAATTTGCTTCAAGCTCCTTTCCACCTTTCTTCACACCTGATGGCCATCAATTTAGTACACATATCATGGCAACACTAAGTGGATGTTTGATATCTGTTTCACTTGTGGATTTCTTACTATTAAGGGACCGTGTGGTGCAGGGCTTAAATCACTTGGCTGCTAACCAAAAAAAATGGTCAGTTCTAATTGCCAGTGGTTTCTCAAGAAAAAGATGTTGCAGTATGCTCCCATAAAGATTTACAGTCTTGGAAACCCTATGGGGCATGTCTTCTTCCTATAGAATCTCTTTGAGTCAGAACTGACCAAATGCTGGTGTGTTTTGATTGGTTGTTCCTTACTATATCTCTTATTCTGCAAGCCTTTTAAAGAATGATTAAATCCTTTTCCTTATTTGGAATTCAAAGTGACTGTATTCAAAATAATGGTTACTAAAAATAGCTGAACAAAAAACTTCAAATTCATACTCCAAGTAATTCCAGGTAAACAAGAAAGGAAAAAAAGAAAAAGAAAAAAAGAAACCATCTAGAAGGAAAAATTTAGAGTAAAGAAAACACTCAAATTAACTAGAACTAGTCATTGTATTCATTTTAGTATACTTCTTAGAATCATATAGTGTATATGATTATACCTACTTCCTTTGACTCAGCACTGCATCATAAATATTTCCCTCATCATCAAAAGTCTTCATAAGAATCATTTTGAGTGGACATTTACTTCCATTTGCAAATTTGACTACCATGATTGATGCCACAAGTGATCAACCAAATCTGGGATTTCCCCATAAGAGATTTTGGATCAGAACAACCAAACAGAACTTGAGAATGTTGACACATTGTGAAAAACGTAATTAATGTCCCTGAAAAATTAATGCAGAAGTTGTCAAATATGGGTGAGTCAAAAATTATCTACACTCTGGTTATACTAAAATGCCTGCCCACATCCATGGCGAATGGCAACACCAAGCATACAAGTGAAATGATTCTGTTGAATAGATGAGTGACAGCGGCAACTCATTTGCAAACCAGCCAGGGTTCTGCCTATGAAACTATCCACAACAGACTTGGGTTTCAAAAAGTTTCTCTGAGACGGGTACTGAAACAACTCACGGAAGAGCATAAACAGAAGCATTTGGACATCTGCAAACAAAATTTGGAACAATACCCAAAGGAAGATAGGAAGATAAGAGGTTCTTTAAAAAAAAAAAAAAAAAAATCACTCGTGCTGAGAGTTGGATTCATTACTATGAGTCTAAGAGTAAACAGCAGAATATGAAATGGAAACATTCCCAATCACCAACCAAGAAAAAGTTCAAAAGTCAAACATCAGCTGGAAAATTGATGCTTGCAGATTTCTGGGATTCTGTATTGGACCACTATCAGAGAAAAGGTTCTACAGTCAACAGGGCTCATTACTGCAAGACACTCAGTGAAGAGCTAAACTTCGAATAAGATCCAGAGGACTGCTATCCAATGAACATCCACATACCTCTGCCCACACTGTTGACACAAAACTTCATTTTGAGGTGTTACAGCATCCTCCCTATAGTTCTGATACTGGACCATCATACTTTCACCTGTTTGGTCCCCCTATCATCCCTTTGAGGACAAAGATTCATCTCAGATGGAGAAGTAAAGACAGCGATGCATTTATGACTTGCAGCTCAGACTAAAACATTTTTTAGTAAGTGACTATGAAAGCTTGTTGACAGATTGACATAGTGTATTCAGAAGCAAGGAGATTATGTCAAAAATGATATATATGTAATTCATAATTTATTATGATTCATACCTTAAAATATCTTTGCAAAGACAGTAAAACATAGGTAAACATGTTTCTGGAGTCCTGGTATGGCACTTAGGATCAGCAGTGGACTGTAACCACAAGGCTGGCAGTTCAAACCACCAGCTACTCCTTGGAAACTCGATAAATGGTTGCTGTGAGGTGGAACTGACTCAAGGGCACTTAAATAACAACAAACATGTTTCTAGTATTCTCTGCATTCACCAATGATATCCCTCATTCAGTTCTGGTGTGGCACCATAGTATAAGCACTTCAAATCCATCAACTGCTCCTAGAAATCCCATACAGCATGTCTATAAGTCAGAATCAATTTGATGGCACTTAACAACAACAACAACCTTCTCTTCTGAATCCAGTTTGAACTTCTGACATTTCCTTGTTGAGGTACAGCTTTTACATTATCTTCAGTAAAATGTTCCTAGCATGTGATATTAATACTACTGTTAGTAATTTCTGTATTGCATTTGATCACCTTTCTTTGGAATGGACACAGTTGGTTGGCCAGTTATTCATTTTTCAAATTTCTTGGCACAGATAAATAAGCACTTTCAGTGTTCCATCTGTTTGTTGAAATATTTCAATTGATATTCTACAAATAACTGGAGACTTGTTTTTAGACCTGGTTAACTTTCAACCATTTCAGGAGATAGCATATAATTAAGAATTTCTAACAAAAAAGTTCCAGCTACAGTGGAAGCATTGAGGCAAACAAGGCCCCAGGAATTTGTTAATTTTAATTGGATTTACTTCTGTTTTGGTAGATGGAATCATTCTCCAAATATTGTTAGTTGATCAGTTGTTTAAACAAAACAAAACTATTTATATTTCTTTCTTATGCCTGTCCTATGAAGAAGCATGAACAGTTTATTTATTCATTTAATATTTATGTTATACAAGACAACTTCAAAAAGTTCATGAAAAATAGGATTAAAAGGTAACAGAATTTTCTCATGAATTTATTAAAAGCCCACTCAGATTTCTAAAATGAGTTCTGGTGTGGTGCCTTAGGATAAGCAGTGGACTGCAGAGTCAGTTTGAGTTACAAGGTTGGTCGTTGAAACTCACCAGCTGCTCCTTGGAAACCCTATAAAGGGTTGCTGTGGGTTGAAACAAACTGGATGGTTCTTAACAACAACAACAACAATAACAACAGACTTCTAAAAATTATGTGTTTGTACATAAGTACAACACTTATGTGTAAGTAAAAAATATGTCTTCTAAACTTTCATTTCATTCATGTACGGGTTTATTTAAAAAAAAAAAAAAAGTGTTCAAACATGGCTCTGCAATCAGTATATGACTGCATACAAGTTTTTCCAGTAATAAATTTCTCATAGCCTTTTCAGGGTACCTTCAAAATAAAGGTACAATCAAAACAGTAACTTTGAAGGGGATTTTCAGAGCCAATTAAATTCAAGGCAGAGGACAACTCGGAAGATACAGGGAATGCTTTTTGGGATTCCAAAGGGATGACTTTAATAGATTTCCATAGGCCACATGACAATCAGGAGGGCTTATATCAGGGGTGGGGAACTGTTTTGCTGCCAAAATTTACAGCATTATTCGTGGATCATACAAAATGATCACCTTACAAATTAGCCTGTTACATTTGATCAAACATTAAATAACTTGCCGCAAATGTGAAGGCTGGAACTGCAGTTGCCTTGGCAGGGTAAGATCAAATGATTTTGTAGAATTTATAAGGCCTGCAGGGTGGACTCTCCCCACTCCTGCCTTATATGATGAAGTGTTAGGAAAATTGAAAACTGCATTGGTGAGAAAAAGGCCAAGAAAATTGCTCCAAGAATTTGTTCCCATCACAAAAATGGATTTGCTCATTCTTTAAGTGTAGCAAGGGCCATCCTATGAAAAATGTATTGGGAACCATTTCTCCACTCATTGTGCATCACTATCTGGCCTTTTCAGACTACTTTTTGTTCCAAAAAACTAAAAGAACATTTCAAAGCAATATAATTTGAATCCTTTATGGATGTTAAAACTGCCATTTTGATGTGATGTAAATTAAAGATACAGCATTCTTTAGGGAAGAGTTACAGAGATACAGCCTAAGTGTATACATCTTGATGGAGGAACTATTGAGAAATAGTATCTTCACATTTTGGTATTTTTGTTTAATAAAGATTCTGTGATTTTGTAACAAGACTTTTTTTTACTTATCCCCATATATATTTGTGACAAGATAGTTCATTTGGTGGAAACATTCTTGGTTTCAAACTCCTTGTAGGAATAACACTGAGAGATTATGACCAGGAATTGGTACACCATTTAATGCATGACTGGTAAAGAAAGCCTCTTTCCATAGCCAAAAAGAACATAAATTAACTAAAAAAAACCTTTATTTTTCAAAATTCCAAAAATGCAATTCTGCAAATTATGCACATGTGTGCATGTCTGCATGTTCACATACTCTCTTCTTGGCAAAACCAAACTTTAGGAGGAAAAACAAGATGGCAGATCGGGTGGACGTGTAGTACAGAGCTCCGCCAACAACAACACAGAATACCCGAACAAGCAGGCTCAGGGGATGGTCCCAGAACTCTGAAC
>NW_006408611.1:9127441-9137857 GCF_000296735.1 Chrysochloris asiatica
TTGATGGCACCTGACAACAACAACAACATTGTTGTTATGATTTATAACTATAATTGTGCTGAAGATAATTCATAAACAATTGTAGCACCACATCCACAGGGAAATATCAGAACTCAAGTCTGTTTCCGATAAGGACACAGAACAAGGTATAACTATTGCTGATAAAAGTTAGATCCTGACTAGAAATAGAGAATACCAATAATATGTTTACCTGTGTTGTACTGACTGTACAAAGTATTTGGCTTTGTGGATCATAACAAATAATGGGTAACTTATTAAATAATTAGAATTCCAGAACACATTATTGTGCTTATGTAGAACCTGTATATAGATTAAGGGACAGTCATTAAAGCAGAACAAGGAGATTCTATATGATTAAAACCAGTAAACTCAGGGTTGTATGAATATCCTTTCACCATACTTATTCAATCGGTATGTTGAGCAATTAATCTGACAAACTTAATTATGTTGAAAAGAACATGGCATCAGGATTGGAAGAAGAGTCATCAACAACCTGTGATATGCATATGACCCACCTTGCATACTGAAAATTAAAAGAACTTGTAGAACTTACTGATGACAATCAAAGACTACAGGCTTTAATATGGATTACATTTCCACATACAGAAAACAAATTCCTCACAACTGGACCAGTAAACAACATCTTGATAGTTAGAGAAAAGGCTGAAGTTGTCAATGATTTTATTTTACTAGTATTCATAGTTAACACCCATGGAAGCAGCAGTCAGGAAATTACACTATATCTTGCACTGGGAAAATCTTCTTCAAAAACCTCTTTTAAAGTGTTCAAAAGCAAAGACGTCACTTTAAAGACTAAAGTGAGCCTGGCTCAAGACATAGTATTTTCAATTGCTTCATATATGTATGAAAGTAGGACAATGAAAGGAAGAGCAAAGAAGTAATGCATTTGAATTATGGTGTTGGTGGAGAATATTAAAGATACCATGGAATGCCAGAAAAACTAACTACATTGGAATAAGCACAGCCAGAAAGCTCATTAGAAGCAATGATGGTGAGAGTTTATCTCAAGTACTTTGGACATGCTATCAGGAAGAACAAATCCTAGGAGAATATTACCATGCTTAGTAAAGTAGAAGCTCACTGAAAAACAGGAAGGCCCTTAATGAGATAGATTGACACAGTGAATGCAACAATCTGTTAAAACCTTTCAATAAATTAAATATTGTAGGTAAAGTGTTTGGCTTATGGTTAGCACTCTCTGTATAGTGACCCTGGCTTACTTTGCTTCTCTCTCTGCCAACTCTACAAATTCCTCCCAAAGGGCAATTTTCTCATGACTAGAATACAACTATCTAAGGATGCCAATCAAGATTCCCATCCTGAAAAATATCTTCTTGTTGGGACTCCTATCCCTAGCTTCTGCCTCCATTTCCCAGCCTCTCAAAAATGTTCAAACAACCCTATTCACCAACTTTGCAGGCCAGCGCATCGATCAACAGTACCACACCAGGACAAAATGTTTTATGTCTTTTTATTAAGAAATTCAATACCAGTAATTTATTGTAAATAAATCGTTTAGAACTTAAAAATTATATGGATAAAAATGTGCACTATAGTAGCCTCTATATCTTCTTAACGCAGCAAGGCCATTTTTCTACACTGTACTTCTATTGACTAGAGACTAGAAAGAACTGGAATAACCATGAGTATGAAATATAATTAATTTCTGTAAATGGAACTGCAATTTTTTATAAACTATAATCAGTACCTATCAGGACACAGAATACTACAAGAACCTGAGGGACTTCCTTCATGAACCTTTCCAGTGGCTGGATTTCACACAGTTATTATGTATCTTGACTTCCAACATAGATCAGTCTTGCCTGTTTTCAGCTTTATAGAAGTAGAATAATAAAATTATGCACTTTAATCAATAAAAAAAGCCCTATTCAAATCCACATCCCATAAAGCTGTTTATATATATTTAATTCTTAATCTAAAGAGTAAGGTAAATATAAATGCATACACACCTGCATAGATACATGTTATTAATGCATACCTTTGAGTCTGTTCTTGTTCATAAAAGCCCTACAGAACAGAGTAGAACTGCCCCATAGGGTTTGCTAGGATGTAAATCTTATGGTGTCAGGTCACCAAGTCTTTTCTGCCAAGGAATGGATGGCTGGTTGGTTCAAACCACCAACTTTTTGGTTAGTTGCCAAGCACTTAACAATTTCATCATCAGTACTAGTACTCCTAGATGCATACAGACATAAAGGTTAATGTACTGTAAATGAAATTTTATTTTGCTTTTATTGTTAGGTGTCATCTAGTTGGTTCCAATAGTGACTCTATGCCGAACAGAACGAAACACTGCGTGTTCCTCACAAATGTTGTTATGCTTGTCCATTGCTGAGTCAATCCATCTCATTGGAGGTCTTCCTCTTCCTTGCAGACCCTCCATTTTGTCCTTCTCCAGAGATTAGTCCCTCCTGATAATATAGCTGATGTATGAAATTGTCCTTGCCTCTAAGGAGCTTTCTGGCTGTACCTCTTCCAACACAAATGTTTTGTTCTTCTGGTAGTCTATGGTATTTTCAATACTCTGCTCCAACACAATAACTCAGATGCATCCAATCAACTCCTCTATGGTCTTCCTTATTCACTATAACTTTCACATGTATATAAGACAACAGACAATACCATGGCTTGGGCCAGGCACACCTTAGTCCTCACACTGATATCTTTGTTTCTGAACACTTTAAAGAGGTCTTATGCTCAGATTTGCATATTAGAATACATTGTTTGATCTCTGGACCACTGCTTCCATGACTGTTGATTGTGGATCTAAGCAAAATGAAGTCTTTGACAACTTCAGTCTTTCGCAAATTATCATGGTGTTATTTATTGGTCCAGTTGTGAGAACTTTTGTTTTCTTTACATTGAGGCGCAATCCATACCAAAGAGTGTCGTCTTTGATTTTCATCAGTAAGTATTTTAAGTTCTTTTCAGTTTCAGCAAGCTAGGTTCGATCCATAGCAAGCGACTTGATGGCACTTAACAACAATTCCTAGATATGGACTACTGGTGCGGTGACATAGGATAAGGCACTGGACCTCAAGGTCAGTTTGAACCGCAAGGTCAGTGGTTCAAATCCACCAATCATTCCCCAGAAATCTCATATAGCATTGCTATGAGTTGGAATCTACTTGACAGCACTTAACAACAACAACTCCTAGATACATACATACATAAAGTTTCATGTACTTTAAATGAAATTTTCTAAAGAAACTTTTATCTAGTGTTGGGGAAACATTCAAAACAGGCATGAGTAATCCAATAATGAGCAAGGAGACGGGTTGAATGAACTAGAGTGATCCCAGACCAAACCAATGGAATCACCTGGGAATCTGTTGTGCTGTGGAGTTGGTTCCTACCCATAGTGATCCCCAAATGGAATACAGTCAAATGGCTTTTTCCTGCATGATTAGGTACCAATTGTATGACAGTTGAGGTGGTGGTGGTAGTATGCCGTGGAGTGGCTTCTGACACATTTGTTGTTGTTGTTAAGTGCCGTCGAGTCGGTTCCGACCCATAACGACCCTGACACATAGTGACACTGGAATAGGGTTTCTGAAACTGTAAATCTTTACAGGCGCAGAAAGCCTCCCTTTTCTCCAGGGGAATGGCTGGTGGTTTTGAACTGCTGACTTTGAGGTTAGCAGCCCATCTCGTAACCACTATGCTAGGACTCTAAATACATTTTGACAGTATTCACTTATAATTTAGCATTAGGTGGAAGATAAAAAGATGTGTCAAGAAAGATCTCAAAGTTTCTAAGTTGAGAAAATTGGAGGAACGAGCGCCATTTACTGAGTTGTGAATAAATGTGAGTAGCTAATTTGGTGTGAGTAATATTTATCAGGCGTCCAGTTTTAAACAAGTGATGTTTGAGATGTCAATAAGACAATCAACTGGACTTACTGAATAGTTAGTTAGAGATATAAAGTTGAAGGTCAGGATAAATGGCTTTGTTAGAGACAGAAATCTGAGAATCACCACACACATGTTGTTTAAAGGCATGAGAATGAATGGACTCAGTAAAGAGTTGAGTTTAGATAGGGATTAAAAAATCCATGAGAAACTGTACTTGAAATTTGCAGCACATGGTTAAGGAAATGAGGAAGAACCAAAAAGGAAGTCTGTAAAAAAAACAGTCAGTTATACAGAAGAAAGATGAAGAGCATTTAGAACCCAAGGAGGAAAGTATTTCATGGAGAAATATGTGATAAATTAAGTCAAATGCAGAAAATAATGTAAGAGTATGTCTGGGCCTTGGCATCCAGTTCAGCAATATGTAGGTAATGCTTGCTTAAAAAGAAGAGCAACAGTAATGCAATTATATTAATATATTATCAATTCTAGTGTGGTTGAAGCCTGTTGAAATAGAGATACCAGATAAAATAGTTAAGATTCAAAGGTAGAACAAAGAAAGAAACTATTTTATTTGCATGTTGTATAGGAGATATAAATGCATATTCTTGTGCAAACTTTCTCTTAATCCTCTAATCCTTGTTTAGTGCCTTGCCTCCTCTTTTAATAGATAATACTACTTAAAACCCACAGCCATCCAGTTAATCCTACCTCGTAGTGAATTGAAGTGATGCATTTCAGAGTAGAAACTCAAAGAGAGAAATCTGCTTTTCACAGCTGGTGCAGTTATTTTTTTCTTCATCGTTAAATACTTCAGGTTACTTTGCTTCCTCTCTCATCTGAACCTAACTTTTACTATTTGTTCTACAGAATTGTGTGTGAATAGTGAATACTACATAGACAGGTCATTTTCAATACCAGTAGATCAGAACCTGTTTGAGTGCTGAATTTATGGTTAGATTCTTAATTCTAACTCTGAAATCCAGCAAAGCATTAGAAGTGTGTCAAAGATTCCCTTGCTGTCCATGTTAAGAGCCTTTTCATACTTTTCAGTGTTATTTTCTATTTTTAAACCAAACATTTTATATGGTAGATATTCAATTTATATTTCATTTTGACATTTTTATTGAGTTCCATAGCTCTCAGCATAGGCCAACTGTATAAATTCATTTGTTTTAATTGCCCACTTAAGAGTATCATTCACCATTGTCAAGAGTTTTAAAAATCCACTTGAGAAGCAAACTATATAAATTTAACATTGTTGTTGGTAAGTGCTGTCAAGTAGGTTACCCAGCTCTAAATTTGAAAATGTATTAAATGATTATGAGGTCATAGCCAAACAAAGCAAAAAAGTTTCAGCAATAATCTCAATCAGTTAAAGAAATGTGACGGGAACCTGGAAGCAGCCTGTCACGTATTATCATTCATTTATTCCCTCCAGTGGTATTTACTGAACATTCTTGACCATGGCATTTACTCAGAGTTTATTTTAAACCAAAGTTTACCTCATTTTGTTGTTCATTGGATTTTTTCTGTGCCTTATACTCTATATTCATAAACTTGCTTTAACTTTTATTAACTTTATTTTTTAAGGCACATTTAGATTTCCAAAACAACTGAGATAATAAAGATACGCCTTACATGAGTAGCATACATTTATTACTAGGTAGTTGAGGGGTCAAATCCAAGTGTTTTCCTCAAAAGAAAATCCTAGTGATTTACTTCTGAAATAGTAGCTATTGGAAATCCTATTATTTCAAACATTGGGTCTCACTTTACAGCAACGTGTTGGTTGGTTGGTTAGAATAAAAAATTGGTATTTTATTCATTAAAATCCATTGTTGTCATTGTTGTTGTTGTTGTTAGGTGCCATAGAGTTGGTTTTGACTCAAAACCACCTGTAAACAACACAACCAACAACTACCCATTCCTGTGCCATCCTCACAATAGTTTGAGCTCACTGATGCTGCACCTGTCAATCCATCTCTTGAGGGGTGTTCCTCTTTTTCACTGAACAGTTTTAGCAAGCATGGTATCCTCCTGGTGACATGACCAGAGTGCAAGAGACAAAGTCTTGCCATCCTCACTTGTAAGAATTATTCTGACTATACATCTTTCCAGACAGATTTGGTGTTCTTCTGGCAGCCCGTGCTACTTTCAGCAGTCTTCTTCCATATGATTACAGTGTATCGATGTTTCTCCATTCTTCCTTATTCATTGTCCAATGTTCACATGCATATGAGGACATTGAAAATACCATGGATTCAGTCAGGTGTACCTTAGTCCTCAAACTGACATCTTTGCTCCCTAACATGTAAAAGAGGCCTTTTGCAATAGATTTCCTTAATGCAATACATTGTTACATTTCTTGACTGCAATTTCCATGACTGTTGATGGTGAATCCAAATAAAATGAAGTATTTGTTACTTCAATCTTTTCTCTATTTATCATGATGTTATTTATTTGTACAGATGTGAGGATTTTTAGTTTCTTTACATTGAAATCCAATCTATACTGAAGGCTATAGTCTGTGATATTAATGATATGGTTCAATGATTTTCACATTCCATTTAATCACCTTTCTTTTGAATGGACATACATAGGGATCTCTTTCAATTGGTTGGTCAGGTTGCTGTCTTGTAGATTTCTTGACATAAACAAAAGATCATCTCCACTGCTGCAAAAGTTTAATGAAACATTTCAATTTGTGTTCTATCATTTCCTCAAGCCTTTTTCTTGACAATGCCTTCAGTGAAGTTTGGACTTCTTTCAGTACCATGAGTTCTTAAACATATAGGCTACCTCATGAAGTGGTTGAAAATGGACCAATTATGTTTGGTACAGTGACTCTATGTATTCCTTCCATCTTTTTTATTCTTTCTGCATCATTTCATATTTTGCCATAGAATCCTTCAATATTTCTAGTCAAGATTTTCAACTTGGAAAATGGCTCAGCATGTTCAGTCCCTTTGGTCTTCAAACTCTAGGTCTTTGTACATTAAATAAGTCACTAGATATATCCTACATTTAATTTCTACATAGGTTATTTGGAATTTGTCTGCATGAGATATTTTTCTTTTCTTCCTTTTTATTAGTTTAATCAGTAATTTCTTTATATTGATATGGGGTCATGATTATTTCTTAAATATTGGACTGTGACTGCTAATTAAACATTGGAGTCCTGGTGTGGCACTGTGGGCTAATGCATCAGACTGCAAAGCCATTTGAACCGCAAGATCAGTGGTTCAAGCTCACCAGCTGCTCCTTAGAAACTCTATACAGAGTTGCTATGGGTCGGCACTTAGCAACAACAACAAATCACAAGATTGGCAGTTTAAGCCCACTGGCTGTTTTATAGTAGAAAGATGAGGCTTTTTGATTACATAAAGATTTAGAACGTCTGAAACCATGTAAAGCATTGCTATGAGTTTGAATTGATGCATTTTTGTTGTTTTTAAGCATCATGTACTCAGTTCTGACTTATAGTGACTCTGTATAGGGTTTCTGAGTAGCAGCTGGTGGGTTTGAACTGTCAACCTTGTGGTTCACAATTCAGTGCTGATCCTACAGGGCCACATAAGGAGTACATAATCCAGTATAGTTGTTGTTGTTGTTAAGTGCTGTCGAGTCAGTTGCAACCCATAGCGATGCTGTATAGGGTTTCCAAGGAGCGACTGCCTGAACTGCCAACTTTATAGCTCAAATCGGCTCTGCAGTACAGCAAATTAACCCCCAGTGCCACAACAGGACTCCCCATAATCTAATAGGACATGACTATTTTTTATTGCTCAAACTGTTCCAATTTTGTCCACTGGGATTATTCAGGTGGCACTTGCGTCATTATAACATACCTCATCAATGTGTATGTGTGTGTTGTTTTTTCCTTTTAAGTACTCCCTTTCTTTTTCATAATTCATGATGTTCCACATTAATTTTGTGTAGGCAATACCTCAGTCCTAAAATTAGGCACTCTGTCAGGATCCCTGGTTATTTTTATTGAAGAATGGTATTATAAACCAAGATATGAGGAGTAGGTATACTTGTTGCTATAGGGATTTTGTTTTCTTAGACCTTCACAGCTAGAGAAGCAAGTAAATACATTTGCATATAATATATCATTTGTAGCTGTTGCTGTTAGGTATCATCAAGTCAGTTCCAACTCATAGTGGCCATATGTACAACAAAATGAAACAGTGTGTGCCATCCTCACAAATGTAACACACAGTTACATTTTTTTGAGCACACTGTTGTTGCCACTGTATCAATCCATCTCACTGAAGATATTCCTCATTTTTGCTAGTCCATCAATTACCAAGCATAACGTCGTCTCCAGGGATGGCCCCTCCTAATAAAATGTCTGAAGTATGAGAGATAAAGTCTCACCAACATCAATTCCAAGGAGTAATCAGGCCATACTTCTTCCAAAACAGATTTGTTTGTTTTCCTGGAAGTCCATGGCATGTTCAATATTCTTCACCAGCACTGTAATTCAATTTAAATGATTCTTCTCTGATCTTTATTCACTGAACAGCTTTTGTACGCACATGAGGTGACTGAAATTCCATGACTTAGTCCTCAAAATGTTGTCTTTGCTCTTTAGACAGATCTTTTACAGCAGAGTTACCTAATGCAATACCCCATACACACACCCACAAACATACAAGTATGAATATTCATACACATTTATGAATATTTCTATATGCAAATATCTGTGTCATATTAAACTAAGTATAGCTCCTACTGACATCTTTAACTGTAATCCACTACCATGTGGATCATTCTAGCCTCCTCCCCTTGTTTATATGTGAATCACTTTCTAAAGATTCAGAAATATGGTTTCTACCATTCACAATGAATCTGTCAATTTGGCAAAGTGTGAATGGCTTGTCTACTGCTGTGATGCTGACAGCTCTGCCCCCTGTATTTTAACTACTAGCAGGACCTCCCCATGATGGACAGGTTTCAGAGGAGCTTCCAGACTAAGAGTCTGAATGGTGAGCCACTGAAAACCTTACGAGAAGCAAATCGCACCAGAATACTGAATATTGAAACTTTAGGAAAAGTACCAGAATATTATCAGATATAGTGCCAGAAGATGAACCTCTCAGGTTGGAAGGCACTAAAAATATAACTGGGGAAGAGCTGCTTCATCAAAGTAGAGCTGACTATGATCACATAAATGGAGTACGCTTTGGGGACCTTCATTTGCTGATGGGGTACAATTCAAAATGAGGAAAAACAGCTATAAACACTGATAATAATCAGAACATGGAATGTACTGAGTATCAATATAGGAAAATTGGAAGCTGTCAAAACTGGAAAGGAAGACATATAAATCAATATCTGAGGAATATGTGAGCTGCAAATGACTAGTTTAGGCCATTTTGAATCTGAAAATCCTATGCTTTACTCTGCCTCTAATGACAAACTGAAGAGGGTGGCTTTGCATTCATCATCAATAAAAACAGCTCAAGATCTAGCTTGAAGTACAGTTCTGTCTGTGACAGGATAATATCCATATAACTATAAGGAAGACCAGTCATTACCACTAATATTCAAATGTATGCAACAACCACTATAGCCAGTTATGATGAAATTGAAGAATTCTACCAACTTCTTCAGTCTGAAATTCATGAAATATGTAATCTAGATGTATTGATAATTATGGGTGACTGGAATGCAGAGTCTGAAGGATCAGAAGTTGGTAAATTTGGCCTTAACGATAAAAATGATGCTGGAGATCACATGACAGAATTTTGCAACACCAATGACTTCTTCATTGCAAATACCTTTTTAAAACAATATAAAAGCTGTCTATACACATAGACATCACCAGATGGAATACAAAGAAATCAAATTGAATACATACATGAAAAGAAGCAGTAGAAAAGCTCCATGTTATCAACCAAAACAAGACCAGGGACAGACTGTGGAACTGATCATAAATTGTTCACTTACAAGTTTAGGCTGAAGCTGAAGAAAATCAAAACAAGTACACTAGAGCCAAATTATGATCCTGAACATATCCCTCCTTTATTTAGAAACCATCTCAAGAAAAGATTTGATGAAATAGGCACTAATGACCAAAGACCACAAGATTTGTGAGACAACATCAAAAATATCATACAAGAAGAAAACAAAAGGACATTAAAAGAAAAGGAAAAAGGAAAATACTAAAATATATGTCAAAAGATATTCTGAAATCTGCTCTCCAGCTTAGCAATGCAAAGACAAATGGAAGAAATGATGAAGTAAAAGAGCTGAAAAGAAAATTTCTAAGGACAGCTTGAAAAGACAACATCAAATATTATAATGAAATGTGCAAAGACCTAAAGTTAGAAAACCAACCAAAAAAGAAGAACATAATCAGCATTCCTCAAACTGACAGAACTGAATAAAACTACAATTCTTGACTTCAAATATTGAAGGATTCCATGGGCAAAATACTGAATAATGCAGAAAGAATCAAAAGAAGATTGAAGAAATACACAGCATCACTGT
>NW_006408611.1:9138251-9138942 GCF_000296735.1 Chrysochloris asiatica
ATGGGTC
This sequence comes from Chrysochloris asiatica, assembly GCF_000296735.1. Lineage (NCBI taxonomy): Eukaryota > Metazoa > Chordata > Mammalia > Afrosoricida > Chrysochloridae > Chrysochloris > Chrysochloris asiatica. Next base: position 9,138,259 of record NW_006408611.1, read on the forward strand.
TTAGCTGAAATCAGAGAATAACATAAAGAAGTCTACTTATGCTTTATTGACTCTGCAAAGACTTTCAATTGTGTGGAAGATCACAAGCAATGAATAACATTGTGAAGAATGGGTGTTAAAACACTTAATTTTGCTCTTGAGGAAACTGTACATAAACCAAGAGGCAGTCATTTAAACAAAACAAGAAGACACTAAAAGATTTGAAATCAGAAAAGGTATGTCCTAGAATTCTGTTTCCCCTTGTCTATTCAATCTGTATGCTGAGCAAATAATTTGAGAAGCTGGATTATATGAAGAAGAATGTGACATCAGATTGGAGGAAGAATCATTAACAATATGACATATGCATATGATACAACCTTGCTTGCTGAAAGTACAGAGGATTTAAACTATTTACTGATGAATCTCAAAGACTTAAGTATGGGTTGCAATTCAATGTATGTTGTTGTTGTTAAGTGCGATCAAGTTGGTACCAACTCACAGCAATTCTTATGCACAACAGAACAAAACACTGCCGGAGCCTGGGTCAACCTCACAATCATTGCTACACCTGAGCCCATTGCTGCTGCTACTGTGCCAATCCATCTCACTGGAATTCTTCCTTTTTCTCTGATCCTCCATCTGGCCAAACATGATATCCCTCTCCAGTGACAGGTCTTTCCTGATAATATGTCCAATGTATGA
>NW_006408611.1:9140337-9151791 GCF_000296735.1 Chrysochloris asiatica
TTGGAGAAAAATATTAAAAGTACTATGACTGCCAGGAGAGCAAACAAATCTTTGTTAGAAGATGTACAAACAAAACTTCGTTAGGATCCAGGATAGCAAGACTTAGTCTTTCATACTTCATTTTTTTTTTTTCAATTTTGCCATATTTTATTGGTCAAAACATGTCACAAGACCAGTCTAGATTCATACAGTGGGAAATAAGCTCTATTTTTGGTGGGAGAAGATGCAGGGAATTGTGGCCATTTTACCACCTACCAGAATGGTCATTTGACATTATGGCATTATAACTATTCCATATATTTGGAGTATGGGATTGGATTATACACCAATAAAAGTTATGGAAACCTGATAAAATTATGCTCAAATAATAAGAACTAGGTTGGTAAGCATCCTAGACAATTTAACGTGTAGTATTTCATCCTCACAAACAAATAGTGCATTTCAAACAGGTGTTAATTTTAAAAAAAGGAAACAAAATGTCTGATAGACTGATTACCAGATATTAATTTTCATGTATAGAATTAAATAATTATCACACTATATCATTAATTATGTGATGGAACCAGCTTTTTCCAAAATCAGACTACTGAAAACTGAGTTTCCCTGCTTTATCTCGCCACAAAAATTGTCTGTTGTTTTGACTTTGTATATGGTTTCTTTTTTTGTTCTTTAAGCCTTTGTTGTGAATTGCATGACAGTTTACAGGGCAGATAATCAGTTTTGCACTCAACCAATCACATTTTGTTTCATTGTAATGACTGCAATCCCTTCCATGTGCCATTGGTTAACAGTATTTACCTTTTTTTTGACATACACAAATCACACAGAAAATATATATTCATTTAAACAACCAAAGGGCACATTTTTTAAGCCAAGCTTCTGCCCATTGGCATACAAAGTTTTTGATTCCATGGAACATGGTCAAACTCAGGCCCTGTCTTCAATGCTGCCATTCCCCCACTTTTACTCACAGGTAGAACCATATGGTCACCAGCTAGCTTACAAGCCTGCTCGTGTGTTCCCTTTTGGAGTTTTAGTCTTGGAAAGAGTTTTATCGTGACAGGTTGATTTTCTTGCCTTGATGGCTCCCACGTGAACAGCTTGCTTGTTCTTGTAACAACCAGTTTGTACTTTTTTTCTTTTTTCCTGCTGATCTTTCCTTCAAGAAGCATCTTTTGTTCCTCTAGCCACTCTGGGTTGGTCTGCATGTCCTTTCAAATGGGAATGTCCTGCTTCAGAAGATTCTGGATAGGTCAGAATTCCACCTAGGGCCCCATGCTCTACAAAGGCTTAACAAGAAGCCTATTTCACTAGGCAAATTCTAGTATACTTTTTAACTAATCCAATCACTTATAGGCTGCAGATGGGTTTACAAGCTTTCTGTAATCATATTTTCCAATATTCCTTTCTATCTCACTTAAACATCTATTTTACAAAAGTAGGGAGGGGAAAAAATATCCACAGGACAGTCAAGCATTTTTACATTATTTCCCATCTTTTACCCATTCAGTCCTGGTGTGGTTCTGTGGGTTAATGCACCAGACTATAAGGCTATTTGAACTACAAGGTCAGCAGTTCAAGCACACCAGCTGCTCCTTGGAAACCCTATACAGGGTCGCTATGGTTTGGAATCGACTCAACGGCACTTGACAACAATAACAACCCATTCAGATGATGCCTTGGTCCCTGTATCACAGAGCTCTTTTGTTCCAAGGTTGAGTATTCATCACTTTACCTCTGTCTGAGCTCTGGTAGTGTAGTGGTTACGAATCGGGCTGTGAACCTTAAGGTCAGCGGTTCGAAACTACCAGCTGCTCCGTGGGAGAAAGATGAGGCTTTCTACTCCCGTAAAGATTTACACCCCTTGGAAACTCTGTACTGGGTCGCTATGGGTCGGAACCGACTCGATGGCACTTAACAACAACAACAAACCTCTGTCTGATTAGCTAATGCAAACCTCCCTAAGTCTTCCCCTATCTTCTTTGTTCTTCCACCCCTCCCCTTCTTGTGCATCGTTCTCCCTATCACCTGAAACCATCACGTGTCTATCCCATAATCTGTGCCTTACTGTCTCCTGCCTCCCTCCCCTAGCAACCATCGAATAATGTTTCTTTTAGCATGGAAATCTTGTCTTAAACTTTTACAATAATGGTCCTATGCAACATTTGTCCTTTTGTGACTAATTTCAGTCAGCATAATGTCCTCAAGATTCATCCATGTTATGAGATGCTTTACAGCTTCAAGTTTTTCTTCATGTTAGCATAGTATTTCATTGTGTGTATGTACCAAAGTTTGTCTATTCTTCCACTGATGGGCACTTAGGCTGTTTCCATCGTTTTACTCTTGTGAATAGTGCTGTGATAAATTTCTTGTGGATATATATCAAGTAGAGGAATTTCTGGATCATAAGGTATTTCTATTTTCAACTTTCTGAGTAAGCACCATACCATTTTCTAAAGTGGTTGAACCATTTTACAGGCCCACATTCAATTTTGGAGTGCCCAGTCTCTCCACATCCTGGCTAGTACTTATTGTCCTCTGCTGTTTTTGAACTTCGCTGTTTTTGTTGGTGTGAGATGCTCTTTCATTGCTGTTTTCATTTGCATCTCTCTAATGGGTAGCAGAGTGGTTACGAATCGGGCCGCGAACCACAAGGTCAGCAGTTTGAAACTACCAGCTGTTCCATAGATGAAAGATGAGGCTTTCTGCTCCCATAAAGATTTACAGCCTAGGAAAACCTGTACAGGGTCGCTATAGTCAAAACCAACTCCACAGCACACAACAACAATGGCTAATGAGCATGAACATTTCTTCATATGTTTGTTGGCTCCCAGAATGTCATACTTGGTGAAATGTCTGTTCATGTCCTGTGCCTGTTTTTTAATTGAGTTATTGTCTTTTTCTTGTAGAGATGTTGTAGTTCCCATAGATTTTAGAGATTAGTGCCTTGTCTAATATGTCATTGCAAAGAACTTTCTCCCTGTCTGTGGGCTCTCTTTTTAGTCTTTCAGTGAGATCTTTTGATGTACATAAGTTTCTAATTTTTAGTATGCTCCAGTCATCTATTTTGTCTTCTATTGTTTGCATAACTTTTGCAATGTTTGATAGTCTATGTGTGCCCTGTATTGTTATTGTTGTTGTTAAGTGCCATCAAGTCAATTCTGACTCATATTGACCCTATACAGGGTTTCCAAGGAACAGCTAGTGAGCTTGAACCACTGACCTTGATGTTCTAACCAACTTTGCAGTGCAAGCACATTACCCTTTAAATTACCTTTTCATTAATGACCTTTATAGCTCTGGGATTTCCATTTAGGTCTTTAATGCATGCTGAGTTAGTTTTTGTATATGGTAAGAGATAAAACTCTTGTTTCATTCTTTTGCATATTGATTTCCATGTCGCTCATACTTTGGAAATATTATTAGAGAGTCCAGTCCCTGGAAAAGCACATCATACTTGACAAATTGGAGGGCAAGCAAAAAATAGGAAGACTCCCAATGGGATGGTTTGGCACTGTGGCATCAACAATGTGTTCAAGTGTAACAAACATGAGGATGGCACAGGCCCTGGCAGTGTTTTGTTCTGTTGTGCTGATAGTTGCTAGGAGTCTAAACTATGAGTAAAGAGCATCTAACAACAACCATCCACCACTAATGTACTTAGTTGTTCAAGTTCAACACGCATTATACTATCTGGCTCACAGTATAGACACTGTATAGAGTTTTCAAGGAGCAGCTGGTGGGTTTGAAGCACCAGTCTTGCAGTCAACAGTCTATCCTACAGTGCCACACAAAGACTTGAATTAAAAGAATAGGCCAGAAAAAAATTCTTCAGTATTCTCTGATTACTGTAATATGTTTTGTTGTTGTTTTCATTAAGTGTCATTGAGTTTATTCCTACTCATAGAGACCGCACACAGGGTTTCTAAGGAGCATCTAGTAAGTTTGAACTGTTGACCTTTCAGTTCAAATCAACCTTTCAGTCCAGTGTTTCTCCTACAGTGCCACAGCACTAGCATAATTGTTAGGTTATATTATTAACTAGAGCACAGAGCAGGTTATGCTATAATAGAAAGCACCTTTATTAAATAGACAACAGTGCCTATGATCTGTTCCTTTCACTTATGTATTCCACACATTCTTTGCAAAGTGATTGTCAGGACTTCCCCAGTTTCCACTATTTTGCATTTACTTTTCTATGCTTACATAAAGTAGTTCTTTACTACTTTCTTTCCCTTTAACTGTTGCAATCATAGTGAATTTTATGCAGTGTTATTTGCTTACGTATGTGTGAATTGCAAAATTTCCCATCTTAAAACATATTAATGCTTCAATAGTAGAAAAGTGAATTTTCTACAATGTCTTGTAAAACTGATTTATTTTCCTTTTTTTTTTTTTTTAACCAGCAAGAACTATTAGCCATTTTATAACTCCCCAGAATTCTCTAGAACTAATTAGACTTCTGATCCAAAACAGTGCTGTGGAATGTATTGCATCCTTCTCAAATGTAGGTTGACAGTGGGTGTGACTGAGTGCTCTGGGGGAAAGCTTTAATGTCTCTGTTGTTCCCCTGGTCACAAAATGTGTAATTTCATCTTGTCTTGCTTTCTGCATGATAGGGTTTACAATTTAGACAGAAAATCTGTCTAGGAAGGAAAGCCACATATCAATTTTTCTCTTCTCTGATTTACTCTTAAATATTTGCATGGTTAGAATGTTGATTAAATGAATGAAATTAATCATTTAAGATAACATAGATTATTCAGAGTTTTGACCTGATATTATGCAAATTACCACCTAGAGATAACATAAAAGTAATATTAATGATGTAGAGAAACCACAAGCCTTCTAATTGCCAACCACCTGGCTCCATATCAGACTGTTCATGGAGAGAAAAGTTTAAGAATAAAACTTCTTGTGCTCACTTCTTATGCTTACTTGTTAAACAATACGATTCTGGGTTTTGGATTCTAATGAACCAAGTAACAAATCTCTATTCTATCACAAAATGCTAAGTGTCTCAGATCATTTTTGTCTTCCTGTGGTTCCTTTATTGATTGGATGATTCACTACTACAGTTATTCATTCTTTATTGACTTCTCTTGCACTCTTTCTCCTTTACATCCTTCTTCCCTTTCTCCTTATCTTTCCATCTCTCATGATTAAATTTTCTTTTTAATGTATTTCAAGATTGTAAATAAGTCCATAATATTTTTTTCTAACTGTATGATCAAGCATCTGACAGTAAGAGAGAGACTTGGACTTGATCGAAAAATACATAGAAAAACTTAAAGGATGCAGTAAGTCACTCTCTGTAAAATGGCTTTACGGTGAATCATCCTCTAATGGATAAGATCTTTGGGATGGTAATCCATAATTTTCAAAAGCAGAAACAAGATGATTGTTGTTATCAAGAGATATAGTCTTTTCCATGGAGTTTCAGGTTTTAATATCCAAATGGCTGCTAAATGGGTTGTTGTTGTTAGGTGCCCTTGAGTCAGCACTGACTCATAGTGACCGTATGCACAACAGAACAAAATACTACCTGGACCCACACCAACATCACAAGCAATGCTAAGCCTGAGCCCACTGCTGAGTCACTAATCCATCTCTTTGGGTATCTTCCTCATTTTTTGCAAACTTCCACTTGACCAAACATGGTATGCTTCTCCAGGGACTGGTGAATCCTGATACTATGTCCAAAGTATGAGAGCCAGAGTCTGGTCATCCTGGCTTCCAGGGATTCTTCTTGTACTTCTTCCAACACAGATTAGTTTTGTCTTTTGGCAGTCCATGCTACTTTCAAAATTCTGATCTAACACCATAAATCAAATGCATCAATTCTACCTTATTCACTGTCCAACTTTCTCATGAATATGAGGTTATTTAAAGTACCATGGCTTGGATCAAGCACACCTTATCCTCAAACTGATATCTTTGCTCTTCAACACTTTAAAGAGGTCTTGTGCAACAGTTTGCCTAATGCAATATGTCTTTTTTTTTTTTTTTAAGTTTTTATTTTGAGGTTTACATGGCAGAACATCAGCTTTACACTTATTCTATTGTGTTTAGTTTCATTGAAATGATTACAGTCCCCTCCATGCATCATTATATAACCCCAAAGGGTGTACCACACAGGCCCGCAGCCCCCCACTCCAGCTGCCAGCACACAGCCCTTCTCCCGCCCTGAGTCCAGTATCCCCAGCCACTCCATCTGTCTACATAATCATCTCTGTCTCTATCTCTCATAACACTGCCTCTCTGGGTAGGATCCCACTCTCCATTCTTCTCACTTGATGGTCCCAAGGACGTCTGCTCCTGGGCTGCAAAATGAATCACTCTCCTCCTTTTGTCAAGAAACATCTACCTCTATATTTCCTACCCTCACAGTCAGTCCTGATGGCAATTATTCACTATTGTATCACACGAGTCTTATCCCCATTTCCTTTCGTCAGCCAGGTCCCAACGGATTGGAAATCATTCAGTGGTGATTCTACCTTCCCCCGCCCAGTCTGGAACTAGGCTCCCTCTTGAAAGCTTGTAAGCCAGTCACTTCTTGCCTTTATTACCACCCCCACCACCACCACCCCCATTTTGGGTAGCCAATGTACATGTTACCCATTCCTGTCAACCCTGTGTACCAAGGGAGTGGGAGTGATCCTTGCTGCAAAGATTTGTTCCCTTTTTGAGCTACTACGTCCATAAGTAAAGGCAAAGTTCATCAAATTGTAGCAGTTACTCTTTTTTTTTTTTCTTCTTCTAGTCGAGTTCTGATCATCCATTCATCAAAGACAGGTCAAGTGGGTATTATCTGCAAGTATGGGTGTTCTTGTGCATCTCCCCTCACTTCATATCAGCTGGACGCTTCACTCTCCACTCTAGTTCTCTGTGGCCATGTCACTGCTTTTGGACCCAGGAGTCCCCAGGTCTCCTGGGCCATCCAGGTCTCCACCCAGGTTCACAGGGGTCTGTTGAATGTGGTTGGGCTTAGCTCCCAACTTCATTGCTGTTTTTATCTCCGTCCCCTTATCGCTGAGCCAGACCACATGCCTGCTCATGTATTCCCCTTGAGTCTCAGTCTTAGAAGGGGTTTGCTATGAGGAGTCCTGGCCACTTGCTTGATGGCTCTCAGGCAAACAGCTTACTTATTCTTGGAGTAGTCAATCAGACTGGCTTTATTGTTTTTGATTTTTCCTGCTAGTCTTTCTTTCATGAAGTAAGCTTCTGTTCTTCTAGCTGTTCCAGGCTGGTCTACTCGTCGTTTGCAGTGGAAATTTCCTACCTCAGTCAGTTCTGAATGGGGTTCTGGAATCCACCTATGGTCTTAGGCAATGCAAAGGCTCCAGAGGAAGCCTCTTTCACTGGAAAACTTCTAGCCCCCTTTAAGGTATTCCAATCAGTTATAGGCTGAAGACGGACTTACAAGCTTTCTGTAGTGATGATTCTGGCTATTTTTCCTCCCCACCTCAAGTATCTATTTTACAATGATAGGCAAGGAAAACCAAGATTCAAAAGACAGCCAAGCATCTTTAACACTATTCCCCTCTTTTACCCCTTCAAACCATGCCTCAATCCCTGTATCCCTGAGCCCTGTTGTTCCAAGGCTGTGCATATATCATCATTTACCTCTGACCCACCTAGGCCATGAGAACGTGGAACCTACCTAACTGTTCTCCCATCAGCCTTGTTATTCAGTTCCCCTCCCTCTTTTTGTGTATTCCCCCCTGCCGCTCCCCACTCAGCATCTGAGCTAACCCATGTCTATTCCTTACCTGTGCTCTATCTTCCCCTCCGTTTCTCCCCTCCTATTGTCCCATACATCCCGGTAATCAGCATATACATATATATATAATTTTGTTTTCCCCCTTTTAGTGTTGGTTCTTTTTCTTACTTTTTAAAAATAATGGTCCTATGCAGTATTTCTCCTTTTGTGACTGACTAATTTCACTCAGCATAAGGAGCTCTGGTAGCATAGTGGTTACAAATCGGGCTGCTAACCTCAAGGTTGGCAGTTCGAAACTACAAGCTATTGCGCCGGACAAAGATGAGGCTTTCTGCTCCCATAAAGATTTGCAGCCTCGGAAACCCTATGCAGGGTCACTATTAGTCGGAACCGACTCCACAGTACTCAATAACAACAATGTCCTCAAAGTTTACACCTTGTTGTTCTTCAAGGTAGCATAATATTCCACTGTGTGTATGTACCAAAGTTCGTTTATTTATTCTTCAATTGATGGGCACTTAGGCTGTCTCCATCTTTTTGCTATTGTAAATAGTGCTCCTATGAACACTGGTGTGCATATATCTACTTGTGTTATGGCTCATGTTTCTTGTGGGTAAATACCAAGTAGAGAGTTTTCTGGATCATAAGCTATTTCTATTTCCAACCTTCTGAGGAAGCACCATACTGCTTTCCAGAGAGGTTGGACCATTTTGCAATCCCACCAGCAATGCAGGAGCATCCCAGTCTTTCCACATCCTCGCCAGCACTTATTGTCCTCTACTATTTTTTTAATCTTTGCTGTTATTGGTGTGAGATGTTATCTCATTGTTGTTTTGATTTGCATCTCTCTAACAGCTAGTGATTGTGAACATTTCTTCATATGTTTGCTGGCTGCCCAGATCTCTTCCTTGGTGAAGTGTCTGTTCATATCCTGTGCCCATTTATTAAAAGGGTTATTTGTCTTTTTCTTGTACAGGTGTTGTAGTTTCCTATATATTTTAGAAATGAGTCCACTGTCTGATGTGTCATTGCAAAAGATTTTTTCCCGTTCTGTGGGTGTCCTTTTTACTTTTTTGGTAAAGTCTTTTGATGCACATAAGTTTTTAATTTTTGTATGCCCCAAACATCTATTTTGTCTACTTTTGTTTGTGTGGTTTTCAAAATGTTTTATAGTCTGAATATTCCCTGTATTAGAGCCCTCACATTTGTCCCTATTTTTTCATTGATGTCTTTCATGGTTTGGGGATTCACATTTAGGTCTTTAATCCATACTGAGTTGGTTTTTGTATAGGATGTGAGGTAAAGGTCTTGTTTCAATCTTTTGCATATAGCTTTCCAGTTCTGCCAGCACCACTTGTGAAAGAGACTATCTTCTCCCCATGCAATATGCCTAGGCACTTTGTCAAAAATCATTTGGCTGTATGTGGATGGGTTAATTTCTGGATTCTGGATTCTGTTCCATTGATCAGTGTATCTTTCATTGTACCAGTACCAGGCTGTTTTGACCACTATAGCCATGTAGTACATTTTTAAATCACGGAGTGAGAGGCCTCCAACCTTGCTCTTCTTCTTAAGTAGTGCTTTGTTTATAACTGGGTCTCTTTCCTTTCTATATAAAGTTTGTAATTGTCTTTTCCATCTCTTTGAAGAATGTTGTTGGAATCTGGATTGGGATTACATTATATGTGTAAACTGCTTTGGGCAGTATTGACATTTTCACAATGTTCCTATCCAGGAACATGGTATGTTCTTTCATTTCTGTAAGTCTCCTTTGGTTTCTTGTAGTAGTGTTTTGTAATGTTCTTTGTATAAATCCTTGTTTCTCTGCTTATGTTCATACCTAAATATTTCATCCTTGGGGTGGCTATTATAAATGGTATTTCTTTCCTAATGTCTTTTTCAGTGCTGTCATTGTTGCTATAGAGGAATCCAACTGATTTTTGGATGTTGATCTTGTACCCTGCCACTTTGCTGAATCTTCCAATGATGTCTAGTAGCTTTTTTACTGAGTCTTTGGGGTTTTCTATGTATATAATTATATAGTCTGCAAATAGAGTTTTATTTCCTCTTTGCCAATTTGGATGTCTTTAATTTCCTTATCTTGCCATATAGCTCTAGCTAATACTTCCAAAACAATATTGACAAGGAGTGGTAACAAAGGACGTCCTTGTCTGGTTTCCATTCACAGAGGGAAAGCTTTCAGTTTCTCTCCACTGAGAGTGATGTAGGCTATTGGTTTTGTATATATGTTTTTGGTTATGTTGAGGAATTTCCCTTCCATTCCTACTTTGTTGAGTGTTTTTATCAGAATGGATGTTGGATTTTGTCAAATGCCTTTTCTGCATCAATCCATATGATCATGTGGTTCTTTTCCTTTTTCTTATTTATATGGTGGATTACACTGATTGTTTTTCTAACGTTGAGCCATCCTTGCATTTCTTTTATGAAACCCACTTAGCCATGATGTATTAGTTTTTTGATGTGCTGTTGATTCTGTTGGCTAGGATTTTGTTGAGAATTTTTGTGTCTATGTTCATGAGGAATATTGGTCTGTAGTTTTCTTTCTTAATGTTGTCCTTCCCTGGTTTTTGGATGAGGGTTAGGCTTGCTTCATAAAAATTATTAGGAAGTTTTCCATCCTCTTCTATGTTCTGGAATAATTTGAATAGAATTACTGAAAGCTTCCCTGAATGTTTGGTAGACCTCACTAGTGAAGCAGTCTGGGCCTGGACTTCTTTTCATTGAGATTTTTGATAACCTAATCAATTTCTTCTTTTTTTACAGGTCTGTTCAAGTTTTCTACATCACTCTGTGTAAGTTTTGGTAAGTCATGTTTTTTTAAAAAATGCATCCCTCTCTTCTAAGTTTTCGAATTTGTTGGAGTACAACTCCTCATTATATTGTTATTATCCTTTTGATTTCATTTGGTTCCATTGTGACATCGCCCATGTGTTTTCCAATGCAAGTTATTCGTGTCTTCTCCCTCTGTTCTTTGATTAGTTTTGCCAATGGTTTGTCAATTTTATTAATCCTTTCAAAGAACCAGCTTCTTGTCCTGTTGATTCTCTCTATAGTTTTTCTGTTTTCCATCTCATTTATTTCTGCTCTTATCTTAATTATTATTATTATTATTATTTTTTTTTTGGTTGACCAGAGGTTTCCTCCGTCAGTCAGTTTCTAATTGTTGGAGATGCTGTGTTAATATATTTTTTTTTTGGTTCTTTTTCTTTCTTTTGGCTTTGCACATTTATCACAATAAATTGTCCTCTTAGCACCACTTTCGCCATGTCCCAAAGATTTTGATACGTTGTGTTTTCATTCTCATTTGTTTCTAGTAATTTTATGTATTCACATTTAATTTCTTCTTTTATCCAGTCACTTTTCAGCAGGGTGTTGTTCCATTTACATGTATTCGACTTTATTTCCTTAGTCTTCTTGTTGTTGATTTCTAGTTTTATAGCATTGTGGTCTGAAAAGATGGTCTGTAGTATTTTGATGTTTGTAAATTTATGGAGTCTTGCTTTGTGACCTAATGCATGGTCAATTCAGGACAATGTACCACGTGCACTGGAGAAGAAATTATATTGTGTTGTTGGGTTCAATGCTCTGTACACGTCTATACGGTCAAGTTGATTGATTGTGCTGTTTAGTTCTTCTGTAACTTTGTTGAGTTTCTTTCTGGTTGTTCTGTCCCGTTTTGAAAGTGGCATATTAAAATCTCCCACTATAAT
>NW_006408611.1:9152368-9154131 GCF_000296735.1 Chrysochloris asiatica
TGTTTATTGGCCTACTGATAAGGATTTTTGTTTTCTTTACATTGAGTTGCAACCTATACCACAGGCTGGAGTTTTTCCTTTTCATCAATAATATTTTAAGTCCTTTTCATTTTCAGAAAGCAAAACTGTATCATCTGCATTTTTTTAATTGCAAGTTGCTAATAACTCTTTCTCCAATCTTGATGCCACATTTTTCTTCATATAATCCAATTTCTCAAATTATGTGCTCAGCATACAGAGTGAATAACTATGGTGAGAGAATAAAACCCTGGCACCCACCTTTCCTAATTTTAAACCATTCAGTGTTCCTTTGTTCTGTTCAAACAGCTGCCTCTTCGTCTATGTGCAGGTTCTTTATGAGTGCAATTAAGTGTTCTGAAACACTCAATCCCTGTAATATTGTCCATAGCTTGTCATGATCCACACAACTGAAAGCCTTTGCGTAGTCAACAAAGCACAGGTAAACATCTTTCTGGTGTTCTTTGCTTTCAGCCAAGATCTCTCTGATTTCAGAAATGATATCCCTCTTTCCACATCCTCTTCTGAATCCAGCTTGAATCTCTGGAAGTTCACTGACAATGTATTGTTGCAGCCATTTTTGTAAAGATTTTACTTGCATGTGATATTAATGATATTGTCTGATGATTACTGCATTCCTTTGGTTCACCTCTCTTTGTAATAAGCACACATATGGATGTCTTCCAGTCGGTTGGCCAGGTAGTCTTACAGATTTCTTGGCATAGATGAGTGAGTGTATCCAGTGCTTCGTCAGTTTGCTGAAATATTTCAGTTTGTATTCCATCAATTCCCAGTGCCTTGTTGTTTACCAATGCCTTCAATGTACCTTGGACTTCTTGCTTCAGTATTATAGGTGCTTGATCAGATGCTACCTCTTGAAATATGCTGAACATTGACCATTTCTTTTCAGTACCGTGACTCTGTGTATTCCTTATATGTTTTTTTTTTTTTTGATGCTTTCTGCATCATTCAATATTTTGCCTATAGAATCTTTCAGTACTGCAAGTCAAGGCTTGCATTTTTCTTTAGTTCCCCCAGTTTAAAAAATGCTGAGCTGGTTCTTCCCTTTTTGTTTTCTATCTCCACGTCTTTGTAAAATTGTTTTAATATTTGACTTTGTCTTCTCAAGCTGACCTTTGAACTTTTCTGTTCAGTTCTCTTCCCTACTTTTATCTTCCATTTTCTTTAGCATCTTTTATGCTAGAGTACAAATTTCAAAGTCTCTTCTGACATCCATTTTGGTCTTTCCATTCTTTCTTGTCTTCTTAATGACCTTTTGCTTTCTTCCTGTATGATGTTCTTGATGCCATCCCACAACTCTACTGGTCTTCAGCATTTAGTGTATAATGTACCAAATCTTTTCTTCAGATAATCTCTAAATTCAGGTGAGATATAGTCGAGGTCATATTTTGACTCTTGTGGATTTGTTTTAATTTTCTTCAGCTGAAGCCTAAACTTGTATTGAACAACAGATGACACCATCTACAGCCTACCCCTGGCCTTGTTTTGGTTGATGATATGAAGGTTTGCAATCATATCTTTCCACATATGTAGTCAATTTGATTTCTGTTATTCCATCTGGTGAGATCCATGTGTACAGTCATCTTTTATTTTGTTTAAAAACAGTATTTGCAATGAAGACATCATTGGTTTTGCAGACTTCTATCATGCAATCTCCATTGTTTCTAACATCAAGACCGTATTTCCCAACTACTGATTCTTCCTCTTTGTTTCTAACATTTGCA
>NW_006408611.1:9155226-9157609 GCF_000296735.1 Chrysochloris asiatica
TCTGTGCTTTCCTCACTATCATTGCTTTGTTTGAGCTCATTGCTATTGCTACTGTGCCAATACATCTATTAGGGGATCTTTACCTTTTTTTTTTTTTTTTTGCTGATCCTCTACTTTACCCATTATGATGTCCTTCTTCAGGAACTGGCCCAGCCTGATAATATGTCCAAAGTATGAGAAAAAGTCTTGCCATCCTGGATTCTAAGAAGCATTATGGTTTATTTATTGTAACAGATTTGTTTGTTCTTCCACCAGTCCATGGTACTTCTAATATTCTTCTCCAGCACCATATCTTAAATGCATCAATTCTTCTATGATATTCCTCATTCATTTTTCAACTTTCATATGCATATGAAACTATTGAAAAATACCATGACTTGGTCAGGTGAACCTTAGTCCACAAACTGACATCTTGTGTTACACATTTGCCTAACGTAACATGTCATTTGATTTCTTGACTGTTGCTTTCATGAGTGGTGATAGTGGATGCAAACAAAATGAAATCTTTGACAACTTCAATATTTTCTCAATTTATCATGATGTTATTTATTGGTCTAGTGGTGAGGATTTTTAATTTAATTACATTGAGATGCAACTCATAATAAAGGCTGAGGCTTTTAACTTTAATCTGTAGCTAATAAGTACAGTAAGGAAGGTTTTATCATCTGCATATCACAGGTTTTTAATGAGCCTTCCTCCTATCCGGATGGCACATTATTTTTCATACCATACAGTTTCTTGGGCTATTTACTAAGCCTACAGATTGAATAAGTATGGTGAAAGAATATAAGTCATGAAGCCATGACCATTCTGAAATTCAGCTGGTTAGAAGCCACCAGTTCTTAGATTTGGTTTCAAGACTGCTAGCCGGGAATGATTTTCTGTGGTTCTTTTTCTATTTTGACATGATTCACTGAATCATCCAACTTCTCCAAAAACAAGACAAAATGGCTTATCTTTTGAGCTAAGTCAATTTTTCTGTATACTTTCTGACTGTAGATTTGTGTATATTAAAAATGGTGGACTAAACAAATGATAAACCCAAAACCTAAAGGAGATCTAAAATTAAATCATTAAAAGAAAAATGAAAGATTTTTTTACATTGACTTAGTCAATGTATATTTCTAACTTTGTTCTTTCTTGATTTCTTGTACTGTACAGTCTGGAAAGCTAAATTATCCTCCTAGACTCCTTTGTAGCTGAAGTTTTTCTTGTGACACAGATTTCTCCAATAAAATGTTAATACAAGCCTCCTGGCACTCCTCTTTCCATTTCATTCCCTTTTTCCCCTGGAGACAGTTGACATGATGGCTGAATGGTCCGTAGCTATTCTGTGGCCATTACAGGAGGACTAAGAGCTTTTCTGAATTCTGTCTCTGCTATCCTTAAAATGATGGACAGAACTGACAACTGAAGCTTTCTCTTGCCTATGGTCTTTGAGAAAGCGTGTCAGAATTTTCCCACTGGAGGACAGAGTAAGTGCAGTATTTCGAAAGCTATTGTTATGGGGACAAACATGAAATGTTTTCAAAAGGCTATCTCTTTTGAGAAACTATATGAAATCCTATTATGTGCGGTAGCAAGAACTTCATTCTCCTATTCCTTTGAATGTAAAAATAAACCTGGTAAAGGTCCATATCTCAAGTCTATAAAATATGTAGCTACTGTATAATATTCTTCAGAACACTGTTACATGTTAGCCATAAAAAAAAAAATTAAAAAAAAATTAACGTTTCATTTATTTAAAAATAGTTTGTGAGAAGCCCCGCAATTTAGAAAGTATTAGTGTGGAAGGATCTGTCAGAGTAAAATTCGAATTTAAATGTTAACTATAGAATGCTTTTCTATTTTAAAAATATGTACATGTAAAAATCACATTTGGAAATAATAAAATAACTATTGTTAAGTGCCGTCAAGTCATTTCCAACCCATAGCAACTCTATACGGTTTTCGAGGAGAAGCTGGTAAGCTTGAACTTCTGATCTTGTGGTTCAAACTAACTTTGCATTCAGAGCATTCACCCACAGCACCCCAACAGTTAGGTGCCATCAAATCTAAGAAGGATAAGAGAGCACTTTGAAAAGAACCCCTATTTGAGCAACATGAATTCTACTAAAATGGAAGTAAGACTAAACAGGACATTTATGGTGAAGCTTGAGTGTAATGCTCTTGAAATTATTGACACTTTATGAAAAGTTTATGTGGACATTGCTCCAAAGAAAGCAGCAATTTACAAATGGGTAATTCATTTTAAAAACAGACAAGCCTGCATAGGGAGAAGATTCACATCAATTGGCAAGAAATAATAATTTTGTATGTATGCTAATTGAAGAAGACTGATGATCAACAGCAGAAACAATAGCCAATGCATTCAACATCTCAA
>NW_006408611.1:9159184-9160232 GCF_000296735.1 Chrysochloris asiatica
TATAATATATAATATACAAATAAAAAGGTTAGTTAATGTGCATTATTTTCAACATCTTTTGCACTAAGAAAATATACCCTCACTGTTGCCGTGGATGATTTCTCAGCTGTCTTTAGTATACTGTAGGTCAAACTTAGGGAATCACATTTATATGAAAGGGAGAAATTTAAAGAATTTACTGAATTTGAATTTTACATTTGAAAGGAATCCCCAGATGGATTTGATTTCTAGATCTCTTCTCTAACTTTCTCCGATATTTTCTCTGCCTTTACCCTCAATAACTAAACTAACTTTTTATTACCTTATTAAAAGAATAGTATTTTCAGTATTCATCTCCCAGTAGTGCTCTGGCAATAAGAACAATGACTCAGATGATCATAATTGCCATTGTGGGAATTATCTTTAGAGTATATTTATTCAGTAGATATGTGATGAACACTTTCTAATGCCAGGAGCAGGTCCATCAGTGAACATTCTGTGCTCTCTCCTCTCATGGATTTCATGAATTATATTCTATTGTAAATAATATTTATATTTGAAGGATGAGCTCTGTTCATTAAAGGCAAACTCCAAATCACCGCAAGTATATTTAATACATTTTCAAGTAATGGCTCAAAAAAGGCTTTTTGTGATGCATTAGTAATTTACAACACAATAATGATTTTCAAGCTGCTTTCATTCAGTTTCTATCAGTGTCTTTGTAACACTTTCTGAGTTCCCTCCTTTTTCTTCTCTAGGTATCCAAATTGTTTTGGTTACTGTTACTTTTGGTGGTGGTGGTTATGTGCCGTGGAGTCACTGTTACTTTTAGCAGACTATAATTGACCTTAATGAACCCATTACACCTTGGCTGCTGCTTTCTTCTACAGACTTTCAGTTTTGAATTGCTCATTGCCTTTGCATCTTGTACTTAATTTTTTTGACACTAAAAAAGTGATAAGAGGAAATGTTTTATTATATACTACCTGATAATATGCCTAATGGTGAATATACATTTATATCATATGACATATGGAGCTCTGGTAGCGTTGTTGTTGTTGTTGTTGTT
>NW_006408611.1:9160694-9161666 GCF_000296735.1 Chrysochloris asiatica
ATTTCTTTTATTTACTCTACTAGGTACTCTTGAAGGAACTCTGGTGATGTAGTGGTTATGAATCGGGCTGAGAACCTTAAGGTCAGCGGTTTGTAACTATGAGCAGTTCTGTGTGGGAGAAAGATGAGGCGTTATGCTCCTCCAAGATTTACAGCGTTGGAAACACTGTACAGGGTCGCTATGAGTCGGAACTGACTCCAAGGCACATCGTGAGCATGACAATATACTCTTGACCAAAAAACAGGCTTCTTGGTATTATTACATGTTTACTTGAAGATCTGATTTAGAAAAAATGCAAATGTTAGAAATGTATCATTCAGTACGAAAGTTAGTGTCAAAAGTTATTTTATTACCTTTGAGGTATTAGACAGTTTGATCTTTATCTTAAGGTCTTGATTAATAAGAAACAGTTATCATTCAACTACTAAATGTGTTGCTGTTGTTGTTGTTAAGTGCTGTTCAGTTGGTTCTGACTTATGGCAACACTATATAGGGTTTCTGAGGAGCAGCGGATGAGTTTAAAGCACCAACTTTGTGGTCTACTGCTTATCCTACAGCATCACATCAGGACTCCGACTACTAAATTAGATTTTGATTTAAAGGTTGGCACACGAAATCCACCCACTGGAATCTGGAAAGGAGTTCACACATACCCATTTTTAACAACAGTCCATCCTAATCATGATAAAGTTTCAGTACCAAAATCTGAAAAGTGAGTGAATACCTTCAATAATTATATCAGCTTCATGCAATATGCTAGGTGAAAGAGAATAAAATGATTAACAAATTAAGACTAGAATCCAAATTTCTTTATTCCTTATTGTCCATTGCTATGACAGCCTTCAATATGGATTACATCTCAATGTAAAGAAAACAAAAGTTCTCACCACTGGACCAATAAACAACATTCTTATCAACAGAGAAAAGATTGAAGTTGTCAAGGACTTCATTCTTCTTGGATCAACTATCAAC
>NW_006408611.1:9161961-9162585 GCF_000296735.1 Chrysochloris asiatica
TGGCAACAATAGTGAGGTTGGCCCAGAATTGGGCAGTGTTTCATTCTGCTGTGCATAGGGTTGCTATGAGTCAGTACCGACTCAATGGCACCTAACAACAACAACATAGCAATGTGTGTTAATTGAATGTTGCTGAGTAAATTTATGATCATATTAGAATAACATAAAAAAGCAAGTTAAAGATTTTAGAATCAAAGAAAAAAATCTATCCCATTACTTTTAGTATGTGTACTTTTTAAAGACCTAAAATATCAAATTTTACAAAGAGAGATCCCCAAATATAATTATTCCACATCCAAATAAATTACAGACAAGATGGCTGCATACAGCATAAGAATTTGGGTTTTAACCTCATTTCTTAAAACATAAAATATGTACAAATGTGAAAAATAACAATGAGGAACAAATGATAAATACTGACTTCATAAAATTAATAATAGTAATCAGATAAGACTAATGAACTATCTACTAATGTCAGGAAGAGAATATTTATTTACAGCATATTAAAAATAATGGAATTTTCTTCCTCAGGATTCCAAGGTTTTGACAGATTTCCTGGTAATTTCCTAACTTGAGTAAGAACATATTAGTGGCATTGTTGTGAGGTGGTGGTTTGTGTATTGT
>NW_006408611.1:9163810-9169046 GCF_000296735.1 Chrysochloris asiatica
CAAAATGAATGTCAGAGAGGCTCTAATACTTCCCTTGAATGTAGAGAAGCTAAAGTGACTGCAAGAAGTGATGAAGGAGAAGAGCTGAATAGAACATTTTCAAAGGCCTCTAAACAAACAAGGTCAAGCATTACAATAAAACATACAAAGACTTGGAGTTATAAAACCAAAACGGAAGAACATTCTCAGGATTTCTCAAGCTAAAGGAACTGAAGAAAATATCAAGCCTCAATTTGAAATACTGAAGGATTCCATGGGTAAAATATTGAATATAGCATGAAGCATCAAAAGAAGATTGACAGAATATACAGTCACAGTAACAAAAAGAACTGGTCAATGTTCAATTATTTCAAGAGACTGCATATGATCAAGAACCAATGGAATTGAAGAAAGAAGGCCAAGCTGCACTGAAGGCATTGTTGAAACAAGTCTCCAGCAATTGATAGATACAAACTGAAATGCTTCAAATGAAGTAGCACTGGAGGTGCTCACTCTGCTATTTGGAAAAAAGCAAATTTCTACACATATCAGAGTGTTGAACACAACAGAGAAGAGAACCACATTAGTACAGAAAGAAATGTGACTCAAAGAAATGTGGAAATCATCTAACAATATCATATTCAAGTTAATTTTTGCTGAAGATAATTTTAAAAACTAGTTTACAGTAGTACATTGACTGTGCATTGCGGGAAGTTCAAGCTGGATACAGAAGAGGATGTGGAACTATGGATATTATTACTGACATTAGATGAATTTTGACTGAAAGCAGAGAATACCAGAAAAAAGTTTACTTGTGCTTTATGGAATATGCAAAATTTTTTGAGTGTGTGGATCACAGCAAACACTGAAGAATGAGTATTCCAGAACACTTCACAGTGCTCATGAGAAAACTGTACATAGACCAAGAGACGGTCTTCAAACAACAAGGGAATACTAAATAGTTTAAGGTCAAGAAATTTGTGTGTGCCAGGGTTATATCCTTTCATTATACTTATTCAATCAGAATACTGAGTGAATAAGCTGAGAAACTGGATCACATGAAGAAAAACGTCACATCATGATTGGAGGAATACTTATTAACAACCTCGTAGTGGTTACGAATCGGGCTGCGAACCTTAAGGTCAGCGATTCGAAACTACCAGCCGCTCCGCGGGAGAAAGATGAGGCTTTCTACTCCCGTAAGGATTTACACCCTCGGAAACCCTGTACAGGGTCGCTATGGGTCGGAACCGACTCGAAGGCACTTAACAACAACAACAATATGAAGATGACACAATTTTGCTTAATAAAAGTGAAGCAGTTTTAAAAGACTTACTGAAGAATATCAAAGACTACAGCTCTAAGTATGAATTGCACCTCAATGTAAAGAAAATGAAATCCTCACAATTGTACCAAAATACAGCATAATGATAAGCAGAGAAAAGACTGAAGTTGTCCAAGACATTATTTTGCTTGGATCCACTCTCAGTGCTCTTGAAAGCAGTCGTCAAGAAAGCAATGACATATTCTTACATTGGTAGTAATATGACATATTCCTACATCTGCAAAAGATCTCTTTAAAGTGTTAAAGAGCAAAGGTGTCACTTGGAGGATTAAGGTGCACCTGACTCAAGTCTGTTATTTTCAACTATCTCATTTGTTTGTGAAAACTGGACAATGAATATGGAAGAATCAATGCATATGACTTATGGTGTTGGGGGAGAATACTGAAAGTACCACTGACTTCCAGAAGAATAAAAAACCTATTTTGAAAAAAGTATAGTCCAAATGGTACGTAGAAGAGAAGACAGTGAAACTTTGTCTCTAGTAAGTTAGACATGCTGTAAAGAGCAACCAGTCCCTGGAGAAGGTCATCATGCTTGGAAAATGGAAGGTCATCAAAAACCAGGAAGAATCCCACTGAGATTGACTAATACAATAGCAGCAACAATGGGCTCAAATATAACAATAACCATGACAACAGCACAGGACCGCTCTTGCTTAGTTTTGTTTTTCTCCACACTTTGGGAAAATCCCATTAATCAATTCTGAATTTGAACTTAGCATCAGTGGTGAATGGGGCACAAGGAAAAAGAAAGAGATTTTCCTTAGTTTGTCATTAAAAACAGCCAAAGTTTAGTTTGTATTCACTATGGTATGCTACATCTAGGAAATGGTAGCCTACTTTTCAGTCCTGGAGAAAACCTATCTCAAGTTCTACTTAAGACAAAGGTGAGACGCATTGCTTTCCTCTTAAAAGTTAAATTGATGATTTTATGAAACCCATGAATTTATCCTATCTATAAAAGTGGTACAGGTACGGCTCTGTAGGATAAGCACTTGATTACAAAACACAACAAGGTCACTTATTCTGGTCCACCAGCCACTCTGCAGGAGAAAGATGAGGCTTTCTGCTCCCATAAAAATTTACAGTCTCGGAAACCCCTGCAGGCTTGTTAAGAGTTGGAACAGACTCCACAGCACTCAACAACAACAATAAAAGTGGCACAGAATACCAGGGAATAAAGAACTTACATTAATAAATAAAAGTTAATGTGTTATAACAGAAATAGTCTCAGCGGTGGTTCCCAGATCCCCCCCACATAAATTGAAGATCCAACACAGTAGCATCAGACCCTCTATGGGCACTATATCTATCTAATCCAATTGAATTGTACATATGAGATGCACAGCTGGCACAGTAAAAGTCATAATTGTTATTCATAGAAAGTACAGAGCAATTAACAAGATCAGAATTATGATGAGTCATTCCTATCCACATACATGCGGCCTACTTTGCACCACATTGCACTTAGTCTCTTTTGTTTTCTCTGTCACTGTCTCCTTGATTCTTTTACCTAGCTCTCACCCATCACTAACTGAACCAGCTCTCAAGAACTTTGCTAATCTGTTCTACTGGATAGAGTTTAAAGTTTACTAGAGAGGGTACACCTAAGACTCAAGGCAGCCCATGGATCAGTGTGCCCAAGGCTATATGGGTTAACCTTGCACAGGATAACACACTTTGAAATGGCCTTCTATAGACAAATTACGGTGCCAACTAGGTGACAATACTTTACAGGGCTGGGAAATGTTCTGTTGTTTAGTGCTGTTGAATCAGTCACAACTCATAGTGATCCTGTATAGAGTTTCCAAGGAGTGGCTGCTGAGTCTGAACTGCTAACTGTTAGGTTAGTTGTTCAGTGCTCACCCTCCAGTCTCACACCACAACTCCCCAGGGGAGTATGTGCTCTAAACCAGCATCCAATATACTGTGCTGCTTCTCAAATAGCCAAAGAGTGGCAATGGGAGTGACACCACTTGCTATCACTACTAGTGGCCCACTAGCCAAAGTTTTACTTCCTATCGCTGTGACTTTAAGCTCTTCAGATCAGGAGATCTTAGTTCTAAAGGCTGGGATCATTCCACCTAGAGACATAACACTGATTCCATTATGAAGTTAAGGAAGTTAAGAATGTTCCCTGTCTACTTTGGGTTCCTCATGCCTCTGGACAAACAGGCAAAGAAGGGAGTTACTGTATTGGTGGTGTAATTGATCCTGATTAGCAAAGGGAGATCAGATTGCTACTACATAACGGAGGTAAAGAATGTGTCTGGAATCCAGGATATCACTTAGGACAGCCCTTCTTCCTGCCTTGCTTTCTGATTAAAGTCAATGGTAAACTACAGAAACCCAATTCTGACATTACTGCTAACAGCCTAGATCCTTCGGGAATGAAAGTCTGGGCCACCTCACCAGGCAAAGAACCACGACCAGCTATCACGGAATGGGTGGTAGTAGAAGGTAGTTCTAAATACTAGTTACGACCACCATGACCAGTTGCAGAAATGAGGACCGTAACTTATGAATATTTTTTCCTATTATGTGTACATCAAATATTCTTGTTTTGTTTGCTTGTAAAATATAAAATACAATTGGGGATAGTGCATTCCTGCAATATATGGGTTAGTTACATGTTAGGCACAAGTAAGACTTTATAATTGTATTTATTTAGAGATTAAGTATTGTTGAAGGAGAAGTCTACAGGTATGAAGCTGACAAGAGTAGGCCTGATAATTTTGTGTTAGCTTGGCTGGGCCAGAACTCTCAGTGGTTTGACATTTAAGAGGTTTGGCAATTGAGATTTGGTAATCCCCCATGGTAAGACTGGATATAAACCAATTGAAAAGAAATTTCCTCAGGGGTGTGACCTGCTCCCAATATATGTGGATGCTGTGAAAAAACTGGCTTTTTTTTTTTTTTAAATGTTTTATTGTGAATTATGTGATAGTTTACATAGGAGACCATTAGTTTTACATTCATGCTATCGTATATCTTTTCATGGCCATGGTTACAATCTCCTCCATGTATCATCAACCAACCAAAGGGTATACACTACAAGCGTGCCCACTGGTCGTCAACACACAGCCTCTCTCCCTCTCTGGGTCTACTCCACCTCTCCACGTCATCGTCTCTGCCTCCATCTCAGGCATCACTGCTTCTCTGGGTAGAGTCCCACTCTCTGCTCTTCTCCCTTCATGGTCCCAGGGATCACTGCTCCTAGACTGCAAAGTTAGTCACTCCCCTCCTTGCTACAGAACATCTACCTTTATGTTTCCAACCCTCACAATCAGTTCTGAAAACAATTATTCACTATTGTATCACAAGAGACCTATCCGCATTTCCTTTCATCAGCCCCACCTAGACAAATTGGATACCCCTCAGTGGAGATTCTACCTTCCACCATGCCCTCTGGATCTAGGTTCCCTCTTGAAAGCTTGTAAGCCAATCACTTCTTGCCTTTGTAGTCCCCCATTTTGAGTAGCCAATGTCCAAGTTCTGGCTTGCTTTTTGCTGGATCTGGATGCAGTGTCTGACTTGTCACCTGCTTTCCTGTTCTCAGGACTTGAGCCACTGACCTGCAGTACTGCCTGTCAATGCTGGGAGTCATCAGCAGCCTGCCAGCTTACCTGCTGGCCTTGGATTCATTTGCCTGTGCAACCAGAGCCTTCTTTCTGATTTGACAGTCTTGGAGGTTGTCAGCCTGGGCAGCTACATGAGTCAGGAGAAGCCTCCAATCTGGTATCTGAATTACAGGCTTGAAATTTCCCTGATCTACAAATGTCTGAGCTATTTTCTTGAGATAAACCTCTCTGTACATATACATAGCATTTTACTGGCGTAGCTTCTCTGGAGAACCCAGCCTAAAACAATGGCTATGAACTGTCTATGAAATATGCACAGGATTTTTGGTAA
>NW_006408611.1:9173733-9175075 GCF_000296735.1 Chrysochloris asiatica
AACATTAAAACAAAACAAAACAAAAATTTCCACATAGGATAATTTGTATAGGAAGAGGGTTTAGGACTTTAACATAACATTGGAGGGACAGTGTTCATTTCATTAAACAAGGATACAGGGTTGCTGTTGTTTAGTTGTGGACAAGTCACCTCTAACTCATGTCTTACCTTATGTGATACAGAAGCAAATGTTACTTTCTCTGATACTATCTTTGTGATTATTGATTCATCTAAGTAATTTTTATAGCTATTGCCTCTCACTGAGGCATTCCCTGTTTTCATCGAGCAAGATACATGATAGAAAATGATTATACAAAAATCAATTGCATTATTTATACAAACAATGAGCAATCCAAAATGTATTTAAGAAAATGATTTAATTTATAATAGCATCAAAGAGAACAAATTTTGTACAAATAAATTTAAATAAAGCACTAGAAGACTTGTATAGGAAAAGCAAAGATGACAAAAGGAAGAAAACCTTCACAAATGGAAAGACATTTGTATTCACGGTTTGACTATGACTACTGGTAAAATGATAATACATCTGAACTTGATCTACAGATTTTAAATAATTATATCAGTGACAGAACTTGACTACCTTATCTTAAAATCTACATGGAAATACAAATTCAGAATAGCCAAAACTATCTTAAAGATATAGAACAACATTGGGGGACTTACAAGTTTTAAAATTTCAAAACATACTACAAAGCTACAATAATCAAAATGGGGTGGCATCAGCAAAATAATAGACACACACACTAACAGCCTGGACTTCAGAATCCAGAAATAAACTTTCGTGTTTGTGGTCAATTGAGTTTTATAAGAGCAGAAGACAGTTCAGGGGAAAAAAATCCTATCACCAAAAATATCAAGAAAGCAGAGTATCCATATGTAAAGAATAATCTGTGCTCCTCCTTCACCCCATATATAAAATTCAACTCAAAATGAAAAGATACTTAAAGTAAATAGTTGAAATTGTAAACTCATACAAGAAAACATAGATGTAAACTCTTATGATCTTAAAGTAGACAATGATTTCTTAGGCATAATATCAAAAACATAAGTGCCTCAAGAATAAAAATAGAGAAAATTAATGTCATTAAATTTACAAACTATTGCAGTGCAAAGGCTACCATTAAAAAAAAAAACAAAAAACACTTCCCATAGATCATAGTACATGTTTTCAGATTATATATCTTGTATCTAGGGAAAAAATTACTCACTTACACACAGAGGCATCAAACATTTCATGAAAAAACTGTAGGGATCAACCTGGATTTCAAACAACAAGGTTGGCAGTTCAAATCCATCAGCAACACTGTGGTAGCTTGCATGTT
>NW_006408611.1:9175175-9175686 GCF_000296735.1 Chrysochloris asiatica
CCTATACAGGGTCACAATGAGTCAGAAACAACTCCATAATATACCACCGCCACTACCACTATTGGTATTATATGGTTAACTTCAGAGTTCTCAAAGCAGGTGCGCCATTCTATAATCTATGAACAGTGCCTGAGGGTTAAAATTTGCATTTTCACCAACAATTGTATTTTATTTTTGATTTTAACCTTTCTAGACAGTGTTAACTAGACTACATTATGGATTAGATTTGCATGTTCCTCAGACTGATGATGTTGAAAGGCTTTTAATGTTTATTAAATTGCATATTTTCTTTGGAGAAAGGTATAGATATATAAAGTATAGCTACTTTGACCATATTTCATTTGAGATAAATGACTCTCTTAGTATTGAGCTGTGCATGTTGTTGTTAAGTGCCCTTAAGTTGATTCTGAATCACAGTGCTTCTGTAAAGGATTTCTGAGACTTTAAATCTTTCAGGAGCCGAAAGCTTCATCTTTCTACTATCAGTGGCTATTGGCTTGAATCACTAGGC
>NW_006408611.1:9181276-9222905 GCF_000296735.1 Chrysochloris asiatica
GTACTTTAAATGCCAATAGGGTCAACCATGGTGGACAAGTTTGAGCTGAATTTACAGACTAAGACAGACTAGAAAGAAGGAGAGATGACCTATTTCTGAATATTTAGTCACTGAATAAATTATGTATAGAAATGGAACATTGTCAGATAGCACCAGAATATTGAATACTGAAACATGATAGAGCATCAGAATACTGCCAGGTATAGTGCTGGAAGAGCATCAGAATACTGTCAGATATAGTGCTGGAAGATTAGCACCGCAGGTCGGAAGGCACTCAAAATACAACAGGGGAAGAGCTGCCTCCTCAAAGTAGAGTTGACCATCATGACACAAATGGAGAAAAGATATCAGGACCTTCATTTTCTGATGAGGTAAAACTTAAAATGAGGAAAAGCAGCTGTAAATATCCATTAATAATCAGAACATGGGATATATGAAGCATGAATTTAGGAAAATTTTAAGTTGTCAAAGATGAAATATAACCTATAAGCATCAAGAGCCTAGGCATTAGTGAGCTGAAATGGACTGGTATTGGCCACTTTGAATCTGATAATCACATGATTGACTAAAATGGAATGAGAAATTGAAGAGGAATGGCATCACAACCATCATCATAAAGAACATTTTAGGATCTATCTTTAGGTACAAAGTTGTCTGTGAAATTATAATATCCATACTCGTATAAAGAAGACCAGTTAATACAACTATTATTGAAATTTATACACCAACTTCTGAAGTCAGTGATGATGAAATTAAAGAATTCTACCAACTTCTTCATCTATAGTTGATCAAACATGTAATCAAGATGTATTGATAATTACTGTTGACTGGATTGCAAAGGTAGGAAACAAAGAAGAATGATTATTGTTGTTGTTGTTACAGTGCCGTCGAGTCGGTTCCAACCCATGGCGACCCTGAACAGGGTTTCTGAGGCTGTAAATCTTTATGGGAGCAGACCGTCTCATATTTTTCCCATGGAGCAGCTGATAGTTTCGAACTGCTGACCTTGCGGTTCACAGCCCAATTCATAACCACTACGCTACCAGAGTTCCTTTTAGCAGTTGGAAAATATGGCCTTGGTGATAGAAATTATGCTGGAGATTGCACGACAGAATTTTACAAGACCAATGATTTCTTCATTGCAATATATTTTTTGAAACAACATAAAGATGATTCTAAAAAAAGACATGGGGGTAGAAAACCAAAACAGAAGAACACGCTCAGCATCTCTCAAGTTGAAAGAACTGAAGAGAAAATCCAAGCGTTAACTTGCAATATTGAAGTATTCCATGGGTACAATATTAAATGATGCAGAGAGTATCAAAAGAAGCTGGAAGGAATATACAGAGTTACTATACCAAAAAGAAATGGTTGATATTCAATCATTTCACAAGAGCAAGGATACTGAAGGAAGAAATCCAAGGTGTACTGAGGGCACTGGCAAAGAACAAGGCTTCAGGAATTGATGGAATACAAATTGAAATCTTTGAACAAATTGATGCTTTACTGAAAGCACTTATTTATCTATGCCAAGAAATCTGGAAGACAGCTACCTGGACAATTGATTGGAAGACTTCCACATTTGTACCCATTCCAAAGAGAAGTGATCCAACAGAATGCAAAATCATTGGAAAGTATCATTAATATCCCATGTAAGTAAAATTTTGCTGAAGAAAATTTAGAAATGGCTGCAACAGAACATTGACAGGGAACTGCTAGAGGTTCAAAGCAAATTCAGACAAGGACAAGGAACTAGGGATATCCTAGCTGATGTCAGGTAGATTTTGGCTGAAAGTAGAGAATACCAGGTAGATGTCAATAGTTATGCTTTACTGACTATGCAAAGGCTTTCAATTGTGTGGATCAAGAAAAGCCATGGATAGCATTGCGAAGAACGGGTATTCCAAAATACTTAATTGTTCACATGAGGATCCTGTGCATAGACCAAGAGCCAGTTGTTCAAACAGAATAAGGGGATACTGAATGGCTTAAAATGAGGAAAAGATGTGTGCTTGTGCCAGGATTGTTTTCTTTCACTAAATTTATTCAATCTGCATGCTGAGCAAATAATCTAAGAAACTGGATTATATGAAGAAGAATGTGGCATCAGGATTGGGGGAAGACTCATAAACAACCCGCGATATGTAGATGATACAACCTTGCTTGCTGAAAGACAAGAGGACTTAAGTTATTTACTGATGAAGATCAAACCCACAGCCTTCTGTATGGGTTGAACCTTATTATGAAAAAAATAAAAAAACCTCACCATTGGCCCAATAAATAACATAAAGATAAATGGAGAAAAGGTTGATATTGTCAAAGACTTCATTTTGCTCCGGTCTTTTACCCTTGATGGTTGCATCAACACTCATGAAAACAGTAGTCAAGAAATCATGTATTGTATGAGGCATATCTCCTGCACAGGATCTCTTTAAAGTGTAATAGAGCAAAGACATCAGTTTGAGGACTAAGGTGTGTCTGATCCAAACCATACTGTTTTCAATAGTTTCATATGCATGTAAAAGTTGGACAATAATAAAGAAAGACTGTAGAATAACTGACGTATTGGAGGAGAATATTAAAGGTACCATGGATTGCCAAAAAAGCAAACAAATCTGTATTTGAAGAAGTACAGCCAGAATACTCCTTAGAAGCCAAGATGGTCAGACTTTGTGTCTCATAATTTGGACATATTATCAGGAGGAACTATTCCCTGGAGAAGGACATTATGCTTGGTCAGGTGGAAGGTCAGAGCATAAGAGGAAGACTCCCAATGAGCTGGACTGGCAGAGTGGCAGCAGCAACTGGTTCAAGCGTAGCAAGAATTGTGAAGTTGGCACAGTAGTTGGTGAGCATAACGTTGCTGTGACTCAGTAGTGACACAATGATACCTAGCAACAACAATGTTATACTATAATAAAGTGGGGCCTAAATCTAATTACTTGTGAATTATAAAGTTTAAAATAGACACAGGAACACACTTGAGGGGAACCGAAATGCCAAGGGTCACCCAATACCAACAATCACTGGCAGACACCAGAAACTAGGAGAGTTTCTTAGAAAGAACTGATATGACTGGGATCTTGGGTTTAATTTTTAGGGTCTAAAACTGTAATAAATTATATTTCTGTTGTTTCTTTTTTAAAAATCATCCACTCATGGTATTTTTTGTTAGAAAATATTAGAATAAAATTTTAAAAAAATTAGAAAACATAAGGCGGTAGTACTTTCTACAGGATAGTCTTGGTATAGAAAAAATAAAAGGATAACAGGAAAAGTTGATCCTCTAAAGCTTATGTATCACATGACTAGAAAAATCAACCAAAATATAATAAATGATAGTCAGATTTTATGCAGTGTGGTAAGATTTATTGGAGAAAGCTTCCTACTGTGTTAACTCCAGGATTCTGATTCATTAGTAATACTATTTCAGTATCAATTGGTACAGCAAAAGCTAACTCTAATCCCTGAAATCTTTCTAAATGCTCAATCCTGACTTATATGTTAAATGCTAAAATTTTTCTACCAAAATCAAATTATTTTAAACATAGCATAAGAGAAACACAAACTTTGAACAAAATCTGGGTAGATTCAGGTAACACTGAAAAATCTCCTAATCTCTAAATTGGACTACAAAGGCATAATTTACTTTAAAATATTGGAAAGATATCAAATATGAAGATTTGTAACATCTACATATCCACAATGTAAAAAAATGTGTTAGGCTCTTGTAGTGATGGCTTGGTGGAAGATAGGACTGTGAAGATGATCCAGAAATGGCAGGTGGGAACCAAGTGATGCAGGACCTGAGTATATAATGATAGAAGTAAGCGTTCTTTGGGATTTTTTTACATGAAATATTTTTTACCACATAAAAACTGACTTTGAAATTTTACTTGATACCACATTATAATAAAAAATAAGCTATTCTGAAACAGATATAGAACTTGAGGTCTTTTATCCTTGGATTTTTGTTACTCTTTGAGTCTACACTAATTCTTCACTTGTTGACATGGATAGGTCCCAAAGATCATGTCATTATGTGAAAAATGATATTTTCCAAAAATGGAGGCTTGACCACATCAGATCACAAAATGGAAAATGATTACATTATTACGTGGTTGCCAAACTGAGAATCATGTCCAGTCAAGCTGACACAAAACCATTGCCATCACGGCATTCCTCATCTCATACCTCTGCCTTCATTACTGCCAAAGGCACATCATTAATTTGAAAAATGGTTCCATAGTAGATGTTTTGCTATAGCAGATAATGTGAAATGTTGGCTGAGATAGTCAATGAATGAGGAATGGGTTTTCTTACTTACCTCTGGAATTCCTCCAGAGAAGCATTATATTCTCAGAATGCTATGTTGTTGTTGTTGTAAGGTGCCATCAAGTCAGTACCGACTTGCGCACAACAGAATGAAACACAGCCTGGTTCTGGGCCAATCTCACTATCGTTGCCACTCTTGAGCCCATTGATGCTGCCACTTTGCCAATCCATCTCACTGGGGGTCTTTCTCTTCTTCTCTGACCCTCCACTGTACCAAACATGATCTCCTTCTCCAGTGACTAGTCCCTCCTGACAATTTGTCCAAAGTATGAGAGATGAGGTTTGGCCATCCTGGCCTCCAAGGAATACTCTGGCTGCAACTCTTCCAGCACAGATCTGTTTGTTCTTTTGGCAGCCCATGGCGCTTTCAGTATTCTCATACAACACCATAACTCAAAAGCATCAATTCTTCTACAGTCATCCTTTTTCACTGAGTGACGAACTACTTCCGAATATTTAGTCACTGAAAACCTTAGGAATAGCAGAATGCTATACATGGTAATTAATCAGAAACATGGACCTACAAAACCAGGCCATGCAAGAGCTTTTTGTTTCTAGATTTTATTTTTACTAGAAAGATTTAACATATATGATAATAAATCGATCTCAGGGATAAGTTTTCAATGAGCTAATTACTAGGAAATATTTTTGTTCAGATTAAGTAAGATTTATTGGGATGAGGTTAGGGAGAACTTTAAGTTCTTTGTGGACTGCAAAGTCAGTTTGAACTGCAAGGTCACCGCTGCTCCTTGGAAACCCTATACAGGGTCATTATGGGTTGGAACCAACTCTACAACACTTAAACAGCAGCCATGAAACTACCATATTTTTTTGCCAACCACACCCTTCCAGCTCCCTAGATATATTTGAAAGCATTCATGCTAAAATTAAAAAAAAAATCCTAAGCAAAAAAGTTTAATGTGCACATTATTTACACAAAGTCTGTCTTATTTTTGTGTTTAATTACAGCCCTCTAATTGTTTGTATCACAGCATGTGATATTTTATGTAAATTTAAAGCATTATTAATAACCCCATCTAAACTATATATTTTTTTAAGAGAATAAACTGTACATTGTTTTTCATTTATCTAGATTTTCACACAGTGGTTCATGTGGGTAGGGGCTTCATATACACATGTTTGCTAAATAAATAACATTAGTAATATAAGTACTTTCAGTTC
This sequence comes from Chrysochloris asiatica, assembly GCF_000296735.1. NCBI lineage: Eukaryota > Metazoa > Chordata > Mammalia > Afrosoricida > Chrysochloridae > Chrysochloris > Chrysochloris asiatica. Next base: position 9,186,794 of record NW_006408611.1, read on the forward strand.
TGAATTATTCAGTTAAGTAGTAGAATTTCAATAAAGATATCATTCATGGAAGACATTTGAGTATTTAATGACCACATTCTCTTTCCCAAAGATGTATTGAAAACCACAAACTTATTTCATGATACTTTTTGGACAAGAGTTGTAGCTCATGGTGTAAGACCGATAAAAACTGCCAGACAGCAAACGAGATTTCCAAAAAATCCATTAGAATTTTCTGAGATCTCAATATCTGGATTTGTATTTGATACCTGGAGAATTACCAGCTTTTCATGACAACTGCTCTTAACCTCAAGACCTGGGTCTCTTTTAATAAAATAAAATAAAGAGCAATTACTAGATTATTAAAATTTTACCATAATGTCAAAATGACTTTCTATAAGCTGCTGAAATTTATAATAAAATACTGTTAGTCAAAGTATATCTAAAATATAAAATGTAACATGATACTCTCCAAATGTGTACTGATAATTGATATTTTATGATCTAATATGGAGTGTTGAGGCACTGGACTGCTAAACATAAGGTCGGTGGTTCAAGTCTAGCAGCTGCTAGACTTCCACAGGAGAAAGATGTTCCCCAAAAGATTTACAGCATTGGAAATCCTGTACGGGCGGCCCTGAGTTGGAATGGACTCCACAGTGCTTAACAACAGACTGATTAAATACAATAGGAAACACAGGGCATACAGATATTGGATTCAAGAGTAATAAATCTTGTCCAGTAAAGGACACTCCTTACTGCATTCAAGTAAAATATAAAATACAGCTAAAGAAATTCCCCTGCATTCTCCTAGTATGCTTAGAAGGTCTAGCCACAAACATTTCTAGAATTTATTCTTGGTAAAATTCTAATTTATTTTTTTTTTTACAACATAAACGTCCTTTGAGACATAACATGATATTAAAATATTTCTATTAAATATAAAGCATTCAAGTCAATGCATTTAAAATCAAATTTCAGGTTTGCATCCCAAATGGCTTTCATTTCTTAGATTTTTGTCCTCTAAATACCCCTTTAAATTAATATGGCTGTGATTACTACATAGTATGATTAAATTTCACAATTATGGTTAGAAATCCAATCTATTCTAAATAATAATACAGTCCTGTTCTTTGTCATTGTTTAAGGATTAGAATTTCATCTTGAGGTATTTAGAAGATTTAGAAATAACTGATGCAAATAATTTTTAATATAGTAATTTAAATGTCATGTTTAAACCAATATATATGCTTATTTTCTCAAAAATGTTGAAAATTTTCTTTTTTGCAGTTTAAAAATCATTGAATACATTTGAATATACAATTTTTTGGGTGGGAGTATTTATTGGGCAATATCTTAATTAAGAGATCTTCAGCATTTTGGTCAATAAAAGAGAAGAAACTTCCTTTTAATTTTAGTATTCTAATTTCACACTTTCATGCACATAGTTATTACCTAAGGTAATAGCTAAATTTTTCATTTCTCAAGAACAACTCTCAGATATTCATATTTACTAGGTCTATTATAGACCAACATTACATGTTCAACTGCTGAGTCTCGAAGTTTGAACCACCCAGAATCTCTAGGGGAGAGAAACCTGATCTACCTCCATTAAAAGAACAACAACAACAAAAATGTTGTGCTATGCACTGGACAGTGAACTACAAGGTAGATGGTTTCTCCAGCCACTCAATGGAGAAAGATGCATCTTACTGTTCCTACAAAGATTTTAAAAGCCTTGAAAACTCTAAACCAGGTCACTATGAGTTGGAACCAATAGAATGAACTAAACTACCCTTAACAACAGCAAGTTAATTCTGACTCTTCGTGACCAAATGTCACATAGTGTCATTATGATACTAATGGACCTGATGGCACCTAACAAGAAAAACATTTACTGATGAAGATCAAAGAGCACAGCTTTCAGTATGGATTACATCTAAATATCAAGAAAACAAAAATTCTTACCACTGGACCAATAAACAACATTCTTATCAACAGAGAAAAGACTCTGAAGTTGTCAAGGACTTCATTCTTCTTGGATCAACTATCAAAACTCATGGAAGCAGTAGTCAAGAAATCAAATGACATATTGCATTAGGCAAATCTGCTGCACAAGACCTTTTTAAAATGTTGAAGAGCAAAGATGTCAGCTTGAGGACTAAGGAGCGCCTGACCCAAGCCATAGTATTTTCAATAACCTCATATGCATACAAAAGCTGGACAGTGAATAAGGAAGACCGTAGAAGAATTGATGCTTTTGAGTTATGGTGTTGGAGGAAAATATTGAAAGTGCCATGGGCTGCCAAAAGAACCAATAGACCTGTTTTGGAAGAAGTGCAACCGGAGTGCTCCTTGGAGGGCAAGATGACCACACTTCATCTCTCATACTTCAGACATATTGTCAGAAAGGACCAGTCACTGGAGAAGGATATCATGCTTGATAAGGTGGAGGGTCAGAGAAAAAGAGGAAGACCCCCAATGAGATGGATTGGCCAAGTGGCAGTATGAGTGGACTCAAGCATGGCAACAGTAGTGAGGCTGGCCCAGGATCAGGCAGTGTTTCTTTTTGTTGTGCATAAGGTCACCATGAGTCAGCATCGACACGACGGTACCTAATAACAACACAAACAACAACATGAACCAGAAAATTACATTTAACAAACTCCTCGAGTGATTTGGATGCAGGAGGTTTCAATAATGATTACTGAGTTAAGTCTTCTTTTTACATAACCAGTGACTGACATTTATGTGAATATTCATTGATTTTTGACTTCATATGTTTTTGTTTAATTTAGGAGTTCTGATGTGGTGCTGTAGGAAAAACATTTGATTGCTAGGTCTGTTTGAACCAAAATATCAGCAGTTCAAACTCACCAGCCACTCCTCAGAAACCCTATACAGGGTCTTTATGAGATAACCAGCCGCTTCTCAGAAACCCTGTGATGGTTGCTATGAGTCAGAACCAACCCATCAACAACTAACAAAAACAACAAATGTTTTACTTTACTACAGTTGACTATAGATCGATCAATTTAATATTGAATTAAAATTGTAAAACTGTGATAATAGAGCAAAATATATAAATAAATATGAATGCATTCAAAATGAGAAGAAATAGTAACAAATATTCATTAGGAATCGGTGCATAGAAGCATGAAATATGAATCTAGGAAAAATGAAAGTTGTGAATAAATTAAATGAATCACAAAAATGTTGACAGTTGATATCCTAAGTATTAGTAAGCTGAAGTGAACTAATTTGTCATTTTAAATTGGTCAACCATATGGACTACTATGGCAGGAATGACCAATTAAGTTTGAGAAACAATGTCACATTCATTGTTAAAAAGAACATTTCAAGATCTGTCCTGAAGTACACTGCTGCTTTGTTGTTGTTGTTGTTATGTGCCCTGGAGTTGGTTCCGACTCATAGCAACCCTTTACCGGGTTTCCGAGACTGTTAATCTTTATGGGAGCAGAACGCCTCATCTTTCTCCCATGGAGCAGCTGGTTGTTTCGAACTGCTGACCTTGTGGTTTGCAGCCCGATTCGTAATCACTATGATGCTGCTAGTAATAGAATAGCTAAATGTCTACAAGGAAAACCTGTAAATATGACAATGATTCAAATTTTTTTTCAATGATTCAAATTTATGTGCCACCTACTAAAGATAATGAAGAAGAAATTGAAGAACTCTACCAGTTTCTGCAGCCTGAAATTGATCAAACATGCAGTGAAGATGCATTGATAATTACTAGTGATTGGAATATAGAAGTTGGAACCAAAGAAAAAAAATATCAGCATTTATAAAATGTGGCTAGATTTTGATTGATGCAAACAATGTCAGAGATTGCATGATAGAATTTGCAAGACCATAACTTATTCACTGCAAATTCCTTTTTTCAGCACCATAATTGAGGAATATGCATGTGAATCTTGCCAAGGGAATACACAGGAATCAAACTGACTACATCTGTGGTAAGACACAATGGAGAAGTTCAATCTCATCAGCAAGAACAAAGTTAACAGCCAACAGAGGAATGAACCATCAAGTGCTCATATCCAAGTACAAGTTGAAGCTGAAGAAAATCAAACCAGTCTCTGAGCCAAAATATGACCTTGAGTGTGTTGTTGTTTGTCGAGTTGGTTCTGGCTCATAATGACCCTGATAGGATTTCCAAGGAATGGCTGAAGCATTTGAAGAACAAATTCAAGCATTACTTGTAATAATGCAACTTTCTATGGGCAAAATATTCAACATTACAGGAAGCTTCAAAAGATGGAAGAAATACACAGAGTCACTGTACCAAAAAAGAATTGCTCAGTGAGGCAGAAAATGGTCAAGATATTATGGTATTGAAGGAAAAGGCACAAGCTATACTAAAGGCATTGGAGAACTGACAGAAGTCTCTAAGACTTGAAGTAACACCAACTGAAATGTTTACCAAATGCTTGAGAAGCATTAGAGGTGCTCACTTGTCTATGCCATGAAATTTGGAAGACAGTTGCCTGGCAAACATACTGGAAAATAGTTTATATTTGTGTGCATTCCAAGGAAAGAAATCAAGCAAAATACAGACATTATTGAATAATAGTTCCAGTATCACATACAAGTAATGCTTTGCTGAAGATAATTAATAAATGTTTGCAGCAGTACAACTACCAGAAATTCTAGTGTGGGATTGTAGGATAAGCACTGGATCCCAGGTCAGTTTGAACTGCAAGGTGGGCAGTTCAAACTCACCAGCCACGCCTCAGAAACACTATACAGGGTCGCTATGAGTCAGAACTGACATGATGGCATTCAACAACAATACTAGAAATTCAAGGAGGATACAGGAGAGGACATGGAAGGTGCGATATCACTATTGATGTTATATGGAATTTGGCTAAAAACAGAATAACAGAATGGTGTTAACCTCTGTTTCATTGACTATGCAAAGTCATTTAACTGTATGGATCATGACAACTTATGTATGATATTTTGAAGAATGAGTAATACTGAACACTGCATTGTGCTTATGAGGAACACAGACCAAGAGACAGTCATTCAAACAGAGCAAGGGTATAGTATGAGACATAAAATCAGAAAAGGTATGTATGAGGGTTATAACCTTCCACCATATTTATTCAGACTGTGTGTTGAGCAACTCATCTGAGAAGCTTGACTATTTGTAGAAGAATGCAGTATGAGGATTGAATAAAAATCTCATTAACATGAGACAAACTTGCTTGCTGAAAGCAAAGAAGACTTGTAGTACTTGCTGAAGATCTGATTACAGCCTTCAATATAGATTATATGTTAATATACTGAAAACAAAACTCCTTACAACTGAACCAGTAAGCAATATCATAATGAATGGTGATAGTATTATAGTTGTCAGTAATTTCATTTTACATAGTCAATACTCTAAGAAGCAGCAGTCAAGGAATCAAATGATGTACTCTTATTGCTTTGGGAAAATCTTCCGCAAAGAGCTCTTTAAAGCGTTAAAAAGAAAAGTTGTCACTTTGCTGACTAAAGTGCACTTGACCCTAGTCATGGTGCTTTCAATCACTTCATATGCAATTAATAAGAAAGGCTGGAGAAGAGTCGATGCCTTCTAATCATGGTATTTGTGAAGAGTATTGAAGACTGCCCGATTAATAAACAAATGTGTCTTGGAGAAGAAGTACAGCTGAAATACTTTTTAGAAGCAAGGATGGGTGACTGTCTCAAATACTTGGACATGTAATCAACAGGGACCAGTCTCTGGTGAAGGAAATTATGCTTGATAAAGTAGAGGGTCACCAAAAAAAGAAGATGATCACCAAAACTGAGATGCTTTGACAAAGTGGCAGCACCAATGGCTCCACACGTATTAATGATTATGAGAGTGGCGCAGAACTAGGAAGTTTCATTTTGACAGAATATGAGTCAACTGCAAGAAGACTTCACGAAGTTCATGGACAAATGGAATTACAATATAATGTAATTGTCCCATAAACTTTTGGAAGTGCCTTTACGTATATTTTCTAAAGAGAATGAAATAATGTAATTTCCCATGACTTTACAACTAGATAGGTCTTATTGGAAGTCCTAGTAGAGTGCTGCAGGATAAGCACTGGATTGCTATCTGCAAGATTGGTGGTTCCAACATACCAGCAAGTCCTCAAAATCCTATTCAGTCACTATGAGCCAGAACCGACTCAATAGCACTTAATAATAACAATAACAATTGTTGCAATAAATAGCATGGAGTTTTGTTATAATTAATTACGTGGTTGTGTTAAGTGCCATTGAGTAGCTTCTGACTCAAAGCAACCTTGGATCAGGGTTCCAAGGAGCATCTGGTGGGTTTGAACCACTGACCTTGAGGTTTGCAGTCCAATGTTTATCTTATAGCACCATACCAGGAGTTATAGTATTTCTTTTATAATGTCACAGTATATATATTTACTTCTTTGCTAATATACTTCCATAATCTTATCTGACATTCATCTCTAAAGTATCCCTTTACTTTATATAATCCAACGCTACTTAAGTAAGTGATGGTTTATATGCATGTGCTAGGCATTATGAGAGCTATAGCACTTTGTGAGGAATGAACACAACCTCCTAGAGTTACATATTTAACTAAATTACCTAAACACTCTAAGGAGTTACTGGAATGGCACTGTACGACTACTTACCACAAGGCCGGCAGTTCAAACCCACTAGGTACTGCAGGGAAACCCTATGATGAGTCAAAACTGATTCAAAGACACATAAACACAACAACAACAAACTCATCATATAAGTACAATCTACAAAGGTAATCTTGCTTCCTCTATTGACACCAACAGATAAATTAATCTACATAAGATAAACTCACAGCTCTGTCTACATCTGACCCTAGATATTATTTTCTTATGTTTACTGAGTTGTATAGTTCTTGTAATTTGTGCCTTATTTGACCCATTTTGAATGAATACACATTTCTTTTGATCATATTTAGGGTAATTGTTATGGAATTAAATTTACCTCCTCAAAACATACGTTGAAGTTTTATCTCCCAGGGCCTGCAAATGTGATCTTGTTTGGAAATAGCCTTTGAAGATGTTATCAGTTAACATTGTATCATAATCCAGTCTGACTGCCATTCTTATAAAAGAGAACAGACAGACACACAGGAACTTGTAAAAGAGTGATATGAAAATGGTATGTACACAACGGATACCAAGAAATTCTTGGGACTACCAGACCCTGAAAGACACAAGGGAGAATCTTTACCTAGATCATACAGTGAGAAAATGACCCTACTAATGCTCAGAATTCAGAGTCCTACCCTCCAGAACCATGACACAATACATTTTTATTCTTATAACCCACTCAATTTGTTACATTGTCACTGCAACTGTACTAAGCCAGCAGGAGTTCTCTTTAAAAGCCCAGTACACATGCCCAGTAATATGGACTCCCCATTGTTCTTGTCAGTCATGTTCAGGACAGTTGCTCCCATACCTTCAAATACAGAGGTGTTTGAAGGAGCAAGAAGCCCTGGGAGCATACTGGATTGTGCATTGGGCTATTAACCACAAAGTCAACAATTTGACTTAGCAGGAATAAGATGAGACTTTCTGCTCCCATAAAGATTTATAGCTTGGGAAACCCTATGAAGGATCACTGAGTCTGAACAGCCTCCATAGCATGCCACCACCACTATTCCTGGGAACTGATCTTTTGTAGCCAAGACTATAAAACCTCATTTCTGCTGTCTTTCAAAATGGCAATAAAATATGGACATCATCTGGAGTGAGATATTTGATTCTTAGTAAATCGCATGTTTGCAAAAAATATTTTAAGAATGTTACTTAAACGATCTGAGATTCATGTTTCCTCTTTTCTAACATATACATATTCTGTAGATCATGCTGTTGCTCTAAAGAATAAATTAGTGCATAATCCAAGGTATTGGGAGCAAGGTGGCTGGCTCTGTAGGATAAGCACAATACGAGGACCAAAAGATGAGCAGTTTGAGTCCAACAGATGCTCCACAGGAAAAAGAAGAAATTTTCTGCTCCCACAAAGATTCACAGCCTCAGAATCCCTATACATTAATCAGAACTGACTCAATGGCATGTAACAACAATAACAACAGCAAAAACTCTACAATGTTATTGCTGTTAAGTGCCATCAAGTCAGTACTGACTCATAATGACCCTATGTACAACAGAATGAAACACTGCCCAGTCCTTGGCCAACCTCACAATTGTTGTCTCGCTTGAGCCCATTGGTACTGCCATTTTGCCAATCCATCTCACTGGGTGTCTTCCTGTTTTTTCTCTGACCCTCCACCTTACCAAACATGATATCCTTCTTCAGCGACTGGTCCCTCCTGACAACATGTCCGAAGTATGAGAGACGAAGTTTGGCCACCCTGGCCTCCAAGGAGCACTCTGGCTGCACTTCTTCTAACACAGATCTGTTTGTTCTTTTGGCAGCCCATGGCACTTTCAATATTCTCCTCCAACACCATAATTCAAAATCAAAAGCATATGCCTAATAAAAGTTGATTTCTTAATACTTCAATTTCTGAGAAAATGAAGTATGATAATTTGTACTATTTCTCTCACAAAGTAACACTAAAATGTCAACTCATTATCTCAACAATACAAGCAAAAAAATTACAATGTGAATTAAAGCCTAGAGGCAGATTGATTAGGGATTTAGGGATCCAAGAAAAAAGCTCATGAGTGAATTCCCTGCATATATATGACAAACTGGAAGCTGACAACTTAGAAATCACAATAGATTTTTGTTTGTTTGTTTGTTTGTTTGTTTTGTTATTTAGCTACAAAGCCCTAATAAAATCCTGTTATCTCTAGTCAAAAGATCATGAAAGATAGTCTAACAAGACAGAAAATCACCTGAATCTACCTAAAGAAATATACAGATTGATTTATCACAATATTCACCAAAATTTTAATAGCCTTCTATGCAGAAATAGAAATTCCAATCTTCAAATGTAAATGATAGGTTTTCAAAAGAATTGTGGAAAATGGAATTAAAAGACAATGGAAGATTTCCACAAACTTCTTGAATCCTCCTCAAAAGGAATCACCAGGGGCCCAAAATAGTCAAATCAATCTTGAATCAGAAACAAGACTCACACTTTCTAATCTCAAAATAAAAATCTGTATTAATCAAAACTGTCTATACTGTGTAGTGATAATCGTACAAACTAATGGACTAAAACTGAAATTCCAGAAATATATAAATCCATGAAATCTATACTTAATTTTTAACAAGACTGTTAATTCTATCCAATGGGGAAAGAATATTCTTTCTAATAAATGGTGCTAAGAAAATTGAATTTCCACATGAGAAAGAATAAACCTGAATCCATACCTCACACCATACACAAAAACGAGTCAAAAATGGATCAAATACCTAAATATAAGAAGCAAACCATACAACTCTAAGAAGAAAATATAGAGGAAGGTTTTAAGGACTTAATTTTTAACAACAGATTTTAGGTAGGACATTGAAGAATAAGCAGCGAAAGAAAACACCAACAAATGAGACTTCATCAAAACAAAAAGAAGAAAAATTTAGTTCATCAACAAATGGGTAAACAACTTAAAAACACATTTCTCCAAATAGGATATACAAATGGATTGTGGTTGTTGTTATTATGTTCAGTCAAGTCATTTCGGACCCACTGAGAAGCTCTAGAGTTTCTGATGCTGTAAACCTTTATGTGAGTAAAAACCTCATCTTTTTCCTTATACAAGTGGATGTTGTTTTTGTTGATAAGTGCCACTGAGTTGGTTCTGACCCACAGCAATTCTGTATAGGGTTTCTGAGGAATGGTTAGTGATATTGAACCACCAACCTTGCAGTTTAAATGACCTTGCAGTCCAGCACATTAACCCACAGATGCTCAACATCATTAGTCAGTGTTGTTGTTCGAAGCCAAGGAGTCAGTTCTGTTTCATATATAGACTCTATGTGCAAAATAATAAAACACTGCAAGGCACCCTCCTAAAAATAATTTAAAATAATTCCTATGTTTGAGCCTATTGCAGCAGTTATGTGTCATTTCATCTTGTTTTGGGTCTTCCTCTATTTCAGTGACCAATCATAATGTTCTTCACCAGGAATTTGTCCCTCTTGATATGTCCAAAATATGTGAAAAGAAGTCTCAACATGCTTGCTTCTAGGCACATTCTGGCTGTACTTCTAGCACAGATTTGTTTGTTGTTCAAGTAGTCCATGGTATATTCAATATGCTTCAGCAACACTGTAATTCAAATTCATTAATTTCTCTTCAGTCTTCCTTATTTATTGTCCAGATCTCTCATGCATATGAAGTGGTTGAAAATACCATGGATTGGGTCTGATGCACCTTAGTCTTCAAGGTGGCAATGCTTCTGAGCATTTTAAAGAGGAATTTGAAATAGAATTGCCTAGTCCAAAATAATATTTGATTTCTTAACTATTGCTTGTGTATCCAAGTAAAATGAAATCATTGATAATGCCAATATTTTCTACATTTATCATTTTTGTGTTTATTGTTCGAGTCATGAGGATTTTCGTTTTCTTTTTGTTGAGGTATTATCTATACTGAAGGCTACTGTCTTTCATCTTCATCAGTAAGTGCTTCAAGTCTACTTGGCTTTCTCAACAAGCAAGATTGTATCATCAGCATATCCCAAGTTTTAATGAGTATCCTATCTCGACAATATATTCTTTTCATAAAGTCCAACTTCTCTGATTATTTGCTGGGCAAACAGATTGAATAAGTTTGATGAAGTACATAACATTGACACACACCTTTCCGGATTTTAGACTGTACAGTAGCATCTTATTCTGCACAAATGACTGCTTCTTGGACAATGTACAGGTTCTGCATGAGCACCATTAAGAATGCCCTTTGAGTTCCCTCAGTGCAAACCCCCTTCCAAGACTAAGACTCAATGGAAATACGTGCCTTGATTGGTGACCACACGCATCGCCGATGGGGGAAGTGGGGTAAAAGCAGCAACGAAGCGGCAAGCTAAGCCCTACAATGTTCGGTGGGCTTCTGTGGGCCCAGATGGGAACCTGGTTGGCCAGCAGTGTCGGGAGACCTGGGGACTCTTGGGCCCAGAGTCAGTGGCGTGGCCACAGAGGACTAGAGTGGAGAGTGAAGCTACCAGCTTATAGGAAGAGAGGGCATATGCACAAGAACACCCACACTTGCAGATGGTACCCACTTGACCTGGCCCCTATGACTGGATGATCAGAGCTCAACCAGGAGAAGAAAGAAGAGGGAAAAAAGAGTGATCTGATACAATTTGATGAACTTGTCCTATACCCATGGATGCAGTAACCCAAAAGAGGGAACAAATCCTTACAGCAAGAAATAATCCCACCGCCTCCACACACAGAGTAGACAGAGATCGGCAACTTGGACATTGGATACCCAAATTGGGGGGTGGGGGAGGGGACTATAAAGGCAAGAAGTAACTGGCTTACAAGCTTTCAAGAGGGAACCTAGAGCTAGGGGGCATGGAGTAAGGCAGAATCTCCAATGAGTACTAACCAATCTGTCTAGGCGGAGCTGATGAAACGAAATGCAGATGGGTCACTTATGATACAATAGTGAATAATTGTTATCAGGACTGATTGTGAGGGTTGGAAATGTAAAGGTAGACGTTTTTGTGGCAAGGAAGGGAGTGATTAACTCTACAGTCTAGGAGCGGAGGTCGCTAGGACCATCAACGGAGAAGAGCCGAGAGCGGGACCCTACCCAGAGAAGCAGTGATGCCTGAGATGGAGGCAGAGAGGATGACGTGGAGTGATGAAGCGGCTGGGGACTTTAGATCCAGAGAGGGAGAGGGACTGTGTGCTGAAGACTTGGGGGGAAGGGGAGAGTAGGGGGGCGGGTTTGGAGGATATACCCTTTGGTCAGTTGATGATGCATGGAGGGGATTGGAACCATGACAATGAAACGATATACAGTGGATTGAATGTAAAACTAAAGTTCTCTCATGTAAACTATCATATAATTCACAATAAAACATTAAAGAAAGAAAGAAACAAAAAAGAATGCCCTTTGACATCTTCTGTTGGTCTTACTGCATTATTTCTCCCATTCACTTTAGCCACTCCACATTCAAGAGCAAGTTTCAGAGTCTTTTATGACATCTGTTTTGGGCTTTTATTTCTTTTCTGTCTTTTTAATACCTTTTCTTTTTTTTTTCATGTAGTTCATTCTTGCTGTCATCACTAATCATGCAAAAATTCATATCAAAACCAAACTGAAATATTATTTCACTGCTTCTAGGATTGTTATGGAGTCCTGGTGTGGTGCTATAGGATAAGCACTTGACCTCAGGCTAATTTGAACCACAAGGTCAGCAGTTCAAACTCACCAGCTGCTCTTTGGAAACCCTATATACATTTGCTGTGAGTCAGAATTGACTCGACAGCACTTGACAACAACAATAACAAGGCTTGCCGTTATTTAAAAAGGGAAGTCCATAGATGTTGATGAGGGTGTAAAAATAAATACATATATGGTAACCTTCATTCACTGCTGTTCTGATTGTACAAATGCTAAGGAAAAGAGTATGGTGTTTTTCTCCCAAGGTTAATCACAGAATTACCATATGATCTAGCAATTTAACTCTTACCTATAGATCCAAAAACAACAACAACAAAAATTATAGCAGAATACAAACAGATCCTGGTACAAAAATGTCCATTGTAGCACTATTCATTGAAAGAAGAGAAATCCTGATATGTTATAAAACATAGATGAATCTGAAAATATTATGCTGAATCATGATCTCATTATATGAGCTGTATAGAATAAGCTAGTATGAAGAGCAGGTGGTAGGAAGAGAAAGGAAAACACAATACTTAAGAGTATACTGAGCTTCATTTATTAATGTTGATGGCATGCATTTTGAATATGTAAATGTGATGGTTTAACGACATGATGAACATGAATAATTTTACATTTACATATTGCTGAAATGTCAAATAATGAAATGAATAATATTTTAGATTTACCTCAATTTTATGTAGTTGAAATTAAAATATTATGTAAAGGTAGTTTTCCATGATGATACATTCTTATCATTCCAAATGCAGTTACTTATAACAATGAATTAGTACTGATTACTTATTATATCTATACTTAGATCATTTTGAAATTCAATAATCATATTTATTTGATCATTTTACTCAAAGTATTATCACTTTATAATATGATCCAAATACAAATTTTGATGAGATATTTTATATTCTATTTTGTATTTGTTCTTTCACATCAGGTTATAACTTACATGTACAGCACATGTCAAACCAACTAACCAGAGACTATAGTAGTGGACTTGTGAACCATGGGAAACAAAGGCAACGGACAAGTAGTACATAACTCTGTAGAAGACATTGTACAAGGGACAAGGAAAGAATAATAAGAAAGGTCTACCTTAACCCTTGGAAATTTTTATTACTTCCTTGTCCCTTCTAAAATTTTGATGCTAGACAAACACTTTCATTTCTTCTACAACAACATGAACTGAAATAGAAACCATAATGTACAACTATGTACCATGACTCACAAATGAGATAAATTGTGTCAAGCTTTGATATGCCAGAAAACCAGCTCAGTTCAGAGTTAACACCAGATCACTGAAACATCTCTGTTCTATAGGACTAAAGAAAAACTGACCTATCAGTAACTCTACACAGTCTCAGGGCTTTTAAATAGCAAACCATTGACCAGGCAATTTGCGATTTACAAATTCTAACCAATCCCTGCCAAGACCATCACATAAGTAACTCTATGTCCCCAAATCTGTAAGAAGTTTTCACTAACTGCTCCCTTTTGAGATATCCTATGGTTTGCAAGGCCAACAGTTCAAATTCAACATATGCTCTGCAGAGAAAGGTGAGACTTTCTACTCCTGTAAAGATTTACAGTTCTGGAAGCCCTATATGCGGTTGCTATGAATGAGAACGAACTTGATGCACACCACCACCACCACCACCACCACAATAATTGTTGTTGTTGTTATGTGACGTTGAATCAGTTCTGACTCATAGCAAACCTGTAGCAGGGTTTCCGAGGCTGTAAATCATTATGGGAGCAGAAAGCCTCATCGCTCTCCTGCGGAGCGGCTGGTAGTTTCGAACTGCTGACCTTAAGGTTTGCAGCCCGATTTGTAACCACTACGCTACCAGAGCTCCATAATAATGGGCAGCACAATTCTAGACTATTAAAGTTAATTTTGTCACATAATTAACAAAAACAGAAATCACAAAACTTTTATAGACAAATAACTTATTCTAGTGATATAACTCTACTATTTCCCCCTAGCTCCTAGGTATCTTGGTTAGGATCCTCTGCTAAAGCTTCCCCAAAAGTCTGACTAAATCCCACTCTCATGACAGAATTATATCATAATTTTTGGAGGGCAGAACTTCTGAATTGATGATATGTTGTTGTTGTTGTTATGTGCCGTGGAGTCGGTTCCGACTCATAGCGACCCTGTATAGGGTTTCCGAGGCTGTAAATCTTTATGGGAGCAGAAAGCCTCATCTTTCTCCCATGGAACAACTAATAGTTTCGAACTGCTGAATTGATGATATAGTGAAGATATTTTTTAAAAGTTAAGACTAATAGTCCTGTGGGTTTTCATAAATTTATAGTAGTGCACTCTCATTATGAAAACAAATGGCATTTACTCCTCTAAAAATGTGAAATGTATTTTCCTTTTAAAAATGAAATAGGAATATAAATGAAATACAGGCATATGAGGAATTATATGTAATTAAGTTTTAAAATAAGTGCTTTTCAATTATGATGCAATATGTAGTACAGGTTGATGTAGAGTAATGAAACATATTAGTTAAGATATTCTGTGCAGGTATAAACAAATGTAGAAGAAGTTCATTTCTCTTGTGCATGTTCAAATAAAAGAAATTTGATCTTTGGAAGCAATTATGTTTCATTGTTCCTTGTTAGAAAAAAACTTACACATTTAAATATATATCCCTCTACAGTATATGATAGAGATATGTAAATACTATAGTATAGGGATATGCATACAGAATATTATAGAAATATAATTATAGTATATTATAGGGATATGTATTTAAATGTGTAAGTTCTATTCTAACAAGGAACAATGAAACATAACTACTTTCAGAGATCAAATTTCTTTTATTTGAACATTCACAAGAAAAATGAACTTTTTCTACATATCCCTATACAGTATATTGAAGTCCTGATGTGGTGCTGTAGATTAATACACTGGGCAGCAAAGTAGGTTTGAATTGCAAGGTCGGTGGTTCTAGCTCACCAGTCACTCCTTGGAATCCCTATACAGGGTCAATATGAGTCACAACCGACTTGACAGCACTTAACAATAACAACAACAAAATACAGTATATTGTAGCACTGGTGTGCCACTGTGTGATAAAGTAGGGGACTGCAAGGTTGGTTTGAACCACAAAGTCAGTGGTTCAAACCCACCAGCCACTCCCTGCACACCCTATACTGGATTACTATGAGTTAGAACTGAGTAGATGGCACTTGACATTAACAACATACAGTATATTATTGATTTTTGAGACTATATCTTCAAAATGCATTTTCATACGATACACCAGGTATTACTCTCTGATTGCATATCAAAACGGAACCAAAGAATTTTTAGAATATGATTCCTGGGAAGCTAAATCTACTAGAAAAATAGAGCAAGATAATCCAAAGTTATGTTATTCTTTCACATAGGTTAGAACTATCTTTACAGAAGCTAAAGCACTTGAGAAACCTTTTCAAATTAATAAGTGCAATTTTTTCCCCCACCAAGAATGTCATCAATAAAGCTGGAATTGGCAAAATTACATATTTTGTAAAATAACTCTGTGATTTCTGAAATTTCAGATTAATTAGAAGACATGGAAACTATTATGGAATAATAACAGTAGGTCTCTATGTGTGTTTTAAGTTACTAGTTGTTGGTTTTTGTTGTTGTTTTTTAGTATAGTCTCATAGTTGTGCAACCATCAATACACATTCGGAACTTTTATATCACCCCCAAAATAAAACCAATATCCATTGGCATTTCTCCCCACTTCCCCTCTCCAATCCAGCCAGGTTGTTGTTAAGTGTCATTGAGTCAGTTCCAAGTCATAGCAACCCTGTATAAGGTTTCCAATGAGTGCCTAGTCACTTCGAATTGCAGAACTTATAGTCAGCAAATAAGTACTTATCTCACAGCGCACACCAGCTTTAAACAACAACTAATTGACATTACCTATTCTGAATACTTCATATAATTGAATTCCTATGATGTGTGGTCTTTTGTAACTAGTTTCCTTCACTCAGCATAGGATTTACAAGTTCATGGGTCATCCATCTTGTGCAGAAAAAAGAAAACACATGGCTCTCTAGCAGCACTTGTAGACAAAAATGAAGAGATGATAGAGATTACGACCTAGTAAATACATGTTAAAACCAGGGCCATGGAATGGAAAAGTGTCTAGGCCCATTACTCATAACATATTCCCCATACACAAATGCATAGAGCTACATACATGCATTCACTTGCTTACCTAGCTAACCATTCATGAACAATGAAGTATGGTGAATTCTAATGTCTGACTATATTTCCTTCTAAATAAGCAACTGGCACCAATTCTTAGAAAGAATGTAATAGTTTGGAATGTAAAGTTGTGTTGTTGTGATGATTAGATTAAGTATGAAGCACACGTGATGTGCTCTGTTCTGGAATGTTAAGTAAATTTTTTAAAAGTATTAAATACATTACCATATGAAAAGATGCTTTATTTCAATGTTACTAAAAATAAAACTACAGAAAGATATTATTCATGGTGTGGCTCTGTAAGCTGAGCACTGGACTGCTAAACTCAAAGTTTGCAGTTCATACTCATCAGTTACTCCTTGGAAACGTTATGCAGAGTTGCTATGAGTCAGAACTAACTCAATGGCATTTAGTAACAGTAGCAATCAGTGTGACAAATTACAAAAGAAGAACAAGGATAGCTGGCACATGATTAGGGAAAACATACATCTACTAGAATAAATTATTTAGAAGTCATTTTACCACTACATATTAAAACTTTAATATGTGCACACCATTTAATGCAAAAATTTAAACTTTAAGTATTTGTATCAAGGAAACATAAGATATGTAATACCATACATGTGTGCCTGTGTGTGCACTCTGTTTTTCTTATATTTATAATAATAAAATCATAGAAATAAGAAATATCCAGCACTAGGAGAATGATTGATTTGACTAACCAACAAAATATTATGTTACTATTAAAATCAAAACATTTATCCACATGGAAACTTTTCATGAAATATTGCTAACTGTAAACATAGGAGTCTCAGTGGTCTGGAGATTAAATGCACAGCTGCTAACCAAAGGTTCATTGGTTCAAACCAACCATCCAGTCAACAAGAGAAAGATGTAGCAGTGTGCTTCCATAAAGATTTACAAGCTTGGAAATGCTATGGGGAAGTTGGACTCTACAAGGTTTGCTCTGAGTCAGAATCAGCCTGATGACAATGAGTTTTTAATATAGGACATAATGGAGTTCTGCTGTGGTGCTGTGGGTTAATGTGCTGGATTGCAAAGTCGATTTGAATTGCAAGGTCCGTGGTTCAAGCTCACCATCCACTCCTTAGAAATCCTATGCAGGGTCACTGTGGGTCAGAACCGACTCGACAGCACTTAACAACAAAATCATAAAGAATTATATGCTAATTAATAAATATCCTTATTGATACACTACTGTTAAAAGGTAAGTACATGATTTTTGTTGTTGTTCACAGTCCAGTGACTCCTATGGGGCAACCCCAGAAGACTAGTATGTCCTATATTAGCAATAAATATGAACAGAACAAGGGAAAACTGAATGGTTTAAAACCATTCTCGTAGCACCTGTGAATAGTAGCTCACACTCCAGAAGTGACTATTTGAAACCCCAGAAGCCATATTTCCACCCATTGATACCTATAGGTCCTGGTGCTGCTCTTTGGGTCTAGTATGCTTCCTCTGATTCTAGTCTGTTCAGTTTATGTTTCCAAGTTCCTTGATCTCATGTAACCTTGTTCCCTCAGTCACCTGGGACTCTTGGGCTGACTCAGCAACTACCCTGTTAAGGCAATTGTTATAAGATTCATAGGTATTATCAATTAGTACCCAGGGACTCCCTGTTTTACCAGTAAACCTCGCCCCAAAGATGCTCAACACTTTTGTTCCTCTTTGACAGCTTCAACCATTTATCATGATGTTATTTATTGGTCCAGTGGCCAGGACTGTTGTTCTCTTTACATTTAGGTGCAACACATATTGAAGGCTGTGGTCTGTGATCTTCATCAGTAAGTAGACAACAAGGTTGGCTTGAAACACAAAGTCAGTGGTTCAAACTCACCAGCTGATTCTTGGAAACCCTAAATAGCGTTGCTATGAGTTAGAACTGACTCAAAGGCACTTAACAACAGCAATAACAACTTCACTTTTAGCAAGCAAGGTAGTATCATATTTTTATAATATGTAAAAACAAATCATCATAGCACATAAACAAAAATAGTTCCTGGGGGTAAGAAGTTAGAAAACAAAAGCAGAAAGTGTGTGTTATTTGTGTAAAAATAAGGTAATGGTTAATGAATAAATAAAACTGTTGGCAGGACCAGAGGGTAGAGAGAGTATAAACAGAAAGAATTGTTTTCAGCTGTTTTATAGTTATGCCCTAAACTTGCCCTTTCTGCTTCCTCCTGTGAGTCCAGTATACATAATAGTCTATCGATCCCTAGCTCTTTAGACCATACTGGCAACTGAAAAGGTGAAAATATAGCTGCTACTATTTCTACAGATGAGTGAACTCCAGAGGTTAAGTGATTTTTGCAAATCTAAAAACAAATGATCAGAGCACAGACCATATGTTTGATACTCCGGGTATTTCTAGACGGTCTCCCTATATTGTATTATCAATGGAGATTGTTGGGTTTATGTATGGTTGGGTACTCCATCTGTGATTCTGATAATTTCGTGTCTTTCATAAAAACGTTAGTAGTGTGAACTTTTTTCTTTCTTACTTAAAAAACAGGCAAACATTTAAAAACACACAATATTGGAAGATAACATATATACTCAGAATTAAAATTGCCATCCTGTGTCTGAAAATCAAGTTGAGATATAAACAAGTCCCTCTCCCCAAACTGAATAACAAATTATTCCTGTAATTTCTGACAACTCATCTTTCCTAAAATGACAAGAATTATGTATTATTTTATATTTCACCAATGTTTAGTACGGTATCTGGAATATAGTAGATGATTAATAAAATCTTGTTATGTTTTTATGATAATGAAAGATTGATTGATACTGAATCACATGTCTATAATCTTGGTAAAAGAAAGGGATTGGAAATAATCTTATGGTATTTATTCAAATTATATGCCATTCATTCACTGGGTGGAACACAATTAAAAAGTAGTAAAACTATGTTAATATAATCATATCATCATAAAATAATATATAAAAACAATATATAGTAAATAATATCTATAAACTGAAATTTAACTTTTTAAAAATATTGATATTTACACTTAAAAACCTCAGTTTTACTCATTCATATTCTTGAATTCATATTCAGGATATAATTTATTTCTCTTGAGGACTGAAAATAATTCTTTTATCTAGTTGAAAAATCCACCTTTTAGATTAGTTTCTGATATGGTTAAACTATGAAGTGAAATTCACCTTGTTATTTTTGTTGTTGTTGTTAGGTGCCATTGAGTGGATACTGACCCATAGAGACCTTATGCACAGCAGAAATAAACACTGCCCAATCCTGGGCTAACCTCAATATTGTTGCCATACTTGAGTCCATCGATGCTGCCACTTGGCCAATCCATCTCGCTAGGGGTCTTCCCCTTTTTCTCTGACCCTCCACCTTACCAAATATGATATCCTTCTCCAGTGACTGATCCCTCCTGACAATATGTCCGAAGTATGAGAGACGAAGTTTGGCCATACTGGCCTCCTAGGAGCACTCTGGCTACACTTCTTCCAAAATGGATCTGTTGGTTCTTTTGGCAGCCCATGGCACTTTCAATATTTTCCTCCAACACCATAACTCAAATGTGTCAAATCTTCTACAGTCTTCCTTACTCACCGTCCAGCTTTCACATGCATATGACGTTATTGAAAATACCATGTTTTGGATCAGGCATACCTTAGTCCTCAAGCTGACATCTTTGCTATTCAACACTTTGAAAAGGTCTTGTGCAGCATATTTCCCCAATGCAATACGTCATTTGATCTCTTGACTGCTGCTTCCATTAAGTGTTGATAGTTGATCCAAGAAGAATGAAGTCCTTGACAACTTCAATCTTTTCTCCATTGATAAGAATGTTGTTTACTGGTCCAGTGGTGAGGATTTTTGTTTTCTTTACATTGCGATGTAATCCATACCGAAGGCTGTGCTCTTTGATCTTCATCAGTAAATGTTTTAAGTCTTCTTCACTTTCAGCAAGCAAGGTTATATCATCTGTATACTGTAGGTTGTTAATGAGTCTTCCTCTAATCCAGATGCCATGTTTTCCTTCATATAACCCAGCTTCTTGTATAATTTGCTAAGCATACAGGTTAAATAAGTATGGTGAAAGAATACAGCCCTGTCACACAACTTTCTTAATTTTAAAACATTCAGTGTTCCCATGTCTGTTTGAATAACTGCCTCTTGGTCCATGTACAGATTCCTCATGAGCACAATTAAGTGTTCTGGATCATTCATACTTCGCAATGTTGTCCATAGCTTGTCATGTTCCACAAAATCAAAAGCATTTGCATAGTCAATAAAGCACAGGTAAACATCTTTCTGATATTCTCTACCTTCAGCTAAGATCTGCTGGAAATCAACAATAATATCCCTCATTCCACAGCCTCTTGTTAATCTGGCCTGAACTTTTGGAAGTTCTCTGTCAATGTATGCTTGCAGACATTTCTGTATTACCTTTAGTAAAACTTTACTTGCATGGGATAGAAAAGAGTTTGTCAGACAATTTCTGCATTCCATTGGGTCACCTCTCTTTGGAATGGCACAAATATGGATCACTTCCAATCAGTCAGCCAGATAGCTGTCTTCCAAAATTCTTGGCAGAGATGAGTGAGTACCACCTGTGCAACCTCACTTTCTTGAAAGATTTCTAGTTGTATTCCATCAATTCCTGGTGCATTGTTCTTTGCCAATTCCTTCAATGCACCTTGGACTTCCTCCTTCAGTATCATTGGTTCTTGATCATATGCTACCTCTTGAAATGGTTAAACATGAACCATTTCCTTTTGGTACAATGTCTTTGTGTATTCTTTCGTCTTTTGATGCTTTCTGAATCATTCAATAATTTTCCCAGAGAATCTTTCAATAATGGAAGTTGAGACTTGAATTTTTTCTTCAGTTTCCCCAGCTTGAGAAATACTATATTCTTTCTTTTTGGTTTTCTGACTCTAGATCTTTGCGTATTTTGTTGTAATATTTGGCTTTATCTTCTCGAGCTGATCTTTGAAATTTTCTGTTCAGTTCTTGTACCTCCTCATTTTCTTCCATTTGCTTTAGCATCTCTATGCTGGAGAGCAAGTTTCAGTGTCTTTTCTGATATTGATTTTGACCTTTTCCTTCTGTCTTGTCTTCTTAATGACGTTTTGCATTCTTCGTGTATGATGTTCTTGGTGTCATCCCACAACTCCTCTGGTCTTCTGTCTTTAGTGTTTAATGTATCAAATTTGTTCTTCAAATAATCTCTAAAATCTGGTGAGATACATTCAAGGTCATATTTTGGCTCTCGTGGACTTGTTCTCGTTTTCTTCAGTTTCAGTTTAAATTTGCATATGAGCAATTGATTGTTCCACAGTCTGACCCTGACCTTGTTTTGTCTGATGATATGGAGCTTTTCCATCGTCTTTTTCCACAGATGTAGTCAATTTGGTTTCTATGTATTCTAACTGGTGAGGTCCATGTATATATAGTCATGTCTTATGCTGTCTAAAGAAGGTATTTGAAATGAACAAATCACTGATTTTGCAGAATTCTATCATGCATTCTCCAGCATCATTTCTATCACCAAGGCCTTATTTTCCAACTACTGATCCTTCCTCTTTGCACCCAACCTTTGCATTCCAATAACCAGTAATGAGCAATACATCTTGCTTGCATGTTTGATCAATTTCAAATTGAAGAAGGTGGGAGAGTTTTCTATTTCATCCTCACTGGCTTTAGTGGTTGGTGCATAAATTTGAATAATAGTTGTATTAACTGGGCTTTGCTGTAGGCGCATGGATATTATCCTATCACAGACAGCGCTGTACCTCATGACTGATATGGATATGTTCTTTTTGACAATGAATACAACACCATTCCTCTTCAATTTTTCATTCCTGGCATAGTAAACCATGTGGTTGTCAGATTAAAATGGCCAATACCAGTCCATTTCAGCTTACTAATGCTTAAGATATCAATGTTTATGCGTTCCATTTCATTTTGATAACTTCCAATTTTCCCAGATTCATACTTAGTACATTCCACATTCCAATTTTCAATGGATGTTTATAGCAGTTTCTCTTCGTTTTGAGTTGTGCGCCATCAGCAAATGAAGGTCCCTAAGGCTTTACTCCATTCGTGTCATCATGGTCAACTCTACTTTGAGGAAGCAGCTCTTCCCCATTCGCATTGAGTGCCTTCCAGCCTGAGTGCTCATTTTATGGCACTATTATCTGACAGTGTTTCTCTGCTATTCATAAGGTTTTCAGTGACTAAATATTCGGAAGTAGTTCAACACTCCTTCTTCCTGTCTGTCTTCAACTGGAAGCTCATCTGAAACCTGTCCACCATGGGTGACCCGGCTGGTTATTTAAAATACTGGTGGCATAGTTTTCAGAATCAGAGCGACTCACAAGCCACCACAGTACAACAAACTGACAGACGAGTGGTGGGTAACTGACCTTAAATAACATCAAATGAGGCACCTCAAAACACATAAATATTTTAGTGTTTATTAGTCCTTGACTATCAAGCAGTTGAAAAGATAAGGACCACGATATCCTACTCGAATTCTGACTCTATTTCTGTTTTTAAATGCCAAGTTCTAAATTGTTCATGACAAGACAGTCATATAATTGAATGTTTAGGGTTCTAAATTTTTTAAAAAGAAAAACATCAAGTATTAGACAATGAACAATCAAAAGTCCGTAGTTTCAATGCATAGGCCTGTTAGTCTCTTGTTGTTAAATGCCGTCGAGTTGATTCTGACTCATAGTGAACCTGGTAGGATTTCCATGAAAAAGCTGATGAATTTGAACCACTAAACTTGTGATTCAAACTGACCTTTCAGTCCAGCATATTATCCTGCAGCACCACACCAGAACTAGTTAATCACAAGAACTTTTGGATAGGTCAATGCATTTAGGACCAAATATATTGGTAGGTAGACAAAAAAACATGGATGTAAAGGGTTTTCAGAGATTCTCTATTTGCATGAATAGGTATAGATGGTAGAGCTATGGTTACAGAACAGAGATTTATAGGCACTTAAAGGAGCCATTCCCACCACTCATCTATCAGTTTGTCTTACTGTAGTGACTTGGGTATTGCTGTGGTTTTGGAATGTACGCCACTAGTATTTTAAATCCAGAGGAGTCACCCATGGTGAACAAGTTTCAGCAGAACTTCTAGACTAAGACAGACAAGAAAAAAAAAAAAAGAGGCAGACCACTTTTGAATAGTTAGCCAATGAAAACCATTTGAATAGTGGCAGCATATTGTTTGATATAGAGTCAGAAGATTAATTCCCTCAGGTTGGAAGACACTCAAAACATGACTGGGGAAAGGTTTCCCACTCAAACTAGAGTTGGCCTTAATGATTTAAATGGAATAAAGATTTTTAGACCTTCATTTACTGATCAACACATCCCCAAATGAGAAGAAGTATCTGCAAACATTCATCAATACTCAGAATGTGGAATGTACATATTATGAAGCTAGAAAAATTAGAAGTAGTGAAAAATAAAACTGCCTGCATATGGATCAATACCCTAGGCATTCAGTGAGCTGAAATGAACTTGTATTGGCCATTTTGAATCAGACAATCTTATGGTATTACTATTCTGAAACAACAACTGAAGAATGGAATCACATTCATCATTAGAAAGAGCACTTCAAGATCTATCTTGACGTACAATGGGGTCTGTGATTGGGTAATATCCATATATTCACAAGAAGACCAGTTAAGATTCCTATTATTCAAATGTATGCACCAACCACTAAAGGCAATGAAAATGAAATTGAAGAATTCTACTAAGTTCTTCAGTCTGAAATTGATCAAATATTCAATAAAGATGCAGTGATTAGAAATGTTGAAAACAAAGAGGAAAAATCAAAGATCAGTAACTAGAAAATCTTACCATGGTGATATGAAGGATGCTGGAGATGGCATGATAGAATTGTGTAATACCAATGATTTATTTATTGTAAATACTATTTTTCTACAACATAAACAGTGACTATGCATGAGGACCTTATCAGATGCAATACAAAGGAAATAAATTCACTATTATCTATGGGAAGAGGTGTTCGAGAAGATCAATATCATAAAATAAAATGAGGGTAGGCGGTCAACTGTCAATTGATTATCAACTGCTTTTTTATTATCAATTGCTTTATCAACTGTCAAAAGATTATCAAGTTCAGGATGAAGTTGAAGAGAATTAAAACAACTCCAGGACAGCAAAAATATGATCTTTAGTATATCTCACTTGATCCTAGAGTACATCTCTTGAGCAAATTTGTTTTATAAAATACTAATGACTGAAAACAAGAAGAATAGTAAGATGACATGAAGAACATCACATATGAGAAAAGCAAAAGGTCACTAAAAAGACAGGAAAAAAAGAAAAGACCAAAGTGATTGTTGGAAGAGATTCTGAAACTTGCTCTTGAGCATATAGAAACTAAAGAAATGATGAAGCAAAAGTGCCAAACAGAAAGTTTCAAAGGGCAGCTCAAGGAGATAAAGCATTATAATAAAATGTGCAAAGACCTGTAGTTAGAAAGCCAAAGGAAAAGAACAAACTTAGCATTCCTTAAACTGCAAGAACTGAATAAAAACTTCAAGTCTTAGGTTGCAATGCTGAAAGATTCTATGGGCAAAATATTGAACAATGCTGGAAATATCAAAGAAGATGGAAAAAATATAGAGTCACTGAACCAAAAAGAATTGGTCGATATTCAGTCATTTTAAGAGATTCATATGATCACGAATCAACAATACTGAAGGAAGAAGAGAAAGCTCCCTTGAAGGCATTGGTGAAAAACACAGCTCCAGGAATTGATAGGGTACAAACTGAAATGTATTAACAAACTAGTGTAGTGTTGGAGGCGTTCACCAGTCTATACCAGAAAATTCGAAAGATAGCTACCTAGCCAGTGGATTGAAAGTGATTCATATTTATGTTCGTTCCAAAAAGAGCTGAAATAATGTAATACAGAAATATCATTAACATTAATATCTAACAATATCATTAATATCACATGCAAGTTAAAGTTTGCTGTAGATAATTAAAAAACTGTTCAGTTATTTCAGGAGGTAATACATTGAAAGAAGAAATGTATGCTGAACAGAAGGCATTGGTAAAAAATATATATATATAACAATAAGTCTCCAGCACCTGACAAATTATCAGTTGAAATGTTTCAACCAACTAACGCAATGCTGGAAGCCCTCATTTGGTTATGCCTAGAAATTTAGGTAACTGCCACGTAGACAGTCTAAAGGAAGAAATAAATATTTAAGTGCATTACAATGAAAGGGGATCCAACAGAATGCAGAAATTATCTAACAATAGCATACCACAGAAGAAAATTTTGCTGGATTTAATTTAAAAAATTGTTGTAGCAGTACATCAACAAGGAACATGCAGATATTCAAGTCAAATTCAGAAGAGGATGTAGAACGAAAAACATCATCACTTTGTTAGGATGGATATTGGCTAAAAGTAGACAATACCAGAAAGATGTTTACCTATGTTTTACTGACCATGTAAATTTATTCTATTGGCTAACACTGAATTCCAGATTATGTGTACACTCAATTGCAGTAGCTCAAAAAGAACAAGGGGGTATTGCCTCATTTAAAATCAAGAAAGATAGAAAGATATACATTCAGATTTTTTCTTTTACTATACTTATTCAATCTGTATGTCTAAGCAAATAATTTGAGAAGTTATATTATATGAAGTAGAGTGTAACATCAGGATTGGCAAGAGAGTAATGAAGAACCTGCAATATGAAGATGGCAAAGCCATACTTACTGAAAACAAAGAACTTAAAGCATACACTGATTAAGATCAAAGGCTATAGCCTTCAGTATGGATTGCACCTCAAGAGTAAGAAAATAAAAATACTAATAGATGGAACAATAAGCAGTATCATGATAAGTGGAGAAAAAAATGAAATTGAGAAAGTGTTTATTTTACTGGGATCCACTATCAATGCACAAGGAAACAGCAGTCAAAAAAATCAAACAGCATGTTGCATTGGGCAAATGTGTTACTAAAAGCCTCTTTAAAGAGTTAAAAAGCAAAGATGTCACTTTAAGTGCTAAACTGAACCTGACCCAAGCCATGGTATTTCCAATTTTCTTATATGAATGTGAAAGTTAGACAATGAATAAGGAAGACTGCAGAAAAATTGATGCATTGGATGATGGTGTTAGTCAAGAATAATATATCATGGACTGACAAAATCGAACAATTCTGTGTTGGAAGAAGCACAGCCGGAAATGCTCCTTAGAAGCAATGATAGTGAGACTATGTCTCATGCATTTTGGTCATAGTATCAAGAGGGACCAGTCCCTGGAGAGGAATATCATGCTTGGAAAGTGGGAGGTAAAGGAAAAAGAGGAAGACCTTCAATAGGACGAATTTATATACTGTGTGCAACAATGAGCTAAAACACAGAAACTATTGTGAGGACCAGGCAATATTTTCTTCTGTTGTACATAGTGTCTCTAAGAATCGGAACCAACTCAATGGCAACTAACAACAAAAACAACAGTGGAGCTTGGGTGCTGCAGTGGTTAAATGCTCAGAAGCTAATCCAAATCCCTTAGTCACTTTGAGAAAGATGTGACAGTCTGCTTTGGTAAAGATTACAACCTCTGGGGTGGTCCTACTTTGTCCTAGATTTGTTGAATCAAAATTGACATGATTACAATGAGTTATTAGACATTTTATAATTTACTATTTAAAATAATAAGAAAAAGGGTCAGAACCACAATTAGACTAGATAATCTAGAATTAGCTATGATTCTGATGTAGCACTGTAGAATAACCACTGGACTGCTAGCTGGTTCAAATCCACCAGTTGCTCCTCAGAACCCTATACAGGGTCACTGTGAATTGGAACCAACTGTACTGTACTTAACAACACAACAACAGCAAATCCAGAGCAATTTATAAAGAATTTATGAGCATTTGCTGCATGATTGTCCAAGTGGCAGCATCGATGGACTCAAGCGTGGCAATAGTAGTGAGGTTGGCCCAGGATCGGGCAGTGTTTCGTTCTGTTGTGCATAAGGTCTCTATGTGTTAGTACCGACTCGATGGCACCTAACAACAACACAGCAATTTGTTAAGAGCTAAGTGCACAGCGATGAGTAAGATATATCTGACAGTGCTTTATTATTTTTACTGATAACACACACATTTAATTTCATCAAATAAAAGTAGAAATTAAATACGACATTCAATCTTTGAAATCACATGTAGTTTTGAAAAATTACAAAATTTTAGATCTTGTCTATTACCAAACTGTGATTTTCACGTGAGGATACAAAGTATGGAAGATGTACACAAAACACTCCTCCACAATGTTCTTTTTCGGAGAATCCTCAACCGTTTGTTTCATCATCACCCTTTCTCTAATCCTCAACCACATAATATTAAATCCTTCTGCTCTTCTTTTACCATTTACCCACAAATCCTTCTTTTCTAAATGCCTATGCCTTTTTATTATTCTTATTTTTAAAATGTTGTTCATTGTGAAAGAAGTGAAGGCTTACAGAGCAGATCATCAGTTTTACATTCAACAAATCATACATTTTGTTTTATTTCAATGATTGCAATCCCCTCCATTCAACAACAGCTATCCCACTTCCTCCCTGTGCTTCTTTCACCTTCTTTTTGTTTTCCAACCCTTTTGAATTGTCCTTTTGAGGTTGCATGTTTGACCATTCCATGGTGTACACACATATCTGGGTAGTGTTATCCCCTCTACTACCACCTTGCATACGAATCTACTACTTGTCTCCTATCTACTGCTTATCTGAAAATGGAACCCTTTTACTAGAACAAGGTACATTATTTCTTCCATGGAATCATGTAGTATTTTAATTGCTTTGTATCTGGTAGCCTCTCCTTCCGTCTTTCTCCCTAACAATCCATTCCTAAAACTGCAAGCATCATCTTTCTGAGAGTGGCGAGTCCCAAGCTGCTGTTTAAATATTTAAGCACAGCTGGTTTTTGTTTTAAATGTTGTTATCATTGTGTGCTGTCAAGGGACTTCAGACTCACAGTGCCTCTGAACAGGATTTCAGAGATTTGCTGGCGGGTTTAAACTGCTGACCTTGTGGTTAGTTCAGTTAGCAATCCAATGCTTACCTTATGGCGGCATACCAGGGTTCTTTTTAAAAATAGCCTTTGTTTATGGGTAGTTTCTAAATTCTTTCTCATGACAGTTAAGATCCTAGTATTCATTTGTTCACTGATTAGGTACTTAACAAAAACTGTAATGATCACTGTGTGTTCCTACCAACATTAACCACGTTTAACTTTCACAGCTCACAAATAAATAAACTCTACTGTGTAAAAGCTCTCAACATAGGACCATTATAGCCTCTGAAGCCACCTTCGACATCTAGAGCTGCATTTTGTTTTCAATAGTTCCCTCTCTCATCTTCCCCAATATGTTGTTGTTGTTATGTGCAGTGGATTCGGTTCCAACTCATAGTGACCCTGCATAGGGTTTGCAAGGCTGTAAATCTTTACGGAAGCAGAAAGCCTCATCTTTCTCCCTCGGAACAGCTGGTAGTTTTGAATTGCTAACCATGAGACTCACAGCCCCACTCATAACCACTCCTTCTCGCCCAAAATACAGACACTAAATTTGAGTGTCTCTTTAAATTTTAGTGTCCTGAAAATAACCTTCTACTTCATACCTTTGTGCTTTTATTTTTTCTGGGGTTAGAATATTCTTCCTCCAGCTGTTTACTACCAAAGATCTACTGGTTACAATTTTTGTTAGATTTCTTATAATTGAATTAGAGTTAGATCTCAAGGTAGTCTTTCAGTTGACACAATAAAAAACTTCTCGAGGGCAAGTGTCTAAAATATAATTGGTTATTGACTAATATTTCTCATATTGCATTTCATGTGTGGAAAAGTTAAGTGTATACCCCAGACAGTTTTCAAAGGCACTGCTCCATTTTATTTTCTTATTTTGCTGAGAAATAATTTTTCCTTCTAGGAGTTACTTAAAATAATCATGACAAACCTCTCAAAGTAAAAGCATGACTTGATACTAGCCTAAAATTTATATTCCTGTTAAAATATATGTAAAGGCCAAATACATAAAAATGTAACATAAAAAATGTAAAGGAAAACATAGGTTAATCTTATATGACACCAATGGAGTGATAGTAATTTTTAATAATTAAAAAAATCATAGTTTTATATAAATTTTTAAAACAGGCAAAAATACCAGTATATTTGATTATACTCAAATATTTGGTATTACTGTTTGTAAAAAAAAAAAAAAAAAAAATTCCATCAGGATAAAAAATCAAAATTTGTGTAATTGTCATTTCATTCACGTTAATCAACATTTATGATTAACTGTAATATTTACTTCTGACCACTTTACACAATTATGTTCTCTGAACAAACATGTAACATTTTATACAGCACCACAAACCATTATGAGAATTATTCTTTTTTAAACAGGTCACCCATTTTGATCTTAGGTACAGCACAAAGCATAATGAAAACCGTTAACATTTATCTGCATAAACACTGACTACTTAAGGACTGAATATGTGAATGAGAGAGTGGATAAAGGATACGGTTCTCATACAGATACTCATGAACTTGATGCTGTATCCAAATCTATATTTTATTCCTTAAAATTACTTGTTATCAAAGACCCTGACTTGCTTTGATTCCATTGCAAAGGGCATATAGATATAGATAGACTGATTACACCAGTCTCTTTCCTTGGGACTAAAATACTAGCCAATCCATTGCCCTCAGACCCTAGGGCTCCTCTGTCCAGATAGAATGATTTCATCTACATTCATGTTGGTCTGGGCTTCTTATTAATTACTTATCAAACGACTTGGCTTCATCTACCTAATGGTAGCTTTAGAAACAGTTGAGTTTGTTTGCTATTCTCCAATTGTATTTGGGTATCTCATGTTATAGAGAGCACTATAATCAGTGATAAGATGGAAGTAGTATCTCTATTTTAATAGAGTATGGTTCCTCAGTATAGAAGTCATGTTAGTATCTCATTCATCAGTTTTACCACAATGAAACAGTTCTATCAATAATTCAGGCTAGAAAAATTATGGAAATGCAATTCTAAATAATTTACTGTGGTAACTGTTGTTGTTGTTAAGTGCCATCGAGTCTATTCTGACCCAGAGTGACCCTGTATAGAGTTTCCAAGGAACAGCTGGTAAGCTTGAACCACCGACCTTGCAGTTCAAATGACTTTGCAGTCTGACGCATTAGTCCACAGTGCCACACCGAGACTCCACCATTGTAATTAGGTGCAGGGAAACTTAACCATTTGACTTTTTTGCATATAGAATCCTGAAAAGTCTTCACTTTTCTAAGTAGTATTGAGCTCCTTTGGTTAAAAATGATCAATACATCAGCATAACATGTAAAGTTTTATTTTTATTTCTTGATGCATAAGGCAATAAATTTCACTCACCGCTGTAAGGTGTATGACAATGAAATAATTTACTTAGCACATGAGCAGGGTGAGTAAATACTGAAAGATACATGTACAAGTTTCTACTTTGCCAAAAAATAAACATTTACAAATCTAGGCAGAGAGTGTCCTGGGTCTGCCGAGTTCTCCTTTCCTAGCTATGGATTAGTGACCTGACCCTCTGTTCCTCCCCTTATAATGTTGCCTTCTAGTCTGTCTTGACTGGAGTTTAGAATTTTCTCAACAAAACATTGGAGGCTATTCAGGGGATTTTTGTGGGCTCCATATGTGAAAATTTAAGACTAACTCTTTGAACTGTCTATTTTTCTCACCTAACCATGAAAATTCATTTTCTGTTTTTCAGCCAAAAAAGAAAAAATAAAACAACTTTTACTGATCTTACAAGTGTGATTTTTGACTAGGAGAAAGTTCTTGGTTCCTTCTGCAGATACGTTATCTTCTGTAAGGCTAAGGAACAGGGTTAAAGTTATAAATTTTTAAATTCTTCTTATAGCACAGGTCATGGCTGGGCATAATCTGGCTGTTTGCATTGATATAGGTTTGAGTAGAAGACAGTTTAGGATTCAAAATGATGTTTGGGAAGAAGCCAAATTGCAGGAAGATAGACAAAACCTGTTTGTATAAAATACTTTGTCAAAATAAGGAGTGATGCTATAGTCAAGAGGTTCTTCTCTATGTACAATTTGTTAGAGCCAAATGCATCAAACATTCTTTCTTCCAAGGGGGACATAACTGCTTTATTCACTTGTGTCCCTTCAGTAGCTAGCACAATAACAGGTACATGGTAAATCCTTAGAAATTTAGGGGAAATTATTATATGAATATATAAATTTGTCACAAATGAATAAATGCACAGGTTCTTTCTTATATTAAAGAATTAATAAATGAAAAATGAACTAAAATTTCAGGAAGTTTACAGTATAATGAAAATGTGGTGAACATCTTTAGAGAGAGTCTAGTGAAAATAAGGCAAAATATATTGTGTATGAATAGGAAATTCCACAATTTACTAATTTAAAATCTTAAGAGAAGTAAATATAGCAAAATCAGAAACATACAGCAAGGACAGAAATGACTTGATTGCTAGAATCAGAATGTATTATTGGAATCTGGTAAAAATATCCTGCCCATGGCAGAGATAGAGAGAGCCTAGACAGTGAACAGAGACTTAGCATGTTAATAAAACTCAAATAATTTCAGATGTCAGGACTCATGCAGTAGAAGAGCTGCCATGTTTCCATTTTCAACTGCTATGTACCACATAAAGGAGCTCTGGTAGTGTAGTGCTTACCAATAGGGCTGCAAACCGCAGGGTCACCAGTTCAAAACTACCAGCTATTCTACAGGAGAAAGATGAGGCTTTCTGCTCCCATAAAGATTTACAGCCTCGGAAACCCTGTACAGGGTCACTGTGAGTCAGAACCGACTCCACAGCACATACAACAACAACAACATGTACCACATAATCCACAGGCAGTATTACAGTATTGAATGATACTTCCTTTCTGAGGTTTTTCAAGGTTTAGAGTAAAAGTTATAAATTATAATTAATAGAAGTCAAATTTCATTCAGGAAATTACTAAATAAATAACAGAATATCCAGATAATGAAATATCATTAAAACAATTAAAATAAAGAATTTGTAGTATATATTTGAATCATTTACGAAATACATAAAATTTATTTATAAGATTTATAAAGACTCTAAAATTATGATGGCACCACCCCAAAATGCAACATATGTTGAAAAAAATAAAGTAAGTGAAGTTTAAGAGTGATTGGTTTTGGTAGTTAATCTTTAGATCGTTTGTTTTATTACTCTTGTTTTTCCAGATGATCTATGTTGTTGTTGTTAGGCACCATCGAGCCAGTACTGATTCATAACCACCCTATATACAACAGAACAAAACACTGCCTGGTCCTGGGCCAGCCTCATAATTGTTGCTATGCCTGAATTCATTGCTGATGCCACTATGCCAATCCATCTGGTAGGGGGTCTTTCTCTTTTTCTCTGATCCTCCACTTTACTGAGCATGAAGTCCTTCTCCAAGGACTGGTCCCTCCTGAAAATATGTCCAAAGCATGAAAGATGAAATCTGGCCATCTGGGCTTTCAAGGAGCACTTTGGCTGTACTTCTTTCAACACAGATCTCTTTATTCTTTTGAAGTCCATGATATTCTCCTCTAATACCACAACTCAAATGCATCAATTCTTCTATGGTCTTCCTTATTCACTATGCAACTTTTGCATGAATATGAGGTTACTGAAAATACCATGGCTTGGGTAAGGCACACCTTACTTCTCAGACTGACTTTGCTCTTCAACACTTTAAAAAGGTCTTGTGCAGCAGATTGGCCCAATGCAATACATTGTTTGATTTCTTGACTGTTGCTTCCATGAGTGTTGGTTGATGTGAGCAAAATGAAGACTATGACTCTTCTATCTTTTCTCCAGTTACATGGATGTTGTTTATTGGTCCAGTGGTGAGGAATTTTGTTTTCTTTATACTGAGGTGAAACCCATATCAATTTACAGGATTGTATTCTTCCACCATATTTATTTAATCTGTATGCTGAACAAATAATCCTAGAAGGTGGATTATATGAAGAAAAACATGGCACCAGGATTGGAGGATGATTCATGAACAACTTGCAATATGCAAATGATACAACCTTGCTTGCTGAAAGTGAAGAGGACTTGAAATACTTTGGTATGGTTGTACCTCAATATAAAGAAAATTGATCTATAATCATCATGCATTAACATTTACGTGAAAAATTTACAAAGGCAGTTATTTTTAAAATGTTTTGATTATTTAAATTGAGTCAGTTACTAGTAAATTAGTATTTATCCACTAAAAAAAAAATTTAAAACCCCACCTTGAGCTTTAAAACTTATGTAATTTCTAATAATTATACTTCAACACACACACACAAACAAAATTTCTTTTAACCAAGAATTAACAACATGATAAACGAAGAAAAGATTGAAGTTATTATTAATCATTTCATTTCACTTGGATCAAAAGTAAGTGCCCATGGAAGCATTAGTAAGGAAATCAGACTTGTTCCTTGGGGCAAAAAATTGTGTTGCAAAAGATCTCTTTAAAGTGCTAACAATCAAAGATGTCATTTTGAAGACTAAAGTGACTCAAGTTACAGTGTCTCAATTGCCTCATATGCATATGAAAGCTGAAAAATGAGTTAGGAAGACCACAAAATATGGTATTGCCTAAGAACTTAAATAAATCATAAACAGAATATTCCCTAAAAGTGAGAATGGAAAGACTTGGTCTCAGATACTTTGGACATGCCATCAGGAGTACCAAGACCTCATAATCTTGAGTAGTGGATGAGTGAAAGAGAAGACCCTTAATGAGATGTATTAACACAGTGGCTACAACAACGTGCTGAAACATAGGAACAACTATGAAGATCTAACTGGACCTGGTAGAGATTCCTTCTGTAGTACATAGAGTCACTAGGCTATGAGTTAGAAGCAACTCCACAGCACATAGCAATGAATTCAATAAACTTATTGTAATTTCATGTGTGTATGTGTGTGTCAACAACTCATCTGTCAGTCTGTTGTACTCTGGTGGCTTGTGAGTTGCTGTGATTCTGGAAACTATGCCACCAGTATTTTAAATACCCGCAGCTTCACCCATGGTGGACAAGTTTCAGATGAGCTTCCAAATGAAGACAGACTAGGAAGAAGGAGAGATGAACTACTTCCAAATATTTAGACACTGAAAATCTTATGACTAGCAGATAAAAACTGTCAGATATAGTGCCAGAAAATGAGCACCTCAGGTTGGAAGGCACTCAAAATGCGACTGAGGAAGAAGAGCTGCCTCCTCAAAGTAGAGCTGATCTTGATGATATAAATGGAGTAAATCCCTAGGGAGTAAAGCCCTAGGGACCTTCATTTTCTGATGGGGAACAGCTCAAAATAAAGAGAAGCAGCTGTAAACATCCATGAGTAATCGGATCATGGAATGTACAAAGTTATCAACAATGGAAATTGTAATAAATGAAATAGAACACATAAATGTTTATATCTTACTCATCGGTGGTGGTGGTGGTTATGTGCAATGGAGTCAGACTGACTCATAGCAACCCTGTACATGGTTTCTGAGGCTGTAAATCTTTATAGGAGCAGAAAGCCTCATCTTTCTCCCATGGAGCAGCTGGTAGTTTCAAACTGCTGACCTTAAGGTTCGCAGCCTGATTCGTAACCACTATGCTACTAGAGTTCCTATCTTAGGCATTAGTGAGCTGACTTGGACTGGTATTGGCCATGTTGACTCAGATAACCAAATGGTGTACTATGCCAGGAACAACAAATTGAAGAGAATGGTGTTGCATTCATCATCAAAAAGAACATATCCAGATCAGTCATGAGGTACAATGCTGTCTATAATAGGATAATATCCATACGAGTACAGGCAAGACCAGTTAATACCACTATTACTCAAATTTATGCACCAAACACTAAAACCAGTGAGGATGAAATACAAGAATTCTACCAACTTCTCTGATCTGAAATTTATCAAACATGCAACCAAGATATATTGAACAATACTGGTGATTGGAATGCAAAGGTTGAAAACAAACAGAAAGGATGAGTAGTTGGAAAATATGGGCTTGATAGAAATGAAGCTGGAGATCACATGATAGAATTCTGCAAAACCAATGATTTGTTCATTTCAAACACCTTCTTTAGACAACATAAGAGATGACTATACACATGGACTTTCAGCAGATGGGATATACAGAAATCAAATTGACTACATCTGCAGAACGAGATCGTGGAAAAGCCGCATATCATCAGACAACAAAAGGCCAGAGGCAGATTATAAAACAGACTTTTTTTTTTTATATATATAATTTGCTCATATGCAAATTCAAATTGAAGCTCAAGAAAATTAAAACAAGTCCACAAGAGCCAAAATTTGAACTTGAATATATCAACCTGAATTTAGAGATCATCTGAAGAACAGATTTGATACATTAAACACTAAAGACAGAAGACCAGAAGAGTTGTGGGATGACATCAAGAACA
>NW_006408611.1:9225035-9235474 GCF_000296735.1 Chrysochloris asiatica
TGCCAAAAGAACAAATAGATCTGTGTTGGAAGAAGTGCAGTCAGAGTGCTCCTTGGAGACCAGGATGGCCAAATTTCATCTCTCATACTTCGGACATACTGTCAGGAGGGACCAGTCGCTGGAGAAGGATATCATGTTTAATATGAGGTATGGTTAGAGAAAAAGAGGAAGACCCCCAGCAAGATGGATTGGCAAAGTGGCAGAATCAATGGGCTCAAACATGACAACAATTGTGAGGTTGGCCCAGGACCATGTAGTGTTTTCTTCTGTTGTTCATAGGATCACTATGAGTCAGTACTGACTTGATGGTGCCTAAGAACGACAACAACAAAGGTGGAGGGTCAGAGAAAAAGTGTAAGACCCACAGCAAGATGGATAGGTAAAGTGGCAGCACCAATAGGCACCAATTGTGAGGTTGGACCAGACAGGGCAGTGTTTTGTTTTGTTGTGTATAGGGTTGCTATGAGTCAGTACCAACTTGTTTGCACTTAACAACAACAAGTGTGTTTGTAACTTTGTGTCTCTGTATAAATGTACATGTGTTTAGTTTGTGTCTAAAGAAACTGATTATACCACCATGGTGGGAAGCATTACTATTAATCTTAATTAATATTTATTTCAAAAAACAAAAAAGAAATTGGTTCTTTGAAAAATGAGGCATTGGGTATATGTATGACAGATTTTGTAAAATGAATGAAAAAAGAGAAGACAAAGGTAGGGAAGTTGAAATAAATTAACTCTACTTCAGAAAATATTTTGATGGAGACAACACCTGAATATTTTATTGTTATCCAGGATATGATAAATGTACAAAAATATTTTATTTTACTAACTTAATAATATCTCTGTTGGACCAGTCGCTGGAGAAGGATATCATGTTTGGTATCCAACCCAATGAGATGAGTTGGCCAAGTAGCAGCCATCGATGGACTCAAGCATGGCAACAATAGTGAAGTTGGCCCGGGATCTGGTAGTGTTTTGTTCTGCTGTGCATAGAGTCGCTGTGAGTTGGTACTGACTCTATGGCACCTAACAACAACAACAACATTAGAACCTTAGTGGATACAGAGCACAGAGTGATGACAAAGGTGCCACAAGGAGAAGGATATGCCTAGACAAATACCAAATCACTGTGTAATCTTTGGAAATTCCTTTTCACTCTGCATACCACAGGTTAATTAATTCAATGTTAACAATTTAGAAAAGAAGGTGCTTAGAACCCTAACACTAGTTAGAACTCAACATAAGGACAATTTTGACTTATAGCAACCCTATATATAGTTTCCAAGGCTGTAAATCTTTTGGGTAGCAGATGGTCTCATCTTTCTCTGACAGGCTGGTGAATTCGAATCACCAACCTTTGGAGTGACAGTACAGTTATTACCCTACTGTGCTCCCAGTTCTAGTGTTAGTGGCTTCCTTTTTCAAAATTCCAACTTTCAAAGAAGATTGTTTGAAAATTTTCAAAAAC
The DNA here is from genome assembly GCF_000296735.1 of Chrysochloris asiatica. Lineage (NCBI taxonomy): Eukaryota > Metazoa > Chordata > Mammalia > Afrosoricida > Chrysochloridae > Chrysochloris > Chrysochloris asiatica. The sequence goes on from NW_006408611.1 coordinate 9,226,507, forward strand.
TACATTTATTATGCACAGCCATTGTCTTTTCTACTGAAATCAGAGGTGAGCAAATCGACCCAATGCCTGCTGTTCTGGTGCCCGTGTTTGTGTTGAGTGTATTATGTGTGTGTCTGTCTCTGTATAAACCAAAAAATCAATAAACAAAATATTTATGAAGGTGGTAAGATTCCATGAGAATCATTATACACGGGGAGGGAGTCTGTGGCCTGCTAGTCTAGTTGTACAAAAGAAATGAAGTCCACTCTGTGGAGGTAATAACTGAGCTGATACATGCTGGATGAATGAGAAGAAACCAGTCATTTTAAGAGGAAACAAAGGAGCCTTCCAAGATAGAAAAACAGCAAATTGAGATGAGAAATATCTTGAAGTATTCAATGAATAAAAGAGTAATTAGTGCAGTTGAAATATTGTGAGTCAGATTAATGTGTTGTGGAAGAATGAAGACAGGGGTAGCATGTCTGAAACAACATTAGGGAATGAGGTAAGAGACACAGCTTATAAGTCTTCATTGTTTCATGAAAGGAATTTGGACTTCATTCAAGATAAAGAAAAGGCATTTAATTTTTTGTGATCTGATTTGTGAAAAGGTCTGTCTGTGTATGCTGAGTAGAAAAAGGATCACAAGAATGTTGGAGTTGAGAGGAAGATGGGAACAGAGTTTAATACAATAATTCAGTATCATTTATATTTTAAAAATGTGAGATTACAAGACAATTTGGGTATGCTGATAGAAATAATGACGCAAAGAGAAATATAGAGGACATAAGAAACAGGGTTTAACTAATCAGATCTTCTGATTAATGTTGAATGTACACACCCCTAGGACTGAAAGTGTGATTAACAAAACATTGACCAAAGTACAACCCAAATATCACCTCAAAATAAGAATAAGAAACACCGCGGTAGCAGTAGCCTAATGCCAGGCTGGAGGCTGATAAGAGAAAAGCAGAGAATGAAACAAATGAATGTGATGAAATCCTGCTAAGAAAATGGTAGAAGCCTCAACTCCCTGCTCATTCTCTTTTCAGAAGCATCACCATGGTTTCAACCTACTTTTAAAATACACAGTTTTCAATTATTCCAGCGAAAAAGAAAGCTAAACTCATTTACCCTTTAGTTAAGAAATTACACACTATCTAACTGAAGATTCTCTTTTTCTTTCAGACCCAAACACCTTTTCCTCCCTCATCTCATTAAAACAGTCTGGCCTGAAGGCCGTATAAGGCCAGTGAAAGCATTTGGTCCGGTCCTGCCAAGGCAATGGCATTTCCAGCCGTCACGTCACATTAGGGGTGAATTAATTAACTGTTTAGCCGAATATAGCAGGCTGATTTTTAAGCTGATAATTTTCTATGGCCTGTGAGTGATGTTATAAATTTTGGCAGAAAAAAGATCCTCCACCCATGCATTAAAGAAACCATAAGATATTCTTCTATGCACTACACAATTAGAAGAAGCTCATAAATCAGCATAGTCTGACCAATTGAAAAAGGTATCTTTTTATGTAGGAAATGAAAAGGGGTTTCTAAACTTCTCCTTTTAAAGTAATTTTGAAATGAAGGCAGAATTAACCAAGGCTGTTTTCAGCAGGAGACACAACAAATTGAAATACGTTTTTTGCACCAGTAACAGAATGCTCTGTTGACCCTGCCAGTTTGAAGCCCATATTGGTGAAAGATTGGTTTACAGGGACATGACTAAAAGTGTTTTTCAAATTATCTGTGGTTACATAGTTCAAAGATAGCCTTTCAAAGGTATAGATGACACCCAATAGCATAACACATTCCTTTAATCAGCATATCACATGTCCAGACTGGCAGCTGCACATCCAGATTGGGCAGTGTTTCCTTCTGTTGTGCACAGGGTTGCTATGAGTCATAAGCAAGTAGACAGTACCCAACAACAACATCCATAAAATATTTTAAGTGTCTGATATTCTAGACTAAATCAATGAAAAGTTGTCTATAATAGATGAGGGATACTCAACTATTGCTTTAACTGTTTTCATATTCATGTATATATGAAGCACATCATGTGAGAGAAATCATCTACCACTGGTGACTTGCCCTCTTGTGTTCACCAACTACAAACTACTTCATATATCTAATTTAATAAAATTGGCACTGGCTCCCTGATAAATGATTTTATTAGAAAACAAATTCTTCTTACATATTTGCCAAATAAGTTGTTCCTATGGGCATCCATAACTGCATTGTGGAGACTTTTGTTATGGTGGAAATTCAAGGAGAGATGACTAAAAGTGAGTGGATTCGTTACCTAAAGAGCAAATGCTTCTCCTCTCGTCTTCTCTAATTCTCTCTCTTCCCATACCGTTTTCACTCTGACCTTCTACTATGCTTTGCTAAATATATTAGTAATCAGGAGGTGGAAGGAAATTGTTTGAAGTTATCCTTGGCAGCGACCAAAATATATCACAATAGTATATACTGTTGGGATTCGTAACCTCCCTCCCCAACTGCTCATTCACTGACAATCACCCTGGGACAACAATGTCTTTTAAAACCTTGTACATTTCTTGACAGCCACAGGGATCACATGTAACAGTTTGAGTCAATGAGACTTAAAGGGATTTTGACCTCAAGCTTTTTGGAAAAGGTTTGGCTTCCTGATTATAAAGAAAAAGAGAGAGCAGTTATTACTTATGCTTTCTGATACATTCTAAATGATTCAGTCATCTAAAATTTTAGGACAATGTGTGTTTTAGTCAGGATTATCCAAGACTAAGAAACAATTTTATCTAACATGAGTGGGGCCTATAACTGTAGCTCAACAGTGCTTGATTTACTTTTATCATGTATCATATCTCTATAAATCTTAATTTTTTCTGCCTCTGAAAATGTAATTTTACCTCATCAAGGTTCAGATTGGTTTCTATTAATATATCAAATTATACTAATAAATAAGTCAAGCTTTAAGCAAACATATTTCTGAAAGAAAGCTTACTTCTCACAGTGTATTACTTATAAATATGCTAAATGTAATTGGTTTGCTAATATTTGATGCTATTTTCATCTGCATTTAAAAGTGGAAAGGGATTTAATCTAATTTTGTTTTGAAATTAGGTCCTAGATTAGAAAATTTTGGATTTTTTTTTTTTTTTTTACATTTTGTTATGTATTTGAAAAAGTTAAAGAACATAGCAATTCTCAATTCTCATAACATTCTTCAATTATTGAAGATTTTAGGAAAAAATTATCTATAAATAATCTTGGCCATTGGTGGTTCAAGCTCACCAGCTGCTCCTTGGAAACCCAATACAGAGTCGCTATGGGTCGGATTCGACTTGATGGCACTTAACAACAACAACAATTGTATTACAAGAGGTAGCTATTTCACTATCTTTTACATCCCTGTCCCCATGATTAAAAGACTATTTACAGTATGCATGTGTGCTTGGGTCCATTTTTACCACTTAATTTTTTTGGAAATATTATACATTTCCTCTAAACTTTAAAAAATTGCAAAGATTTCACATTGTACATTAAATTCTTAGTTATTTTTCGGGTCCTTTTGCATTTGATCTTGTATTTCTTTTCATATGTAAAATGTTTATTGTTTATCCCTTGAGCAGATTGGAGTGTAGTTTCTACTTAACTATTTCAAAGAATCCTTCATTTTATGATGTCATTGCTGCAATTATGTCTCCTTAACCATCTTTTCTTTTTTACTTGTGTCTAATGTTTATTTCATTTATTTTGAGTGTATAAAGTCAGAATTTGTAACCCACAAGCTATTGAATACTCTCAGTCTTCTTGCTTTCTTCTACTGTTGTTATTATAAAACAAACTACTCAACACCAACTGCCTTGCATCTAGTCTGTGACTACTATGCATTCCACTCACTGTCCTGCTCCATTCTCCCCAACTTAAACACAGAGCTCAAGGTTGGAGAGACTTCAACCATGAGTCGAGAACAATAGTTACAGGATAATGATGCCTGAGCTACAGACATGGGACTTGCTAGCTTCTACAGTCATGTGGGCCATGTTCATGAGATAAACCTCTAAGTTCATGTGCTTGTATTCAATTTATAGATATGGTATAGATAGATAGATAGATAGATAGATAGATAGATAGATAGAGATATTAGTACATATCTATATGAGGAAAACATATCTATATATGTAAAAGCTTTCTAAAACACTAATCTGAAGTACCTATCTATCTATCTATGTATACCATATCTATAATTGGAATACAAGCACATGGACGTGTATGGAATCTTGGTATGGCACTGTGGATTAGTGGATTAGTGTACCAGACTGCAAAGACTTTTGAAATACAAGGTTCAAGCTCACCAGCTGCTCCTCAGAAACTCTATACAGGGCTGGTATGGGTCAGAACTGACTCAACGGCACTTAGAAACAAGAATATATATATGTAGTTGAGCTTATGTACTTTGATATTGGTCAATTTTGTATTTAATCATCCTTTTTAAAATTTATTCATTATTTTTGCTTTTCCTCTCCTTTTTTTTGCCTTTTCCTATTTTCTTTTCTTTTTTAATCTCTAATACTTGTGAAATGCTAGCTTTAATTATATTTCACTACAAGTTTACCTTTTAAACTTATATTTTCCTATCACCATCAAAAAATAATATCTACATTTGGGAGAGAGCTTTCTAAAACACTGATCTGACCATGCTAGACTTTACAAGTATTCTTCAGTAGTTTCTCTTGCCTCAGGGTAAAATCCATTTCTATAATTAATTTTATGACAGAGTCTTGTTTCCTACACATTTTATGTACACTGCCTTCTATTAGAGTAGAACCTTCTAGTATTACTTTTATAAAGTCCCACAAGTAGGATGGTGTATGCTTTTGTTTCTTTTTTGACACATTTTGCAAAAACAAAAAACCCATAGGCAGTTATTTATTTATTTTGGTCCATGGCCATATAATAAAGGAGAAACTACAGTTTCAGTTAATAGCAAATTAACAAATCAAAGGCCTTGGAATATCCTGGCATATGTTTCAAACAATTATCTGTAGGTAAGTACTTTTAGATAACTTGTCCTTGAATAAAGTAATTAGAGTTTAGGTGTTAAACAGTTGGTGAATCATAGAACCTTCTTCTGATCACTTTCCCTGTTTCTCTTCCTCATGGACCACTTCACATAGAAACTGTTCTTATCATCATGCAGACATTCTCTATATACATCAATCTTAGAAATGGGGTACAAATAAAAGTGGTCTAGGTATTAATATGAGGGAAAAAAAAAACAACAAAAAACAAACTCCATGGCAGTCAAATCAATTCCAAATTATAGCAGCCCTGCAGGATAAAGTAGGTCTGACCCATAGGTTTTCCAAGGTTGTAAATCTTTACAGAAGTACACTGGCAGGCACACCGTTCTTCCATAAAGCAGCTGGTGGGTTTGAACCACTAATATTTGGTTATCAGCCAAGTGCTTTAACCACTGCACCACAAAGTTAATAGTGTTGCTGTTGTTAAGTGCTGTCAAGTCTGTTATGATTTACAGAACCCTTGTATAGGGCTTTCCCATATTTGTAAATCTTTCTCGTAGTAGCAGGGGAACTTGAACCACCAACCTTTTGGTTGTTAATCCAGTCCTTAGTATATAGAGCCACCATGCGTCCAAGGTCATTACAAGTCACCTTAATTTCTTTCCTTTTATCTTTGACCACTTATCTTGAAAATGAATGAATTTATCAGATTTATTATTAAGGGACTGCCTATCTCTAATATTGAAAAATTGCATAATCTTTAATTGGACAGCATGTTATAATTATTCTTCCACACAGTACTGTTTAAGTGTAATATTTAAGGAAAAATCAGAATACTGCAAAACAGCAGAATGAACTTTGACTCTGTATTTTAATATGGAAAGCACAGACTCCATATTTTCATTTGGAAAGCAAAAATTTCAATGAAATTTAAAGAAGGGATGGTATAAGGAACTTCTAGCAAATACATTTGAACTCTTGAAATGATAAAAAGATGCAAGGAGGGGGGAAACAAAACACAGAAAGCAAAAGAAGATATTTGTAAGAATAAAATAATGAGGAAATTATCATAAGTTTGTTTTTTCTCGTTTCTTTTCCCCAATCTATCCTGTACTGTCAAATCCACAGATCTTCTATGATCAGGCATTGCTTTCAGAATTATGGACATTTTACTTAGTAGGCAACTTCCCAGGATAGTTGTCTGGCAGTAAAGATGTCTGTGGTTTAAAAAAAAAAAAAAGTGTTATTTTTATAGCTTGTCCTCAGAAATCCTATGCAGGGTTGCTACGAATTGGAGCCGAGTCGATGGCACTTCAAAACAACAACAATCTCAGTTATATTTCCTGAAATGTTTCTTGATTGCTGTAGACTTTAATGACTTCTCATCTGCTTAACTACATTAGATTTTTTGTAAGAGTCATTACCACTGTCCTGCACAATAGCCATTCTTTCTCTCCATATGAATGGAACCTGGATTTTGCTATGGATATATGATATCAGGTAAAAACCTCACTGTCCAACCTCTCTAACAATCAGTCCTCTCTTGGACAAGGTCAGTCATGTACACATTTTACAACACTTCAAAAGAGGCAAGAATTATTGTGGGAAAAATGCTGTCTTGAGTAAAAGAACAATGACCCAATACAAAATATATTTTCCTAGTAAAACAGCTCTTCATACTCCTCTTAGATCCTGAACCTACAGTTCATGCCCATAATTGAATATGCCTTATTTTAACCATGAGGTCAAATGTCAGGTACTAATGCTATAGAAAAAGATTTGTGGAGCCTGGATTCACTTGTAGGGCCATCCTTTTCATCGGTAGAATTCTACAAGTGAGCTCCTTGAGGTCAAAGGCTAAATTTGTCTTGTCCATATTTACCTCAATGATGTCAACATAGTGCTTGGAGAATAAATTGTCAATAAGAATAGTTCTTCAAGAATGGGCTAACTTAGAGTCTGCCTCACTTCATTTTTCTTAGGTCACAGCCCTTTAATGTGCTGGCCTAGTGGACTGAATTCAACTGCATTGTGACCTGTTTGCTTGTCTATGTCTCATATCACATTGCAAACTCCTCAAAGTTCTGCAGCCAACATCGCAGGCCCAACTTCAGGTATTGATTCTTAGTAAACTTGATTCCCTATATAATGAGACTTTTAAGGTTATTTCCATTTTAGGATGTGGAAATTAAACACTATAACTTAAGTTAGACACTTGTATCTGTCAGAGAGCATTAAGTAATAATGGCTTAGAATGTTTCCAGTTAATCAAACCTACATAGGAATCTTGAAGCATTTACTGATGAAAATTAAAGACTGTAGCCTTCAGTATGGATTACACCTCAACATAGACAAAGTAGGAATCCTCACAAATGGACAGTTAAATGAAACCATGATAAATGAAGAGATGATCATAGTTGTCAAGGATTTCATTCTACTTACATCCACATTTATCCACAGCAGCAGTCAAAAAAATCAAATGACACATTGTATTGGACCAATCTGCTGAAAAATGCTTTTTCAAATTGTAAAAATGTGAAGATATAATTTTAAGGACTAAGTTCCTTCCTGTCCAAAGCCAGGGTATTTTCAATAGCTTCACATGCCTGTGACAGCTGGGAAATGAATAAGGAAGAACAGAGAATTGATACCTTGGAATTACGGTCATTATTCAGAGAATAATGAATATACTATAGACTGCCAGAAGAAAAAACAAATGGGTTTTGGAAGCTGTATAGGCAGAATGCTTCTGGAAACGATGATGGTGAGACTTCATCTCATGTTGTTTGGGCATGCTAGCAAGAGGGACCAATCACTGGAAAAGGACATCATGCTTGATGAAGTGAAGAGTCAGTGAAAAACAGAAGGGCCCTCAATGAGTTGGAATGATTCAATGGCTGCACCAATGAACCCCAATATAACATTGGTTGTGAGGATGTGGCAGGACAGGCAGGGTTCCATTCCATTGAACGTATAGAGTCACTGAGTTGGATCCAACTCAATGGTGCTTAACAATTATTTTATTATTTATTTTCAAATGTGATTTTATTGAATGTATATGGTTTTTAACAGAAAAATTTCTATGGTTAATATGTACATTGAAATTTAAATTTAGTAAAACCTTCCCTATCAATGCTTTCTGAATTGCAGGCCTTCTTACAAATATTCTGATATAGGATATACCAGAGTTTAACTTTTTGGCAAACCTGTAATAGTGTTCTTAAGAATGATACACACTAGCCAAAATATGCTGATGATAATATCTTTGTATCATATTTAAAATATGTATTTGAAATACCAGGAGGGTCACTCACAGTAGACAGGTTTCAGATCAGCTTCCAAAGGATGACAGATTAGGAAGGAGACACAGACTACTTCCTATTATTTAGTCACTGAAACCATTATCAATAAAAGTATAACACTGTCAGAACGAGAATATTGACTACTGAAACATGGTGAAAGCACCAGGATATTGTCAGATATAGTGCTGGAAGATGATACTTAGGGAGCAAAGTACTCAAAAATATGACTGGGGAGGAGGACCCAGCAGAAGACAATTGGGAATACAGTTAATGATACACAACTCAAAATGAAACCTCTGTAAACATCCATTAATAATTGGAACACACGGAATGTATGAAGTATGGATCTAGGAACATTGAAAGTTGCTGAAAAAGAAATGGAATGCATAAACATGGAAATCCTAGGCAGTAATGAATCACAATCAATCATATGGTTTACTAAGCAAGGAATGACAAATGGAGGTGGAATGGTGTTGCATTCATCATCAAAAAGAACATTATCAAGAACAAACAAGATGGTGGATTGGGTGGATGTGTAGCAGAGAGCTCCGCCAACAACAACACAGAATACCCGACTAAGCAGGCTCAGGGGATGGTCCCAGAACTCTGAACCACATATAAAGGAATATTTAGAAGGTTGGAAGGCTCACAGCTGGGGGAATTTGTGGCAGAAGCA
>NW_006408611.1:9240909-9242110 GCF_000296735.1 Chrysochloris asiatica
ACACACACACACACCTGTTCCTATAATGATTTACAGTCTCAGAAACCCTATAATTCAGGTGGTTGTAATTCAGAATTGACTCGATGTCAATTGGTTTGGTTTGTTATTTTTAGCATGTCCCACCCCCTCACACTGATTTGACCAATAGAATACAGCAGATATTACACTGTGTCATTTGAGGACTCGCTCTCATCTAACTTGGAAGTTTCTGTGCCCTGCTTCTTGGTGTGCTCATTTCTGAACCATAGTTCTTTCTTTGAGAGTCTAGGACATATCGAGAGTTCTGGTTAAAAGTACCAATGCATGTATGTGTTCTGGTTAAAAGCACCAATCAAGCTTCCTTCTAGTTGTTGTTAAGTGCCGTCAAGTCGATTCCAACCCATAGCAACCCTGTACAGGGTTTCCAAGGCTATAATTCTTAACGGGAGTAGAAAGCTTCATCTTTCTCCCGTAGCTGGGATCAATTATCAACCATGTAAATAAGTCTTCATGGATATTCAAACTAGCAAACCTTCAGATAATACCAGTTACTACCTGAATGCAAGTGCACAGGAGACTACAAATGAAAGTTTTCCTGATGAATCTAGTCAACACAGCGAACCCTAAGAAATAAACTTATATTGTTACTTAAGACACTAAGTCTTGAGGTGGTTTATTATAAAGCAGTACATAATGTTTTTCAAAAAGCTTGACATTAAGTTTTTAAACATTTCCTAAATCTAGATTTCAGCAAAATATTACATACTTAAACATTGAGGACTATTGTTCCTAAAGGTAAATTATATTATTATCCACTGATGCAGTAATAAAGTGTCTCCTAATTTTAATCAAATAAATTAGGCCAGGGGTTTCAACCCTTTGCATTTGAGCAGTTGTTTTGAATACTGTAGTTTAAAGGAACACTAGCTTGAATATGTTAGATAATTGTAAAACAAGGCAGCAATAATTACAATACTATTATACTTCCAGAATAAAAATGTATTACAATGTCTTTAAAAACATATATATTTTTTTTACTTGCCACTTGGCTGTTCTACAGTACTGACTGCAGCAATAACTTCTTATAGCAGAATCAGCATGAAGCTGGTCCCTATGAGGTGGAGGTTAAAGACTGCCCAACTTTTATAAAGTGATATGTTGTTTTGTTAAGTGCTGTCAAGTCAGTTCTGATACATAGCAACTCTGTACAGAGTGGTTGGTG
>NW_006408611.1:9242615-9244049 GCF_000296735.1 Chrysochloris asiatica
AATTCAGAAGTCAGTCTGGAGGATTTTCCTCACGTACACAGAATAGGGCTGTTGACTCATAAGGTAGTTGTTGTTGTTAGGTGCTGTTGAGTCAGTGCCTAGTAAACTGGATCAGGCTGATGGCTTAAATCTCAAGAACTAGAAGTCAGAAGGAGGCAAGCTTGGTTAGTTAAGCAAAAGAGCATACAGCCCACTCACATCTCCAAGATGGCTCATTTGATACCCAGCAGGATAGTAAAATGGTCCAAGTTCTCAGGAGATTTCCAAATTTTTACAATCACAATCATCCCATTTAACAATCACTCACAACTGAACCATATAATCTTATCAGCATCTCCCATCTTCTCTAACCCAGATTCATCAAGAAGAAGTCATGTGGTGGGAGTTACAAAGACACGGATAGAAGAGACATATTAAACAGTCCACCGCACTGCACTGAGTAGAGTTCACTGTCATGATCAAATCCATAATATGCCTTTCTTGCAGTCCAACAAACAGGTTTTTCCATTGCTGCTTAATTCTTGAGAAACTGCATCCCTTAATTGCAGCATCTATCACCCTGCCCTGTAAGTTTATTCTTCCTTCAGATGGAAAACATCATCACATATTTTCTAGCAATCGATATTTAGGCACATTTGTGCTGATTTATTTTTCCACCAAAGGTACCATGGCATGATAAGCTTTGAAAATGAACCAAGTATTAAAATGCTGGTTGTCAAAGGTATAGCAGAAAGACTCATGAGAAAGTGTTTATCCAAAATCAGGAGTTAATCTCCTTTCACATCACAGAGTTTTTCCCCCACCATTGTCTTTCATGCATTCCTATTGCTTTCCACATCACACAAATAGTAGGAGTTCATCTCTTCACTTTATGTATTAATTTTTCAAAATAATACTACAAGTTCTATCATCTTGAGATTTCCCATAGTGATTTAATATAAAACATAACAGCAACCACATAGTCCTCGCTACGCCTTCACGCTCTCCACTGCCATGGTGTCAGTGCCAAGTCATAGTGGGCCTGGGTAGGGTTTGCCAAACTGTAAATGTTTACAGCAGAAGACAGCCTCATCTTTCTCCTGTGGAGCACCTCATGAGCTTGAACCACCAACCTTGAGGTTAGCAGGCCAATGTCTAACCCACAACACCACCAAGGCTCTCTTACTTATGTTAATCTTCATGATTAGATATTTTCTTTGCCCTCTAATATCTGAATTCCCAAATCACACTCCTTGTGTTGCTGTAGAATCTGAACAGCACTGAGAACAACAAAGTCAGCAGTTCAAATCCACACACTGCTCCATGGAAACCAAATACATTTGTCACTATGAGTTGGAACGAACTTGATGGCACTTAACAACAGCAATATAACTCATTCTCAAACCCAAATTCCCTGGTGAAATTTCACAAAAGCCTCTTTTTTTATTTACAATA
>NW_006408611.1:9245322-9245899 GCF_000296735.1 Chrysochloris asiatica
ACTGACAGGTTGTGAGGAATCATCTTCTCTGTGAAAACCATGCGTGTAATATATCATCAGCGACAATAACATTGGAAAGGTTAGTACTTTGGTGCTTCTTGGAATATATACCACACAGATAAAAGCAGAGACTTAAAGAAGTAAGAGACAGCATCTATAATAGCCTAAAACTGGAAACTCTACCAATATTCACCTACAAAAACATGAAATACAATTTGTGGGATATTTGTACAACAGAATGTTACACAAGAATAAATAATGGGCTACTGGTATATGTGAACAAATGATAACTCTCTAACTCATTTTAAGTGAGAGAAGCCAGGCATACATGTATTACTTATTAAAACCCAATGTCTTAGACTGAGTTCTCAGAGAAGAAAACAAGTGAAGAGTTGCTGTTGTTGTTGTTAAGAGCCATCACGTTCAGTCAGTACCGACTCATAGCAACCTTACAAAACATTGCCCGATCCTGGGCCAACCTTACTATTGTTGCCATGCTTGAGCCCAATGATGCTGCTACTTTGCCAATCCATCTTGTTGGTGGTCTTCCTCTTTTTCTCTGACCCTCCACCTTACC
>NW_006408611.1:9250044-9253455 GCF_000296735.1 Chrysochloris asiatica
AACCACAACATTGTCGTTCAAACTCACCATTCACTCCTCAGAAATCCTATACAGGATCTCTATGGGTCTGAGCCACCTCAATGGCAGTTAATAACAAAAATATATATGCCACAGGATAAGTCCTGGTGTGGCACCATATAGTATAAGCACTGGACCTCGAGGTTGGATTGAACTGCAAGGTCAATGGTTCAGACTTACCAGTGGCTCCTAGGAAAACCTATTCAGGGTAACTATGAGTCAGAATCAACCCAATAGGACTTAACCACAAATATAGATAGATAGATAGATAGATAGATAGATAGATAGATAGATAGATAGATACATAGATACATAGATACATAGATACATAGACAGACAGACAGACAGACAGACAGATAGATAGAGACAGAGAGAGAGATATACAGAGACAGAGATTTGTTTCAAGAAAATGACTTATGTGGTTGTAGAGGTTGGTGATTTCCAAGCCTCATGAGTCAGATTTTAGACTTGGGAGGTCTGCTGACAATTGTAGCTGCAGGGCCTGACAAAAAAAATAGGCAAGTCAGTCAGCAGGCTGCTGACTGCAGAGGTGAATGAACCCAAGTTGGCAGGTAAGATGGCAAACTGCTGACTCACAGACTTCAGAGATTCAGACTCACAGGACTGGCAGGGAATACAGTGGGTCTCTAACTCAACCATAAAGAAGTGGAGGTCAGGTACAGGATTCAGATTCAGAAAACATGGACAATTTTGCTAGAAAATGCATAGTTATTGGAAGCATGCCACAGTTCTGAGGAAACTCACTTTCAAAAGATTACATTATGGATTTTCATTATGGGGAATGACTATATCATACCTGTAAAACACTGAGAACCATGCATGGCCCAGACAAGTTGACACACAACCTTAACCATCACATCTGACAAAAGAAATCTATGGTGATAAAAACTGCAAGACTTGTTTCTAGTGTTGGGACAATCCAATGGAAGACATTGAAAAGATATTTACTGTTAAATTGACATACTTGGCAATCATAATGGGTGATTTCAATACAATTAAAGGAAAAATACCATTGTAAGCAAGTATAGGAAAATTACAAAATAAAAAGCAAATTAGAGCTAACAATGTATATTTTATGCCCCTGAGTTATGAACTTCCTACTTGCAGACAGCTTGTACTTGCCAATTAATGTTAAGCAAATTTCCCTTCACTTTGAAATGAGTGAGCCAACCGCTACTCACAACATTTTTTTCCATCAAACTCACCTTAATTTGTTCCATGTGGAGCTTTGAAGTAATGGAAAAAGTTTTAAATATTTTTCTTGCTCTAAAGTAAGTACTGACTGGACTGTTAACTTCAAGGTCAGCAGTTCAAACCCACAAGTCACTCTCAGAAACCCTATACAGTATTTCTATGAGTCAGAAATGACTCAACAGCACACAACAATGACATAAGGCTAAATAAGAAATATATGCACCTGCAATCTAAAGACACACTCATGATAAAATTTCATTGATAATCTACCGATGAAAGTCTAGAAGCAATAAATAACTAATAATCTTTCTTTTGATGTTGATATGGAACATTTATAAAAATTGGCCTAATAGATTCCACAAAATAAATCTCAAATATTTTGATTAACTGCATCGTATTCTATTCTGTATGAAACTATATTATACAGAGCATTTTTTTTTGAAAAAGGTATAAAGACTTAGATTCAATAATTAAAATATACTTTCACACACATATATAAGGGCAAGTTAAAAAGCATTGCTTCAAAATCACAGAAAACTTTATATTCAACAAAAATGTCAAAATGTGAATGTATTGTGTCTTGACTGCATGGATAATGTCTTTTAAAAAAGATCAGCACAAGGCTGGTTCCTAAGGGGTGGAGGTTAAAGATATCCCAAATGTCCCACTTTTCCAATATGTTACATCACTTCATAACTCTTGATACCAGTTACTAGTACTTTCCCCCACCTGCCCCCCTACTACACACTGCAATGTTTCACAGAACTAACAACAGTAAAAGGAAATGACTCACGCAGTTGTGGAGGTTGGCAAGTCCCATATCTGTAGTTCCGAGATCAGTCTAAAAGATTCTTTTGTCGTAGTCTCAGTAGCTGAGGAACTCAAATTGGCAAATCAGAGGACAAGCTGTTGATTGCGGAGCTGGTGAATCACAACTCCCATGAACGGGAGGTCGGTCATGATCAGCCAGATGCCAGATCTAGAGAAAGAGAGTGAAGTTTGCAAAAGCATTCGTATATTTCTGGACTCAGATCAGACCCTCACGGACCACTAAGGGTAGTGATTTGAGTCAAACTTTCTAGTAAGGTGTTATCTTTTGTTGTTGTTGGTATTGTCACTAAAGTCAATTTCAATTTTATTTCATTAACTTTAACAATTAACAAATTAAATAGTTCAAATGTTACTAAATTGATTTCAAACAGGTTTCTACAGAGGATTAACAGATACAGTATTTCAAGTAATGTATGGTGCAGTCCATTGTCCATTTAAAAATATGCTTCTTTAATCCACAAATAGCACTGAAAGGCCTTTTTTTTTTTCTTTTATACTGCATAAAAGCTAAATGTAAATGTTGATGTTATTTATTTCATTGTCAACTTGGATGATGAAGGTGGAAGTCACAACAGTTCATAGTTAAAGAAACAAACAAAAATCTTCTTCTATTTTTCTGATAGAAAATGGAGGCCTTCATTCATGTCTTATGATTCTTACAGCAGATTACGTCCCTCTCCTTGCTGAAGACTTTGGTCACCACCACCTGTTTTTTGTGTCCTTGTTTTTAGTTTAGATATCATTTCCGCAGCATACATCATTACTGACTTACGTGATGGAAACTGCACAAGGCAGAGGCTGCCACCTTCCTGTTTGTCCTGGACCCGGACTCTGCCTCCATATTGAACATCACGATTCCATTCTCTACAGTACATTTTATTTTTTCAAGTCCAACTGCTAAGCATACATCTGGAATCTCTGTACCTGTAGGATTTGCAACAGATTTATTTATGGGATGCACCTCCCCTCTGTGATGGTCTTCTTGCTATTTAAATAAACAGTGTAGATTCAAATCAACCTTTCCTGGTCTGCAGGGGACCACGCAGCTGCGCAAGCCATTTCCACCGGGGACCGCATGGCACCAGTTTAGAGTTCAGAGACAGAAAACTGACCGTAAGTCAGTGCTGACAGACAACCGAGACAGTCCCGTCTTCCCACGGAAGTCCGTGTTATTGTTTTTGTAAGTGCCGTAGAGTTGATTACTGACTCATAGCGACCCTGTATAGGGTTTCCAAGGAGCAGCTGGTGGCTTTGAACTTCCAACCTTGTGGTTCGAAGTCCATGGTGATCCTACAGAGCTACACCTTAATCCTTGTTGTTGTTGTTAGGTGTCATCGAGTCGGTTCC
>NW_006408611.1:9254325-9260151 GCF_000296735.1 Chrysochloris asiatica
ATTTACAATACATCATAGAATGGAGAAATATGACTAGAAGAGCAGTCATAAATATTTAGCTGCCCCCCATTGACATATTCTCCATCTAGGTCTATACATTTCTGAAGGCAGTGTTTCTCTGTCTCTAACTTTTGAAGAATTCTTCACTCTTCAATTTGCACTTTGTCAAAACAGCAGTTTGGGCATTCTTGAGGGACACAAATCATGTTCCTTTTCAAAGTGCTTTGAGTTTGGGGAACAAAATAATGTTTGAAAGTGCAATATCAGTGCTGTAAAGTGAATTGGGTTATGTTTCCTAAGGAAATTTTCATAGGACAGCCCTTGCTAGCCAACAAGAATGATCAGGTGCAGTGTCATGATCAAAACATATTCCTCGGCATGACTTCTCTGGCCTTTTTCTCACCAATGCAGTTTTCCATTTTCTTAAGACTGCTTCATAACAAACTATTGTGATAATCCCAGCAGGTCCTTTGAAAAAATCTGTCAAGATCCCCTCTTTAGAATCCCCAAAAAATACAATTACCATAATCTTCTGAGCTAACCTCCCTGCCTTGAGTTTAACTGGCCTAGCAGATCTCCTCTCAAGTCACTGTTTTCATTGGCCTTGTTTTCATTTGTTTTGGTTTTTTAAAGGCACCCATGCATTATTGAAAGAATTTGTATGCAGCCTTCCACTGTACAAGTTTAAACACATTTTGTTCAGAATAAACCCATACATGTGTGAACTGAAACCCTAGTAGCAATACTTTTTGACATAGTATGATAGATGGATATATTTACTTGAAAAAATCATACTATTAATAACCTCTATGTTAAAAATCACCACTCATCCGTCCGTTTTAGTCATACTGTGGTGGCTTGTCAGTTGCTGTGATTCTGGAAGCTATGCCATGGGTATTTTAAATACCAGCAGGGTCACCCACGGCGGACAGGTTTCAGAGGAAGCTTTCAGACGAAGTTGGTTTGGACTCAAAGTTGGTTTCTGAGGAGTGACTAGTGAGTTTGACCTGTCAATGTTATGGTTCAAACTGACTTTGTAGTCCAGTGCTTTATCCTACAGTGCCACACCAAGACACGGGGGGGGACACACACACATATAACCTCTTCCACATAATATACATTGGACATTACATTTTAGAAAATCAAAGCGCATGAAGATAAGAAAAAAATCTATTTCTGCAAGCAAGATTTTTCTGAGAAGTTGTTCTCAAAGTGGTATTCCTCATACAGTCATATCAGAATCATCAGTGGACTTGAAAAGAAACAGACTCTCAGGTGCCCTGTTGACCCCTGGAAACTGTAAATGAGGCTCATCGATCTACCTTTTACAGGCCCTCTAGGTGATTCCTATGTTGTTATGTTTCAGTACCCCTAGCCTAGAGTCTAGGAGCTCTGGTAACATAGTGGTTACCAGTTAGGCTGCTAACCACAAGGTCAGAAGTTCAAAACTACCAGGCGTTCCATGGGAGAAAGATAAGGCTTTCTGTTCCCATAAAGACTTACAGCCTCAGAAACTATGAGTTGGAACCCACACAATGGCATATCACCAACACCACCCTAGAGACTGTGCTATAACTTCTGATATTCCTAATTCAGCTAAGAAAATAATATAGATAGACAGGTAGATAGATAGATAGATAGATAGATAGATAGATAGATAGATAGATAGATACCTGGTATGGGACTTTTCATAGCATTAAATTTGTTATCACTCAGACACAGAATTTAATATCTTATTAAACATAAAGACTTGGACATGTAAGAATCCAGGTAAAACCCACTGGATAAAAAGAATTGAAAGAAACAGCTGTCACATACACATTCTTTTTATCTGAAAATAAACTGATAGATTAGATGGTGTTTGCACAGTGTACTTCTTAGCGTCCCTGTGCCAATTTATTCAACTAACACCTCATCCACCAATTCTCTCAAAGCAGAAATGGAATTCAGGACACTCAACAGTTAAACGATATTCTTATTTGGTTAGGCAAACAAAAAACAAACTCCAAGGCAGGGAGATTTGTTTGTGTGGAGGAAAAGTTATCCTCAGTAAGCTCCCAAAGCGGCTTGTTTCACAACTGCGCATGATCTGATTGCTTGTTAGGGTTATCTGTCTTTCCAAAACAGGTGATCGTTTTTCTCTCATAACCACCTGCTATGGTGATTTGTTTTCTAAAGAAAGCCTAAGTCTCGACAAGGCAGCAAAAATCCATATAAACCTAATAAAAACTGTACAACTTGGTATTCTACTAAAAAGCATTATAGTGAATAATTAAATACAGTTTGATTGTTTGCTGAGCTGTTACTATCAATGGTGCTTTAGGGAAACAAAATGTGTTCTATTATGTGCTGTTTGAGTTTATATTTGCAAATAGCCAGTTGAATGCCATTAATCAAATATATAATCTTATTTTCTGTGACTTGTGGGGCAGATCTTCCAGGCCTGAGGCATATTACCACAGCTAAGGTACAGAAACACAGAAAACAAATGCAGTAATATTTTTTATCCTTATGTGATATCTGGAGTCCTGGACTAATAACCACAGTTCAAACCCATCAGCCACTCCTTAGAAACCCAATACAGGGTCGCTATGAGTTGGAACCGATTCCACCTCCCTTAAAAACAACAACAAATGTCATTATCTAGAGCTGAGAACAGAAAAAATGGGTGTACTCTTTTCACCTTTTACCATATACCCATGTCACTGACTCACTGAGGCTTGAAACTCACCAAAGAAGGTATGTTTTGTAAGATAAATTATAGCCTCCTTCCACTTTAGTTTGTTGTCATGAGTTGTTGTACACAGTCCATGATACAATGAACTGCCAAAAGAACAAACTGTGTTGGAAGAAGTGCAGCCAGAGTGCTCCTTGAAAGCCTGGATGGCCAGACTTTGTCTCTCATATTTCGGACATATTGTCAGAAGGGACCAATCACTGAACAAGGATATCATGTTTGGTAAAGTGGAGGGTCAGAGAAAAAGAGGAAGCCCTCAATGGAGATGGATTAGCATAGTGGCAGCAGCAATGGGCTCAAATTTAGCAATGATTGTGTAGTTGGCCCAGGACCAGGTAGTGCTTCATTCTGTTGTGCATAGAGCCACTATGAGTTGGTACTAACTCAATGGCACCTAACAACAACAACAACTGTTGTTTTAAGATTTCATACATAAGAATATATAATTGTGACACATAGGGTTTTCTTTGGCTCATTTTTAAAATTAGTTACTATGCTTTTCTCCATAGATTTTCTTAGTCTGGGAACTCCACGGAAACCTAGCTCACATCCTAGCAACAGAGCAGACTCCCTGAAAGATGGGATGGCTACTCATGACCTGTATTGACGAGGGATTATACCCAAGTCTCCAACATGAAAGGTGAGAATTCTACAGATTAGGTTCACAATTAATCTCAATTTGAATTTTAAAAAGTTTCTCTCTCTAGGAGAAATAGTACTTGAGACAGACTTAGAGGAAAATAGAATGTTTGGATTGCTGAGAAGAGGAGGTGTGAGGAAACTCACAGAGGTATGAATGTGTACAACCAACTGAGAAATCTATTTCAGTAGGTAACACTGATTCCTAATGGGAAATTGGTTCATTGATATCTTCATAAAGGCAGTACTTCATTCTTTCCAGTTGGAAACTATGATAAAGTTGCATGTTAAGTCTCTGTAACTCTTTTTGCAATTACTTTGCATCTCTGCACCTCAGCTTCCATGTATATATATTTTTGTTGTTATTATTATGTGCTGTGGAATCAGTTCCGACTCATAGTGACCATAGACAGGGTTTCTGAGGCTGTAAATCTTTACAAGAGCAGAAAGCCTCATCTTTCTCCCCTGGAACAGCTGGTAGTTTTGAACTGCTGACCTTGAGGTTCATAGCCCAATTCATAACCACTATGCTGCCAGAGCGCTCTCTCTCTCTCTCTCTCTCTCTCTCTCTCTCTCTCTCTATCTATCTATCTATATATATATGTCAGCTGTCAAGTCAGCTCCAACTCATAGTGACCCTATGTACACCAGAATGAAACACTTCCCAGTCCTGCAGCATCCTCACCATTGTTGTTATGTTTGAGTCCACTGCTTCAGCCACTGTAAATTCATCTCATTGGGGGTCCTTCTGTTTTTCACTCCGGGGACTGGTTCCTCCTAATGACATGTCCAAAATATGCTAGACAAAGTCTCGTCATTCTTCCGTCTAAGGATCATTCTGGCTGTATTTGCCCAACACATGTTTATTTGTTTTATTTATTTACTTATTGGCCATCCATGGTGTTTTCAATATTCCTTGCTAAAACCATAACTGAAGGGCATCGATTCTTCTCAGGTGTCCTTTATCCATTGTCTAGCTTTCACATGCCATGGTTTAGTGCACATTTATCTTCAAAGTAACATCTTTGGTCTTTAAATATTTAAACAAATCTTTTGCTGCAGATTTGCCTAATGCAATTCATTGATTTCTTTACTATTGCTTCCATGAGAATTACTGTGGATCCAAGTAAAATGAAAGGCTCAATAACTTCAATCACTTAACCAATTATCAAGATATTATCTATTTTTCCAGTTGAAATATGGAATGCATGAAGCTTGAATCTTGGAAAATTGGAAATTGTCAAAAATGAAATGGAACATATAAAGATCTATTCCCTAAGCATTAGTAGATGAAATGGACTGGTATTAACCATTTCGAATCTGATAACCATAAGGATGACTATGTCATGAATGACATATTGAAGAGGAATGACATTTCATTCATCATTAAAAAGAACATTTCAAGATCTATCTTGAAGTACAATACTGTCTGGGATAGGATAATATCCATATGCCTATAAGAAAGACCTGCACTCTTGGTGTGGTGCTGTAGGAGCAGCACTAGACTACAAACCACAAGGTTGGTAGTTTAAACTCACCAACTACTCCTTGGAAACCCTACTGAGGGTTGCTATGAGTCAGAACCAACTCAACATCACTTAACAACAACAACAAAAATAACAAAGGCACATTAATATCACTATTATTCAAACTAACACACCAGCTACAATAACCAGTAATTTGCTTCTGTTCCATATATATATATATTTTTGCTTTGTTTTGTTTTTGTTTTTTAAGTAGACAAAATATATATTATTTTAAATGACCAAAGGGCACATTTTTGCAAGCCAGCCTCCTGAGTGCTGGCACACAGCCTTTCTCTTTCCATGGGTCTTGAGTCCTCAGCTGCTCTATCTCTCTATGCCACCACCTCTGCATCTCTCTCTGGTGTCGCTAATTCTCTGGTTAAGATCCCATGCCCTGTTTATGCTCTTCCCTCTTCATGCCCCTAGGGTCCTCTGTTCCTGGAATGAAAGTTTAACAACTCCCCTTTTTGTTATACATCTTCCACCTTTACAGTTGTGACTATCTCAATTAGTCATAATACCAATTACTCACTATTGAATCAAAATAATTTTATCCCAGTCCTCCCCAATCCCCTTTCACCAGATGCATCTAGACAAGAGGAAAACAATTCAGAGGGATTAGAAGCAAATACTGTTAACTGATGATATATGGAGGCAATTGTAATCATTGCAACAAAACCAAATATGATTAGTTGAGTGCAAAACTGGGTTTCTACCCTTTAAACTAGCACTCAGTTCACAATAAAAGCTTTTTAAAAATGAAAGAGAAAAAAAAAAGAGAGCTGAAAAGAAAATTTCAAATGGTTGTTTGAAAAGAAAAAAAATCAGGTATTATAATGAAATGTGCAAATACCCAGAGTTAGAAAACCATAAGGGAAGAACACACTCAGCATTTCCCAAGCTGTAAGAATTAAAGAAAAGATT
>NW_006408611.1:9260801-9262800 GCF_000296735.1 Chrysochloris asiatica
AGGAAGATGTTCAAACAGAACAAGGGGACACTAAATGGTTTCAAATCAGGAAAGTGTGTGCCAGGGTTGTATTTTTTCACTACATGTATTCAATCTGTATGTTGATAACTTAATCCAAGAAACTTGATTCGAAGAAGAACATACGATTTGAGGAAGATTCATTAACAACCTGCAATATTTAGATGGTACAATCTTGTTTGTTGAAAATGAGGACAACTTAAAACATTTACTAAATGAAGTTCAAAGACCACTGCCTTCAGTATGAGTTGCACCTCAGTGTAAAAAAAAAGAAAAGAAAAATCCTGAAATCTAGACCAATAAATAAGATCATGAAAAATGGAGGAAATATGGAAGTTGTCAAAAACTTCATTTTGCTTGGATTCACTATCAACATTCATGGAAGCAGCAGTCAAGAAATCAGATGACATTATTTCATGTCTACTGCACAAGGCATCTTTAAAGTGTTCAAGAGCTAAGATGTCAATTAGAAGACTAAGGTATACCTGACCCAAGCCATAGTGTATTCAATAACCTCATATGCATGTGAGGGCTATACAATGAATAAGGAAGGCCTTCAAAGAATTGATGCATTTGAGTTTTAGTGTTGGAGAAGAATATTAAAAGTATTATGGAAGGACTTCTGGTTTGGTGGCAGGTTAAGTGGATGAGCCAAGCAGAGTCTCTTCAGCAAAGGCATGAAAAAAATGGGCAAAACAGTTTTCTGTGACAGCCTGGAGCTCTGCATTCAATATACAGTAAGAGGGAATTGGTTCAGGGGCCTACGAGTAAAGAGATGTAAAGGGGCAACAGTAAAGATAGTGAGAGACAACTGAATCAGGCCAATGGTGCAGGCCACAACCTTTGTAAAGGAAGGAGGATGGGGCCAACAAAGAGCCTGCTCACAGTGCAAAAATCACCCAGTGACTAATGGAAGGCCTTTTATCTTTTGTTCTTGCCCTCTCTGTCCAATCCAGTGTCTTCATGTGTGTGGGAGTGCACCACCAGAGAGTGTTTGCTGTTGCACCCACAGGGTTTGAGATGCATAGAACAATTGGCATTGGCATCCACAGTTGCCTAGGGGAAGGATTTTCCCAGAGCACAAACAAGAAGTAGCCGGAAGTCTCAGTCGGCTTTGGAGGCTAATCCTTGGTGGGTTCTTAAGACACCTGACTTTAAGAGTTAATCCTAAATTTGGCCCTTCTCTTACTTGTGTGGCAGTTTTTATTCCTGCATCACTGAACAAGAGACAGTGGCTCTGGTCATATAGCCAAGCTGCATTTGCACCTGGTAAAACCCCAATAAAAAAGGCAAGAACCAATACCAGCTACTATATAACAGAACAGTGTGTACAGACAACACCTGTTTAAAACATTCTAAAGGAAGATGCAGGAACAGTGAACAGAGAAGCCCATCTACTAATTATACCTAGCAGGAAACAATTTGGAGTGTGCTTAAGACTGTACCATTATATATGCATTTAATTAACACAAGGAGTCATGGTGTTGCACTGTAGGTTAATGCACCAGACTGCAAAGCCATTTGAACTGCAAGGTCAGCGGTTCAAGCTCACCAGCAGCTCCTCAGAAACCCTATACAGAGTCACTATGGATTGGAACCAACTCAATGGCACTTAACAGCAACAACAATCAACACAAATACAACAGCATTGAAATACGTAAGGAGTAATAGAAAATTTTTGCTCATATGCAAAAGCAAGACAGAGTAAGTCAGACAAATGACCAAGAGGAAGCAATAGGATTGGTATTAAAGGATGAAGAGACTATGTAATTGGATGAAGGGGAATTTAAGAGAATGATATTGAGGTGCATCCAAATGTTCCACAAAAAAAGTCAAAGAAAACAAGAAGGTAGTAAAAAAAAAAAAGTACTACAGTTACAGGAAAGAAAGAAAGAAAGAAAGAGAGAGAAAGAGAGAGAGAAAGAAAGAAAGAGTGTTGAAAACAAAAAAGACCCTGCAGAAACAGGTCCAGACAATTACT
>NW_006408611.1:9263366-9264695 GCF_000296735.1 Chrysochloris asiatica
ATACAGCCAACAAAGCTGTCAATCAAATATGATAGTGAAATCAAGCATTCCAGGATAAACAGAAACTAAGGGATTTTGTAAACAAAACAGTCTTTGGACAGAGAATCAACAAGACCAGACAATAAGCAGAGACTGACACATGTGGCAACACCATCTGGACCTCAATCCAGAAATGAAAGAGTCCAGGGCAGAACAAAAGTACAAAATTGAAACTAGGGGATTGGAGAGGTCATTCCATGAGCAACACAGACACAAAGCAATAAAAGGGAAAAGTATAATATCAGAAACCAAGATGGTAAAGAGGTCACATACATCTCAGAATAAAACAATCTCTCATAAAAAGATGATCTCAATAAAATATAGGGTAACTGCAAAGACTGGATACACCTTCACATCAAATCAACAACAACAGAAAAAAATCCCAAAAGAATATGGAAACATTAACACTCTGAACAAATTGACAAGAAAACACACACACACACAAGATGAACTCAGCATAGGAAGGCATATGAACCAAAGAAACCAGAATCACCACAAAAACAAACAAAAATCATAATGTCAGCAATTAATCCAAACCTAGTGTGGCGCTGTGGGTTAATGTGCCAGACTGCAAAGTCATTTGAACTGCAAGGTCTGTGGTTCAAGCTCACCAGCTGCTCCTTGGAAATCCTACACGGGATTGCTATGGGTCAGAATTGACTCGATGGCACTTAACAACAACAACAACAACAACGTCGATAATTACACTAAACATCAATAGATTGAATACACCAGTCAAGAGACAGAGAGGAGCAGAAAGGATAAGAAAGCAAGATCCTACAAAATGCTGCCTCCAAGAGACTCACCTAAAACACAAAGACAAGAACAGATAAAAAAATTAAAGGATGAAAAAATGTACACCAAGCTAATTGCAATAAAAAACGAGTAGGCGTAGCAATACTAATTTCAGACAAAATAAACTTTAAAGCAAAGGACAGCATAAGAGATGAATAAGGTCATTATCTCCTGGCTAAAGGGTCAATTGAACAAGAGAAGTTAACCATGGTAAGTATCTATGCTCCTAATGAAAGAGCCCCAAATTACATACAGCAAACCCTAATATATTTATAAAAAGAGATAACTGTCTCTACAATAATAGAGAGAGATTTTAATACACCACTTGCAAAAAAGGACAGAACAACCAGAAAGAAGCTCAGCAAAGACACAGGGGAACTGAACAACACAATCAGCCAATTTGACTTCATATATCTGTACAGAGCATTCAACTCAATAGCAGCACAATACACATGCTTTTCCAGTGCATATGGATCATTCTCCAGAATAAACCAT
>NW_006408611.1:9266355-9268159 GCF_000296735.1 Chrysochloris asiatica
CTGGCAAAATTGGAAATTGATTTGCAAAAGAATGAAACAAGATCTGTATCACACACCATATATGAAAACTAGCTCAACATGGATTAGAGATCTAAATGTAAATGCCAGAACTTAAAAATTATCAAAGGAAAAATAAGGACATACATAAGAACTCTAGTATATGGCATACATAGACTACAAAACATGGCAAAAAGCACACAAGTAAGAGAACACATTAGATAGCTGGGATATACTAAAAATTAGAAATTTATGTGCAACAAAAGAATTCACCAAAAGAGTAAAAAGGGAACCCACAGACTGGGGAAAATGTTTTTGCAACACAAAACACAGGGTACAAATCTCTAAAATTTATAGGAAACTACAACACATCTACCAGAAAAAGACATATAACCCAATTAAAAAATGGGCATAAGACATGAATAGACACTTCACTAAGGAAGACATACTGGTAGCAAATTAACATATGAAGAAATGTTCAAGATCATTAGCCATTAAAGAGATGCAAATCAAAACAACAATGAGATATCTCACACCAGCAGTGACAGCCAGCTTCAAAAAAGAAGAGGACAACAAATGTTGACAAGTGTGTGGAGACTGGGACCCTCCTACATTACTGGTGGAACTGCAAATTGATTCAACCACTCTGGAGAATGGTAAGGCGCTGCCTCAGAAAGCTGGAAATAGAAATACCTTATGATCCAGCAATTCCTCTACTTGGTATATACCCACAAGAAATACGAGCCAGAATGCAAATAGATATATTCATTGCAGCACTTTTCACAATAGCAAAAAAATATGGAGAGTATCCAAACGTCCACCAATGGAACAATGGATAAACAAACTCTGGTATATACACACAACAGAATACTATGCTACCTTGAAGAATAGCGACAAACCTGCCAAACATTGCATAGCAAAGATGAGCCTTGAGGATATAATGTTGAGTGAAATTTGTCAGGCACAAAAGTATGGCTATTACATAAGTCCATTACTATAAAAACTTAAGAAAAGGTTTCCACAATAAAATAATAGTTCTTTGAGGGTTACCAGCGGCAGGAGGGAGGGGACAATAACTTACAGGTCATGGGATGGGCAAATATTGACTAGGGGGAAAGGGAGGGCAGTAATTGGAGCAGGGTGGGGGGGCGGTAAATACACAATTGGAGGAGGGGGTAGAGGTGTGAGGAAGATAGGGAAAGACCCTGGGAGGTATGCATGAGCTGAATAGAATAAAGGTAGATTGTGACATTAGCACAGCATTGGAATAACAAGGCTATGTGATATAGGGATCAAGACATAGGTTGTAGGGGTAAAGGACAGGAAGTAATGTTAAAATATTTTCACTGTTCACAAAAGCAAAAATATTGCATAAGACTATTATTATAAAAGTTTAAGAAAAAATATCCATACTAAAGAGGAGAAAAAATTATTTGTTGGTTACCACAGGTGGGAAGGAAGGGACAATAAGGCACAGGTTGGGGATAATAACATCATAGCTTGCATGAGGAAGGGGAGGGCAATACACAAGAAGGTGGAGGGGGATGGAAAAACAAGGAAGACAGGGGAACATGTAGGAATGTTTGCATGGGTTAAATGGGACACAGGTAAATAGGGATGTATGCTCAACTGATGAAGATCAAAGACCATAACCTTCAGTATGGATTGAATCTCAATGTAAAGAAAACAAAAGTTCTCACCACTGGACCAAAAACCAACTTTCTGATCAATGGAGAAAAGAATGAAGTTGTCAAAGACTTCATTCTTCTTGGATCAACCATCAACACTCATGGAAGCAGCAACAAAG
>NW_006408611.1:9269029-9313449 GCF_000296735.1 Chrysochloris asiatica
CATTCCCACTTGAAAGGCCATATAGACCAACCCAGAATGGCTAGAGGAACAGAAAATATTTGCTGAAAGAAAGACCATCAGGTAAAGAGGGAAAAGAGAGAAAGAGACATAGAAAATCAGACTGTTCAGCCATTCTAAGAACAAGCAAGCTATTTGCTGGAAGCCATCAAGGCAAGCCTTCAAGTTACTTCAGGACAAACTGCCTTCCAAGACTGAAACTCAAAAGGAACACATGAGCACACTTGTAAGCTCATTGGTGACCATGTTGATCTACCAATGAGTGTTAGTGGAGAAAGGCAGTAATAAAGACATGGGCTGAGCTATAAAGAGTAATAAAGACATGTTCCACAGACTTCTGTGACCTTGAGATGAGAAAGAGAAGAAGAAAGCCTGGTCGGTCCAAAATTTGGGAAGACTTAGGAACCACTGAAACCATGGACCTTGATCTAGTCACTGAGGGCTAGAGCTGAGAATAAACTGTCCAACTGATGTGAAGTGGGGGGAAGCATGCAAGAATGCTCAAACTTGCAGATAGTACCCATTTGACTTAGCCTAGATGGCTTGGTGACCAAAACTCAACTAAAGGAAGCTAAAGAAATTTGATATAGGAGGCAAGTGTAAATTGCTACAACTTGATAAATTTGACCTTATCTTATAGATGTAGTAGCACAAAAATACCAACCAAGAGGGAAGGAGTCTTCAGAGCAAGGGTCAAGCATATTTCCTCAATACACAGGGTTGATTGGGATGGGCAATTCAGACATTGGCTACCTAAAGTGTGTGGGGGTGGGGATGGTGGTGGCTATAAAGGCATGAAATGGCTGGCTTACAAGTTTTCATGACTGGGTTTAGTTTCAGAGAGAGCAGGGGAAGGTACAATCCCCACTGAATGGTTTCCATCTTGTCTAGAATAAAAGGTAAAGGGAGATGGGGATAGGATTCTTTTGATTTAATAGTAATTGTTATCATGACTAATTGCAATTGTCACAATTGTAAAGGTAGAAGACGTGTAACAAAACCAGGGGAGTAGTTAATTTTACATTCCAGGAACAGAGGACCATAAGACCATCAGTAAGGAAGAGCATTAGTGGAGTATGGAATTCTAACGAGAGAAGCAGTGACACCAGAGACAGAGACAGAGGCAATGTCGTGGAGAGACAGAGCATCTGAGGACTCTAAATTCATGGAAACAGAAAGGCTGTGTGCTGAGGGTCAGTTGTCTGGTATGCAAAATGTGTTTTTTGGTTGTTTTTGTGTATATCAAAAAACGGTATTGTAATCATTACAATGAAACAAAATGCAATTGGTTGAGTGCAAAACTGATGTTCTGCCATGTAGATTATCACTCAATTCACAATAAAAGCTTTAAAAAAAAAAGCATCATGGATTGCCAGAAAACAAACAAATCTGTGTTGGAAAAAGTACAGCCAGAAGGCTCCTTAGAAACCAGGATTGTGAGATTTTGTCTCTCATACTTCGGACATATTATCAGGAGAAAACAGTCCCAGGAGAATGACATCATGCTTGGAAAAGTGGTTGTTGTTGTTAAGTGTCATCACATCAGTTCACATTCATAGCAAAACTGTATAGGGTGTCTGTGGAGTGGCTGGTGAGTTTGAACTGCCAACCTTGCAATAAGCATTCTACAACAACACAGAGAACTCGAGGTACAGTGGAAGGGCAGCGAAAAAGGACCACAAGGAGACGGATTGGTTCTTTGGTGGCCACAAAGGGTTCAAGCATAGCAACATATGTGAGGATGGCACAGGACTAGGCAGTGTTTTGTTCTGTTGGGAATAGACTCACTATGAACCTGAACTGACTCAATGGCACCTATCAACAATGACAACATACACATGAGTCCGAGTGTGTGCTGTGGGTTAATGCAATGGATTGCAAAGTCGGTTTGAACCACAAGGTTGGTGGTTCAAGTTCACCAGCCTCTCCTTAGAAACCCTATATAGAGTCCCTAGGAGTCAGAACCAACATAAGAGTACTTAACACATACATATAATCACACATAATGTAAGTCAGAACCAACATGACTGTACTTAACACATACATATAATTACACATAATGTAAGGTTTCATAGTTATTCAAAATTAAGATTTTGTAATGTGGCATTTAGTAACTCTTCAATAGGTGTTACTATTTAAGTTTATTAGCATTATTTTTATAATTATTAAACTTACGATAAAAAAAAACCTGCTGGGTCTCTATGGAAAAAAAGTTTTGCATAAAAATTCAGCATCAAATGTATTTTTATTTTCATAATTGCTGAATTGAACAGGGACATGTGACACAAAAGTAGACTAGGTCATGTATAGGCATCTGTTCTCTTTTTGAACAGCCAATCAGTCTCTTGTTGGCAACTAACCACCTGGTAAGTCAATATTTTCGAAACTGGACACACTAAAAAAGCTGGTATTGCATTTCACATTGAATTTGTTGTTGTGGTTAAGTGTTGTTGAGTCTGTTCCAGCTCATAGTGACCCTATATAGGATTTCCTAGGAGCAGTTGGTGAGCTTGAACTATGCAGTCCAGTGCATGGTCCCGCAGCACCACACCAGGTCTCCCTTAAATAGAATTTGGAGGACCACCTATATTCTTTATCCCCTCAATCTTAAATAACTACATAGTAGTTGTTTTTTGCACAAACGAAATTGCAATGCTACCATTTTCATGGTGGTGGTTGTGTGACGTGGAGTCAGTTCCTACTCATAGTGACCCTGCATAGGGTTTCTAAGGCTGTAAATCTTTATGGTAGCAGAAAACCTCCCCTTTCTCTTGTGGAAAGCTGGTTGTTTTGTACTGCTGACCTTGAGGTTAGCAGCCCGACTCATAACCTTTATGCTACCAAAGCTCCTTACTATCATCATCATAGTATATAAAATATAAAAAGACGCACAATGCACAATTTAATGAACACATTAT
This sequence comes from Chrysochloris asiatica, assembly GCF_000296735.1. Taxonomy (NCBI): domain Eukaryota; kingdom Metazoa; phylum Chordata; class Mammalia; order Afrosoricida; family Chrysochloridae; genus Chrysochloris; species Chrysochloris asiatica. Next base: position 9,271,966 of record NW_006408611.1, read on the forward strand.
TTAAGTATTATAAACTGAAAAATAATTGCAGTGTTTTAAGGCATAGGTTCCATGGATAACAGCATCTAAGAGAAAGACTGGAATGCAGAAGGGTATTATTACTGATTATCTTTGAATGATCACCTATAAAATGTAGGGGCAAAATCAAAACTTCTTAGGGAAAAAAAAAAGGAAAATAAGGAAAAAACTGAGACTCATTCAACTAAATATGATTAAATGATCCATTTACTACAATTCTATTAAAGCCAAGGAGTCCTGGTAGTGTAATTTTTGTATGTTAATCTTACACCCTTCCACTTTTCAAATCCATTGGTGAGTTCCAAAAATTTCCTTGTGGAGTCTCTGGGATTTTCTAAGTATAGAATTATATCATCTGCAAATAGGAAGAGTTTTACTTCATAGGCTGATGGATTTACTTTGGGGTTCTCAATTCTGTTCCATTAATTTCTGTGTTTTTCATTGTACCAGTAGCAGCCTGTTTTGATTACTGTGGTTGTATAGTTTTTGAGAACCAGACATGAAAGACCTCCTACTTTTTATCAAGGGTCTTTTTCCTTGCCATATAGTTTCGATTTTCCATCTCTTTAATGAATAATGTTGAAATTTGAATCCAGATTGCACTGTATCTGCAGATTACTTCTGGTAATGTTAACATTTTTATGTTAAGTCTTCTATGCATGAGCAGGCTATAGTCTTCCATGTTTGCAGGTCTCTTTGTTTTCTTTTAGTGTTATGTAATTTTCTTCATATAGGTCTTTTATTTCTCTCATTAGATTTATTCCCAAGTATTTCATCTTTTGGAAATGGTATTGTTTGCCTGATTTTCTTTTCAGAGTCCTCTATTAGTATAAATGAATTCAACTAATTTTTGCATGTTAATCTGATACCCTGTCACTTTGCCTAATCTATTGATGAGTTCAATAATTTTCTTGTGGAGTCTTTGGGATTTTCTAAGTATAGGATTATATCATCTGCAAATCAATAATTTTACTTCTTCTTTGTCAATTTGGATGCCTTTGTCTTTCTTTCCTTTTTTTCCACCAGTTCCAAAAGGCATTTTATTGTGATAGGTATCAAACCATCTCATTCTCAGTGCAGGTGACCCTTCCTCCCCAAGAAGCAAGAATGAGGTTGAGTGGGGGTGTCTTCTGTACTCAGGCCTCCACAAGGCACTAGGGAAACCCCACACAGTTCTGAGTTGATGTGGGGGTCCTAGCCAAGTCTGGGGTGGGTGAGTAGCCATCACCAGTCAGGAGCCCTGCTCTGACTTTGGGGTTGCCATGTGGATGGTGGCAGGAGAAGAGTTTCTGAGGCTTCCCTCTGTGTAGTCTCCCTTGGCTGGGCATGACTTTGAGTCCCCTCAGGAATGAGCTGAGAGGTGATGAGGAAATTGGCAGGGGCTGGCTGGTTCACAGGGTGTTGCTGCTGATGCCCGAGAGTCCAACACCATGGCCCACCTGTTCCAGCAATTCCTGCAGGGCAATAGAAGGACTGGAGCTGGCCCATCAGAACCCCTCTGTCTACTACATGCACCCAAGAAAGCTGAGTGCATCTCCTGCCATCAGTTATCCCAATCAGTCAAAGTTTCCATCCTAGGTTTAGGGAGTCCTGGTGTGGCACTGTGGGTTAATGTGCTGGACTGCAAGGCAGGTTTAAACTGCAAGCTCAGCAGTTCAGACTCAACAGCCACTCCTCAGAAACTTTATACAGGGTTGCTGTGAGTCAGAATTGACTTGACAGCACTTAATAACAACAACAACAACAACAGGGGACTGTAACCCGGTCTGGAAAAGTCAGAATGGTTTGAGGATGAGGAACTGGAGGGTCTGGCTTCCCCCAGCCCTGGGTGGGCAGGCAGGAGCTCTTCAGAGGGCTGTGGTCTGCTGCAGAGCACACTCTATGGTGAGGATGACTGCGTCTTCTTCAAAGCTGCCTGATTCCGAGCGCCTGCAGGAACCAGCTCCACAGCCTCTTAGGTGAAGCTCCCAGCTGCTCCTGGAGAGCTCTCCATGACCAGGGAGAAGTCGCTGCCAAGGCTGGTGATGCTGCCATGTTCCCTCTGCTCAGCATGCAGGTATCTTCCAAAATGGATCCTGAGCCGGCAAACTCTTCCTCCTGTGTGTCTTCAGAGCACAGAACTCCTCAGAGCTGATAGGCTTCAAAAAACAGAAGCACAAGAAGGATATCATCTCTCTTTTTCTGAGCCAATCGACTAACATCTATCCAAAGAGGAACCAGTGTAGGCCACCATCAGTTAGAGAATCTCATCAGGTTTCAGGAATGTGTGGATCAGCTCATCAGCACACAAGGAAAGGCACAGCAGAGAGATGAAGTGTGGGGTCCAGTCCCAGTACCAACAACCCATTGTCATCACTGTCACTGTTCACTACGGAAAGCAACAGTTTCAGATAGTTTTGTGTTTGTTGCACCAGGTCCTAACTCTGCTACTGGCTCCAGTCAGTGTTCAAAGAGTGGGTCAGAGAGACAGGAAAGCTCCATGGGGCATTGACTGGGCCTACTTCCAGTTAAAAATGAGCCCTTCATCCATGTAATCCCCCAATCCTTATAGTCCTTGCAAACTTTACAACCTGGGTATGGAATGGAGAGGTAAATGAAATCAGCATAGCGCTGACCTTTGTCCACTTTCTCTGAGGAGGTTGCATTCATGCCAAATTTCACCTTCTTTTTCCTTCACCATCAGATGACAGATGTATTTGACTGACAGGTACTGGAGCAGCTTGATGTAATGGCCTCTGACCTTATCAAAAGGTGTGTATCATACTTCGGAAAATGCAGTAGCCCTCTATAACATCCTCTGCATCCTCCCATGCATCATCTGCACCCCGTAAGATAATGTAATTATAGCCAGTGTATCCATACAGCAACCCCAATGTAACCAGCATGACTGACCTGCAGTTGTGCCCACCCTTAAACAGGGTTGCAGGACACACAAATCTTCCTCTGCATCTGGCCATTTTGCTGCAGTTGATGATGTCTTGCAATTTGCCCACCTGCACAGTACTCTCAAACATGTCTTTCTCCTCAGTACTCTCATACTCTGGGAATACGATGTGCTGGGGTAGTGGATACAGATCTCCCCATTCATGTTTTGGATCATGCCATAACAGTAATTTCCACCAAACAGCTCTTGACATCTCTTCTCAATGTGCTCAAACTTGGTACCACCCATTCTGCTTTAGTCCTTGGCCTGGTATTGAGTTTGGGAGAAATCCAACACCAGGTCCCCAAGTCATGGCTCCTATAGGAATGGGTTGCCAGAAGAGGCCAAGGACCCTGCCCAGGCAGCCCTAGCCCTGGCCATGGCCTAACTTCACTTCCCTTCAGTACCCAGCATGCCTCACCCGGTCCATAGCACCCATAGGCATGCCTTCTGAGTGCTCACCTCCCAAACCACTTTTTGTACTTCTAACTTCCCTTTCTTCTTGCATAGCTCTAAGACTTTCCGCATAAAACTGAATAGGAATGGTGATAAAGGACATCCTTGTATGGTTCCAAATTGCAAGGGGAATGATTTCTTTTTTCTCACTGTTGAAAGTGGTGTTGACTGTTGCCTTTGTGCATATAGCCTTAATTGTGTTGAAGAATTTCCCTTCTATTCTTATTTTGGTGAGTGTTTTTATTAGAAATGGGTTTGGATTTTGCCAAATGGCTTTTCTGCATCAATTGATAAGATCAGGTAAACCCCCCCCCCTTGTCTTATTTATGTGATGGACCACGTTGATTGTTTTTCTAATATTGAGCCATCCCTGCATACCTGATACAAATTCTACTCAGTCATAATGTAATTTTTTTTTATTCTAGTGGCTAGGGTTTTACTGAGAATTTTGCATCTATGTTCATGAGTTATATTAGTCTATAATTTTCTTTCTTAGTGATCCCTCTGCCTGGTTTTGGTATCAGAGTTATGCTTGCTCCAGAAAATGAATTGGGGAGTTTCCATCCTTTTTAATATTATGGAATAGTTTGAGTAAAATTGGTGTCAGCTCTACTCTGAATGTTTGGTGGAATCCATCAGCAAAGGCATCTAGACTTAGATCTTTTTAAACTGGCAATTTTGATGACTTGATCAATTTCTTCTTTTGTTATAGGCCTGTTCAAGTTTTCCACTTCAGTCTGTGTTAGTTTACATAGGTCATGTTGTCTCTAGTACATTCGGTATTATCAGATTTGTATTTAATTTATGATCGTATGTTAATGTGTTCTTAGACTCTCAACAACATCTCCAATGGGTGTATTTTTAAAATATAAGAGTGTGCACTGTTCTCATTTTCCCATTTGAGCACCTTCATTTAGGATGGACTTGGTTGGTGCTGACTACTTTCTATCATTGATCAGATGGTATGGAGCTGGTATTGGCTCTTTCCAGGGGGTGGAGTTATAGCTGTGACTAGACTGAATGGGCACAGTTGCCGTTGCTGTCTCCTATTGGGTATGAAACAGGAGTACCCCCCACCCTCCACACACACTCCAGGAAGCAAAACAAAATAAACAATCAAGAAAACAGCAATGAAAAGAAAATAATTACAACAACAGACAACAAACAGAAATAAAGAATATACTTACTAAAAAGAGAAAAAAGAAAGACAGGAAATGTAGTTATAGAACAGAAAAATAAGAGAAAAATAAAATGAAGAAATAAGAATGTTACTTACAAAAATGAGGGTGCGTGAAGATGAAAAGAGAAAGAATAAAGAGTAGTAAAAAAGATCAAAAGGGAAAAAAATAAAAGGAGAAAAATGAAACAGAAGAAAATACAAAAACATAGATATAAAGGAAAAAAATCAAGGGAATGGATCAAGAAGAAGAAGAAGAAGAAGAAATAATAAACAAACAAAAACAAATAAACACTAAAAGGAAAAAAAATCAACTCACAAAACAAAAGCAGTGCAGTTGTTGAACCTGGAGAGGAGATAACTCTAGGACTCCTGGAAGCCAAGGAACTTATGTGGTTGTGGGAGGGATGTGACAGCAGAGTTCCTGGCCCTAGAAGGTGTTATCTATGTTCAGGGCACTCAATCCAGAAGTAGTTCCTGGAGGCCCTAGATGGAACTGGTTTCAGTACCTGTTAGGACCACAGGAAAGCTGGGGGTAGGGGGACTGGTTAAATGCTGATCTGGTGGCTCTGTGGGTTCTGCAGATTTGGAGCTGAACCTGCCTGAATCCAGGCACCAAAGCAGAGCACAAAGGCAGTACAGTCAGCCCCTGCCTCCAAGTCGCTTGGCTTCAACCATGTAGTTCTAACCATGTGACTCTGAACTCCTAGAGGAGAGATGGGTCTGTGATGAATGAGGGTGGGAGCTGGCTACACCTCTGATTACCAGGAAAGCATGGTTTAAAAGAAGGAATCCCGCCTTTCCCATCATATTTATGAATGTGCTTTGCTGGACCACCTTCTATTGCCAAAGCTGCTCATAAATGCTCAAGATGTTCACACCACATTTGGCTATTCACCAGTCAGTTTTCCTCTCCTGCTGTCCCTGTTCAGCTTCTTCTCTGAGCAAGCACTCGATCCACTTTTCTAACCTTTCCTATGAAATTCAGGGTTCCAGGATTTTTATCTATGTTTCATTTGGTCTCTCATATCTTTGTTGTACAAGGTCTGTGTAGTGTGTCTGCCTAATCCACCATCTTTCCAGAAGACTAAAGCTGTAATTTTTGTGGACGCCTATGATCAAGTCTTTTCTTCTATGGAATATCTGTTGGGGTTGAACTGTTGAACTTCTAGGTAGCAGACAAGCACCTAACCATTGTACTACAAAGGCCCCTAGATATAATGTTGTTGTTGTTGTTGTTAAGTGCCATTGAGTCGATTCTGACCCATAGTGACCCTGTATAGGGTTTCCAAGGAGCAGATGGTGAGCTTGAACCACTGACTTTGCAGTTCAAACGACTTTGCAGGCTGACGCATTAGCTCACAGTGCCATACCAGGATGCCCATAGATATAATAGGCATTCTTATTTCTTAATATTTTCTCCTTTCACTATAATTTTTAGTTTGTTAAGTATCTCAGAAAAACTCACAATATCATTTTAATTGATAATTCATGCTTTTAAAACAATACTGACTTTATTTACTTTTTACTCTCACATAACACTTCCGTCATACGTAAATAAAGGCAGACCAATTTGCTTTTTCAAAAAATGGGAGAAAGAGTCTTCATATGAGCAAGCTTTGAAGGAAAGTCCATTTGTGAGGCTCCCTCCCATTATGATGTTGAATATATTCAGAATGTGGCTCCTGTCTCTATCTTTCTTGTCTTTTTCTCCCAGCAACCCACCCCAAAGTAAATCATATTTACATTTTTGAGATGTTCCGTGGAAAAGACAATTTGATCAATAACTTATGTACTACTTTTCTTCTTTAAATTGTGATGTTTTTGACCAAAGTAGAAGACAGTTCTTTGAAGACTAGTTCTAGAAAAAAAATGTTCAAAAGCATAAGCTTGTAAACAAGGAACAAGTGATGATTTGGGCTGATGGTGGTTCTACTTTTTAAATTTTATGTGAAGAAAACATAGGAGCTGATGAAACATTTTAATAATTATGCTCACATCAAAATTTTCTTCTATGGATGGCACTAGGAATGATTTCCTAAGCAGCACAAACTGTGGTTTGCAGAGGAGAAGAAAAATAATGACACATTCCCAGTTCAATAGTAACTTGTCCTCTGCCATTTACACCGCTTACTTAGACACATCTGTAATCAGTTGTAGCAAGCACTTGGCAAGGGTTCTGCTTCAGAGTAAATGTAAAGCCTTTCATCTCCCCAAGCTGAAATCATGACATTTATCATTAAGCAAGACATTGTACTGTGAAGATGATTTTACTTGAGACTTTTCTCACCTTTGAACCTCCCAGCTTGAAGCATGCCCATTTATCACTAAGAGGAATGCTGTACTGTGAGAATAGTTTAAATGTACAAGCATTTTGTTTCCAAAGTAGAAAAGTTACAAAACTTAACCATAGAAATACGAAAGTTAGAAACTGAAAACTCACTTAGGAAAATTTGACTCCTTTTGTGGAAGAGTAAAATTGTATCATGAAATATCCCCAGTGCTGACTTTATTGCTAATAGCTGGCGAAGTCGGCCCCCATGCTATTTGTGATGGTGGTGGTAGTTGTGTGCCACTGCTGCTTGTGGAACTAACAAAGTGCTGAACTGTTCTAGTTAAGCTCCAACTGCTCCCAAGAAGGCAACTGTGTATCATTAAACAATAGAAGTGAAGCAAACATAAAGGAATTTTTAGATTTGGGAAAGAGGAATACTTTAATAATTGTTCCAAGTGAGCAAGGTGGTCCAAAAAATGTAAAAAGTAACTCCTCCCATAGGTGCACAGGGAGACATTTTGTGACATGTTGCACAAGACATTTGTGGGATCAAGTTTAAAGTCTCTAAAGGTCTGCATTCTCATTTCAACATCCAATAGCTCGAGGAAATGGGAAGCTCCCTTATTCCTGTGTACAGACGTCTAAAGCGTGTAAATATTTTCTGATGTACTCTAACAAAGATTCTTGCTCCAAGAAAATTGTCAGGATTATGAAGGGCTCTTATTGTCCAAAAAGTCCCTTAGTTTAGGGCATTCAAACTTTCAGATATATTGGAATTACTTCCTAGTGATTGCTGATATAGGAATCACTCATTCTGGGGAAAGCAAGCTTTTCCATGTTCTGAAATCTCTATGGAGACCCACAGCCTACCTCTACTCTTCTAAAAAATCCTAAGAGCCACATAATTAAGTTGTTTCCAGGTTCCCATTCTCAGAAAGTGTGTGAGGTCACAAATGTATGTTCTTTTAAGATGCTATGCTTGTGGACAATCTGGAATGGTATATCACTAATATAGTAATAAATGAAGCTCTCGAAATACTAAAACTGCAAACTTGGAGAAACTGCAGACAAATGTTTGCAATGCACTGCAATGAGACTCTCAGTGATGATACATGGGAAGCAATGAGCATGACATGGCTTTTGAATGGGTCAGAATAGTACATGAACTGGATTAGGAGAGAAACAGTAAGTCAAAAGGGCCAAAAGTGATAAGAAGATAAACTTCAAATAGGGTGAGGAAAAGGTGCTTCATCAATTTATTTGTTTTTGTTGTTGAGTGCCATCGAGTTTGTTCCGACTCATAGCAACCCAGTATAGGGTTTCTGAGGAGTGGCTGGGGCATTTGAACCACCAAACTTCCAGTTAGCAGCCCAGAACTTATCCTATAGCACCATACTTTAAAATTAATGTTGTTGTTGTTAGGTGCCATTGGGTCGGTTCCGATCATAGTGATCCTGTGCATACCAGAACAAAACACTGCCTGGTCTTAAGCCATTCTCACAAGTGCCTATTACATTTATCACCATGTCAGTCCATATTGTAAGGGATCGTCCTATTCATTCATTCATTCATTCATTCATTCATTCATTCATTTATTTATTTATTTATTTATTTATTTATTTATTTATTTATTTACTTACTTACTTACTTACTTACTTACTTACTTACTTACTTATTACGGAAACTCTACTTTTCCATGAATGATGTCCATCTCCGGGACTGATAAATGTTTAAAACACAAGAGACAAAATCTCACCATCTTCACGTCTAAGGAGGTTTCTGGCTATACTTCTTCCAAGACAGGTCCATTTGTTCTTCTGGAATCTTCAAGCTGACATCTTTGCTCTTCAAGACTTTGAAAAGGTCTAGTGCAGCAGACTTGTCTAATGCAATACATCGTTTGATTTCTTGACTGCTGCTTCCATGAGTGTTGATGGTTGATCCAAGAAGAATAAAGTCCTTGACAACTTCAATCTTTTCTCTGTTGAAAAGAATGTTGTCTATTGGTCCAGTGGTGAGGATTTTTGTTTTCTTTACATTGAGATGCAATCCATAGAGAAGGCTGTGCTCTTTGATTTTCATCAGTAAGTATTTTAAGTCCTCTTCACTTTCAGCAAGAAAGGTTGTATCATCTGCATATTGTAGGTTTTTAATGAGTCTTCCTCCCATCCTGATGCCACATTTTCCTTCATATAACCCAGCTTCTTGGATTATCTGCCCAGCATACATTTGAATAAGTATGTTGTTGTTGTTATGTGCCGTGGAGTCAGTTCCGACTCATAGTGACCCTGTACAGGGTTTCTGAGGCTTTAAATCTTTACAGGAGCAGAAAGCCTCATCTTTCTCCCGTGGAACAGCTGGTAGTTTCGAATTGCTGACCTTGCGGTTCACAGCCCAATTCGTAACCAATATGCTACCAGAGCTCCTTATAGTGAAAGAATATAACCTTGTTGCACATCTTTCTTCATTTTAAAACATTCAGTGTTCCCATGTTTTGTTTGAACAATTGCCTCTTGGTCCCAGTACTGATTCATCATGAGCACAGTTAAGTGTTCTGGAATACTCATACTTCACAATGTTGTCCATAGCTTGTCATGATCCACACAATCCAAAACCTTTGTGTAGTCAATAAAGCATAGGTAAACATCTTTCTGGTATTCTCTGCTTTCAGCCAAGATCCATCAGACATCAGCAATGATATCTTTCATTCCATGTCCTCTTTTGAATCCAGCTTGAACCTCTGGAAGTTCTCTGTCAATATATGCTTGCAGCTGTTTCTGTATTACCTTTAGTAAAACTTAACTCACATGGGATATCAAAGAGATTGTCTGAAGATTTCTGCATTCCATTGGGTCACCTCTCTTTGGAATGGGCACAAATAAGAATCTCTTTCAATCAGTTGGCCAGGTAGTTGTCTTCCAAATTTCTTGGCATAGATGAGTGAGTGCCTCCTGTGCTGCCTCACTTTCTTGAAAGATTTCTATTTTTATTCCATAAATTCCTGGAGCCTTGTTCTTTGCCAATTCCTTCAGTGCAGCTTAGACTTCCTTCTTCAGTATCAGTGGCTCTTGATCATATGCTACTTCTTGAAATGGTTGAACATCAACCATTTCCTTTTGGTACAGTGACTGTGTATTCCTTCCATCTTCTTGTAATGCTTTCTGCATCATTCAATAATTTTCCCAGAGAATCCTTGAATGACAAAAATCGAGGATTGAATTTTGTCTTCAGTTCCCTAGCTTGAGAAATGCTAAGTGTGTTTTTCCCTTTTGGTTTTCTGACTCCAAATCTTTGCACATGTCATTGTAATACTTGACTTTGTCTTCTCAAGCTGATATTTGAAATTTTCTGTTCAGCTCTTGTACCTCCTCATTTCTTCCATTTGCTGGAGAGCAAGTTTCTGTTTCTCTTCTGACATCAATTTTGATCTTTTCCTTTTTTCTTGTCTTCTTAATGACTTTTTGCTTTCTTCCTGTATGATGTTCTTAATGGCATCCCATAACTCTTCTGGTCTTTGGTCTTTAGTGTTTAATGTATCAAATATGTTTTTCAGGTGATCTCTAAATTCAGGTGGGTTATATTCAAGGTCATATTTTGGGTCTCATGGACATGTTTTCATTTTCTTCAGCTTCAGTCTGAATTTGCATATGAATTTGCCCCTCACCTTGTTTTCACTGATGATATGGAGCTTTTCCACATTCTCTTTCCACAGAGGTAGTCAATTTGATTTCTGTGTATTCCAGCTCGTGAGGTCCATGCGTATAATCGTCTCTTATGCTGTCTAAAGATGGTATTTGAAATGAACAAATCATCGATTTTGCAGAATTCTATCATGTGATCTCTAGCATCATTTCTATCACCAAGGCCATATTTTCCAACTATGGATCCTTCAGTCTAGATACTGAGCAAATAATCTGAGAAACTGAACTATATGAAGAAGAGCATGGCATCAGGAATGGAGGAAGGCTCATTTAAAAACTTAAATCTGCCATATGCAGATGAAACATCTTTGCTACCTGAAAGTGAGGAGAACTTGGAGCACTTATTGATGAAGATCAAAGAATGCAGCTGTCAGTATAGACTACTACTCAATAATAATAATATAACAAATGCTCACACATCTCTTCCACCAGTAGATAGAATCACAATAAATGGAGAAAAGATTGGAGTTGTCAAGTACTTCATTTTACTTGGATTCACAATCAATGCTCATGGAAGTAGCAGTCAACAAATCAGGCAATGTGTTGCATTGGGCAAATCTATTGCTAAAGAGGTCTTTAAACTGCTAAAGAACATAGTTGTTCTAAAGAGCTCAAGCATGACTATTGTGAGTAAGGTGAAGGACCAGATAGTGTTTCATTTGTCTGTACATGAAGTTGCTATGGGTCACAATCAAGTATACAACACATAAAAGCAACAACAGAAATCAATCACTATGATAAGGACTTAGAGCCCATAATAAGACTAAATGAGGAAAAGAAGAACATGTAAACATTTAAAGATGTCTCAGACCTAGAACTAGTGTGGTTGGAGCAATCTCATCTCTTCAGAAGTATCAAGCCAATAATTATGGATAGAATCTTGTTTCCCAGAAGGGCTGGAACACATAAGAAACACCAGTCGGATTTGTTACTTACATATTTTACAGTGTGACAAACACAATGCACGCAATTTGTATCAATTCTATTCCATAGAAACACTGCCACAGAATGAAATTACCTTTTTGCAATAGGCAAGGTTTTCTGGAAAAACCCTGCCCAGGGTTCTCAGTGATTTAGCAGTTAAGATGCAGTTATCACCTCTATGATAAGAGCTAATATGATGCAATCACTCCCATGATGTGATCAGCTCTGATCTGATGTAATTATCCTATGTGGTGTAAATCCTCACTTCTGTGATTTTAATGAGGCTAGATGTAATCAACAGGATTATGTTGAATCTTGAGTTGATCTCTTTTGAGATGTAAAAAGAAAGAGAAGTGAAACAGACTTCAGTGGGCGCCACTGCCGCCAAGAAAGAAGAGCTGGAGTTGGAGTATATTCTTTGGACCTGGGGTCCTTGTACTGTGAAGCTTCTAGGTCCAGAGAAAAATTGATGCCAAGACACAAGGAGAACATCCACAATGAATGATGGGCAAAGTAATGCTGAAAGGAGACAAGGACCTTTTACCAGAGTCCATGCTCTGAATTCAGGCTTCTTGCCTCCAAAACTTGAGAGAATACATTTCTTCTTGTTAAAGCCATCTACTTGTGGTATTTTTGTTATTGCAGCACTAAATGACTAAGACACCCTTTAATAAATGTAGGGATACTATCATTCACTTGACATTCTGAATAGATTTCTAAATGTTTAAATTAATATGTACATAAAACTGGTCTGCTATATAGAATACCAGAACCTGATTTCTTGGGAATAAGTCAAACCAATGTGCACTCAAAAACAGTAACAGCAAAGCCAAGTTCCTTCCTCCTTGACAAGATTATTACAGCCTATTTGCTCCAGTCATTTCAAATATCAAATCTAAGGTTAATGTAAAGATTGGCATTAAAAAAGCCTGGTAATATAGATTCACTGATTGCATACATGAAGTTATGACTCATAGTATTATGAAGTCAACTCTAAAATGTCACCTGTTCTCATATTCCGGAGTTCTTATCAACTTTGTTGCAATCTGGTCTTCATAATTCACTTTTTTAAGATCAACTTGTCTATACTAAATGTGGAGGGAGGAGAAGGCAAATCGCACCATTGCTTCTTGTTTAAAATAATAAAAGTTGACATACTTCTTAAAAACATATTTACACCTAAACAAATGTTTTAGCTGATTTTTCCTGTCTCTGAAATGGTATGAATTTAACAGCAATGGCAGCCTTTTTATTTTGTTTCAGTTGGATGCTAAATATGTGCTATATAACCTTTGAATGTGTTAGTTATATTATAATATGAATCCATTATTATATATTTTTTTACTGACAATAATATGTGGGTGAGACAAACAATCAAGCTCCCTCAGGGCAAACCCCCTTCCAAGACTGAAACTCAAAGGGAATATATGAGCAGGCATATAATTTTGCTGGTGACCACACTGGTCTACTGATAAGGGGAAATGGGGGAAAACAGCAATGAATCTGTGATCTAAGTTCCACCATATTCAATAGACTCCTGTAAACCTGGATTGAGACCTGGTTGGCCAGCAGTATGGCGAGACCTAGGGACTTCTGAGTCCATGGACAGGGACATAGCCAAAGAGAACTACAGTGGAGAGTGAAGTGTCCAGCTGATATGAAGTGAGGGGTGATGCATAAGAATGCCCATACTTGCAGTACCCATTTGACCTAGCTTCAATGGCTGGATGATCAGAACTTGACTAGAGGAAGAAAGAAGAGGAAAAAAAGTGTAATCTGCAACAATTTCATGAACTTGACCTATACTTATGGATGTTGTTGTTGTTGTTATGTGCCGTGGAGTTGGTTCCGACTCATAGCGACCCTGTACAGGGTTTCCAAGGCTGTAAATCTTTACGGGAGCAGAAAGCCTCATCTTTCTCCCGCGAAACAGCTGGTACCTTCGAACTGCTGACCCTGAGGTTCGCAGCCCGATTCGTAACCACTACGCTACCAGAGCTCCTTATACTTATGGATGTAGTAGCTTAAAAGATGGAATGAATCTTTATAGCAAGGATCATTCTAACCCCCTCTGTACACAAGGTTGACAGGGTTGGGCAACTTAGACATTAGCTATCCAAAATGGGTGAGTGGGGGGCGCTACAAATGCATGAAGTGACTGGCTTACAAGTTTTCAAGAGGCAACTTAGTTTGAGAGGTACGGGTGAAGGTAGAATCTCCACTGAATGATTGCTAACTTGTTTTGATGGGGCTGGTGAAGGAGATGGGGGTCAGATTCTTGTGGTTCAATAGTGAATAATTGCTATCAGGACTGATTGTGAATGTTGCAAATGTAAAGGTAGACATTTTATAACAAAAGGAGGAGAGTGGTTGATCTTGCATTCCAGGAGCAGAGGACCCTGGGACCACCAAGGGAGATGAGTTAAGTGTGGGACCTTATCCAGAGAAGCAGCAATGCCAGAGATGGAGGCAGAGAGGATTACATGGAGAGATAGAACATCTGGGGACTCTAGACTGAAGAAAGGAGAGGAGCTATGTGCTATTGGCAGCAGGGGAGCGGGGGAGCGGCATGGGGACAGGCTTTTAGGGTATGCCCTTTGGTTGTTTGAATGGTTATATATTCCTGAGTACTTCGGTGTACATCCAAAAAAACCCCAAAAAAACAGAGGGAGTGGTACAAATGCTGTTGAATGATGATGCATGGAGGGGAGTATAATCATTGCAATGAAATGAAATATGATAGGATGAATGTAAAACTGATGTTCTCTCATGTAAATGATGACTCAATTCACAATAAAAACTTTTAAAAAATAATATTATATGGGTGATGCTATAAACTGCCTTGCAATTTCCTTTTAACCAAAATAAGGAAGTAAACCACTGTGTATTACAATGAATACAAGGGTTAGGAAAAAGGATTTCAGATGGGTTGTAACTTTTTTTTTTTAACTGAAATAAATAAACATATTTATTTCATTTGCATTTGTTACATTTTTCATGTGTACAATTAAGTACCATTAGCTATGTTTATCATCATGTTCAACCATTTCCAAATTTCCCATTACCCTGAAGAGATGCTCAGTGTCTCCTAAGCAATGAGTCTTGCTTTGTCCCATCTTAGATGTTCCTAATCAAAACAAACTTTGATCTCTAGATACTTGGCTACGCTATGCATGTTATATATGTGAGATATTTCATATGAGATACAATATTTCTCCTTCTGTGATTGACTTACTTCAATCAGCATAATGATTTTAAGTTTCATATTGCATGTATCAGGACTTGATGTATCTGTATGATTTAGAAATATTACTTTGTATGCATATTGTTGCTGTTGTCGTCAAGTATCATCTAGTCAGTTCCAACTCATAGCTAACCTATAGAGCGTTTCTGAGGCTTTAAATTCTTGCAGGAGCAGAAAGTCTCATCATTCTCCCAGGGAACAAGTGGTATGCTTGAACTATCAACCTTGTGGTTTGAAGTCCAGTGTTTATTGTGTGTACTGTATTTTATTTATCCAGCTATCGCTTTATGGGTATTTGGTTTGTTGCCACATTTTTGGTATAAGTATTCTGTAATAAAATAGGAATGTGGAGTATTTATTAGGGTTCTAGGTTCTGGAGTCTTGGTGTGGCACTGTAGGTCAGTGATTCAAACCCACTAGTTGCTCCTTAGAGATCCTATACAGGGTCAATATGAATCTGAACTGACTCCACAACACTTAACAACAACAGCAAGGTTCTAGAACAAATCTTTAAGAAGCACTGACACTAAATCCCACTATTTGTTTTCATTGTTAAGTGCCATCGAGTCGTTTCTCACTGATAGTGACCTGGTGTAGGGTTTTTGAAGAGTGACTGGTAAGTTTGAACTGCTGATCTTGTGGTTCTTTGACCTGTGGCCCAGTGCTTATCCTACAGCATCACACCAGAATTTCAAATCCCACCTTATAGTGTAGTAATTTTAATGCTAATCCTATCTGAATTGAGATATGTCAATATCTAGAAGGTCTGTTCATAGATGCAAGAATGCAATGTTCTTGGGGAAATATTTCAACTTTGGATCAAGGGAAAACTCAGAAATGCAGGAATAGGACCCAATCCGCCAAGAAGCAGTATATACTCAAAAGCTTAACAACTTTTCAGTAGATTTGTCCCATACCTAAATTCACTTCAAAAACAAAAACTGGAGTTAACTAGAAGTAAAGCCATGACTTGTTACCAAGTGATGTTTGGTAACATCTTATACACTCAAGGGAATAATATTCCTGAAACAAGTGCCAGAATGGAGAAGGAAGCTGCTGCCAGACACAAGCTGACAATATTAGCAAAGGTAATTACTTTTTTCCAGAAAATGATGTGGTCATCCCACTTTATTTGAAGTTACCAGATGGGTGGTCATTATGAATTAATATCTGCAAAAGAGTGTGGCACCAAACCATTCTCCCCACAGCACTCTCTACTCAGCTGGGATCAAAAATTCATTGCAATCACCACACAGAACTCAGACACCTTACTCATGGGGTTTATTAGGAAAGCAAATGGATTATAACTCAAGGTCAGAATTTCTCAAAGTACAATTCTTTCATTCAGGCTATCCTCTTCTCAGTCATGCCCACAGGCTGGCCTCTCTCTATCTAGTTAATGTTACAAAGTTATTTTAGGGCTACTGTTAAGTCCCTCAGGGGCTAAGCTAAGGAATCCACAAAACTCTCTGAACTTCAGACCAGCCAGCCCTTCCCCTTCTCTCTCTCAGCCTAGTTCTCCATTGCTGCATATCACTTACCAAACAGACCTAGTGTTCACCAGTGAGCATAACAGGCTGTCTGCTCACTAGCCTCCTTTAACTTTCATTCTTAGAAAGGTTTCTGTGATGGGCATTGAATTTCCTGTCTCAAACATCTAATAGCAAACTACTTGTTGCTATAAGTTAAAAATGCCACATTTCTTTCTGAAGATCTTTGCTGTAAATATAAATCTTCTGTTCTCTTAGTAGTTCTTGGTGGAAATACCTGTTTCTACCAGGCAATTTCTGACTCCCTTTGAGCACATTCAGTCAAGAATAGACTGAAGTGGGCTTACAAACTCTCTGTAATCAAGATACTCAATAACCATCCCATCAACATTGCATATAGACTTAGGCCTCCGGTTGGCAGGGTGGATCAAGTAGGCCAGAGCCCATTATTACCCTGTTTAACCAACCAAGCTATTGCCCAAGTGTCCTCAGTAGCATCATTATCTCTCTTATATTCCTTTCAGCTATTACAAGTAACAATAACCAAAGTAAGTTTCTAAGAATCAGAAGTTTTATTTCACATTACACTCTGTTCCTTATTTTTACAAACTTCCACGGTTCCATGAGAATGGAGCCATTCATTGCAACTAGTGCCACTTCCATCTGTGTAAGTTTGTAGATCGATTGTTATGTTACTAAATAAGTTTCAGTGGAGCTTCCAGACTGAGACAGACTAATAAGTAAGGCCTGGCTATTTAATTCCAAATATCAGCCAATAAAAACCCAGTGGATCACAAAGTCCAGTCTGAAACTAATTACAAGATGGCAGAGGACCAGGCCAACATTTCATTCCATTCTACATGGGTTATTAAGACAACAGAGCTCCTTGAGAACTCAGAATTTCTAAAACCAGCAAAGCTACTCTGGCCTTGAGGCAGATAGGGCAGAAACAAGCCTCACAGGTGGTGTTTACTGTATGGTATTTTTATTCGAACTCATGAGGTCACACTTACCCTGTTAATTGTTATCTAGTGTTCCTGTGAGCTGACTAATCTGCTATGTTTGCTTCTGTAGAAGGAGCTCTGGTAGCATGGTGGTAGTGGCTGTGAGCCGCGGAGTCGGTTCCGACTCATAGCGATCCTGTACAGGGTTTCCGAGGCTATAAATCTTTTCGGGAGCAGAAAGCCTCATCTTTCTCCCATGGAACAGCTGGTAGTTTAGTCGTAGTTATGAATTGGGCTGCAAACTTCAAGGTCAGCAGTTTGAAACTATCAACTGTGTCATGGGAGAAAGATGAGGCTTTCTGCTCACATAAAGATTTACAGCCTCGGAAACCCTGTGCAGGGTAACTATGAGTCGGAACAGACTCCACAGCACATAACCACCACTCCCTGCTTCAGCAAATTCCTTTAGCTAAGCCCCTAGACCCCAGCCAATAACTTAGCATATATAAACTAGCAGTCATTTCCCTACGGCACAGCAGGCCTGGGAGAATTCATTATCTCCTGCCATCTAGCTATAGCTGTTGTGCCATTAAAATTTTCTAAATTGGACATTATAGTGGTCATCATCCTTCTTTGGGATTCGAACCCAAAACATCATGAGTTAGGGGACAACTCAACTGCAGCTAACAATACAACAGTATGACATTATGCTTTGCCTATAAGCAAATACCAATAAATATTATTGAGAAACCTTTGTTTCTGCAAGACTATTTGGTGGTCTATACACCAATATAAATAATTTATAAATTATATTCCATTAATTAACACTAAAAACACACTACCATTAATAAAATTCCAACTCATAACAACCCTGTATAGGGTTTCCAAAACTGTAAATCTTTACACAAGCAGACAGCCTCATCTTTCTTTCATGGAGTGGCTGCTGAATTTGAACCACAACCCTATAGTTAGCAGTCCAGTGCTTATTCCACAGTGCCACCATGACTTCTTATATCATTACTAACCTAACCAATTGAGAGAGCTTTCCTAGAGAGTTACTACACATCATTCAATGGCAAGCCCAAGTTGAATGTCCTACTTGACGCAGATGTAGAAATTCCATGTTGTTGTTAAGTGCATTTGAGTTGGTACTGACCCACAGTGGCCCTGTATGGGTTTCCAAGGAACAGTTGGTGGGTTTGAACCACTGACCTTGAGGTCCTTAGCCTACAGCTCTACACCATAGGCCTTTCAAAACTTTGTGATATCACGTAGAAGTTGTCACTTGGCTTCAGTTAAAGAGTTTTGACTAATCTCAATACAAAACTGGAGACAAAGGAAGAAAAAAAGTTTACAAACAGATAAAATTTAGGTGTGATCAGAATGCCCCTCCACCCCTCTAAAAAAAGTCAAGCTACAAGACATAGAAGTCAGACCCAAACTCAAGAATCACAGGACATATAAGTGAGATAAGGGTCTATTTTTATTTGGTTACGTTTGCTGAAAAAAGCCCACTGGACTGTGAACTATAATGTCAGCAGTCAGTCTACCAGCTGCTCCTAGGAAACCATACACAGGGTTGCTATGAGACTGAATGACCCAATAGCACTTAATAACGTCACCAATCAATAAATGAAGCCCCTCGTGGTCCACATGGTAACGTACACACTTAATGGCAGTTGAATTCATCCCAAGTCCTGGAGATTTACTTATGGGAAGCACCAGACTTTGAAAAGTGCTGTGAGGCAGTTATGGTCTTCAACACCTGGAGGTGCTTTGCTCATGAAGAGACTTGATGACACCTGTTTGTGGTTGTTTTGTTTGTTTTTAAAATCAATAAACAGAAAGCAAGATTGCCAAATTTTAAGGGGACTTTATTTTTCAAATCCACGTAATAGTTGAATGGCTTATGCAACTAAAGTTGAATGGACTCTCAAAATACATCTGTCAAGGTGTAAAATAATCATCAAATTTTATTGCTGCTGTATAGTAAAAGGTTCTTACCATTTTTGTGTGTTTTTTTTTAAACACCTCTGAGTCAGTTCCAAATTATAGTGTTTCTGTATTGGGTTTTACAAGAAGTGGTTGGTAGGTTTGAACTGGTTAGCAGTCCAGTGTTTATCCTACAGCACCATACCAGGACCTCTACCCTTTGTTGTTGTTGTCATTGTTAAGAGCTTTCAAGTCAGTTCTGACCCAGAGTGACCCTGTATAGGGTTTCCAAGGAGCAGCTGGGGGTTTGAACCGCCGGCCCATGCCATTCAAACTGACCTTGCAGTCCAGCGCGTTCTCTGCAGCGCCACACCAGGACTCCTATCTTTTGTTAGTTACTCAAAATATCTTCCGTTGGTGTCACCTTGATTTTTCTTATTAATTATTGCCATAGGAAATTATAAAGGATGTCAAAAAATTTACAAGATCCTCAGGGTTTGGGTTATGTTAAAAGTTATGAACACATGTATTGTTATTTAGGACATGCCTAAAAGCATAATCATAGATTACATTTATTAATATATCTGTTCACATAATTGTCTTTTACAAAGATCAAAGTGTAGTTGTTCCAAATACTGCTTCTACATGACAAGCTACTGCAAACTTAACAACAGCCCTTTTATTATAGTCATAGAGTTTTGGCTCAGGAATTCAGAAGGAATGCAGCAGAGGTGGCTTTTTTCTGTTCCTCCTTATGGAAACCCGAACTGGGAAGAATTAAAGATTTGGGATTGACTCAGTAACTAGAGAATTAATTATCTGAAGGTCTGTTCACTCAGACTTCTGAGGTCTGGGCTGAAGGGATTCAGAGTAAGATTTCAAACTGAAAAGTCTACACTTTGATTCTCAATGTGACTTGACTTTCTCAGATTTATTGCAAGGTGACTCAGGGTTCCAAGTCTGAAGATTCCAGTGAGCAAGACAAAATTTTTCATGGTCTTTTCTGACCAAAATTCAGAAGTCATCTTGTGTCCTATTCATAACATTGTATTGGTGTTCAGCAAATCACTAGCCCACCCAAATTCAAGGGAAAGGAACCAAGGATTTACCCCCCTCTATAAACACATCCTTTGGAATAAAAGATACTGCTTTAAACTACATGTTAACATTAATATGTTTAGGCAGCATGCATTTACTATACATCAGATACTTAGTAAGCTGTGTGTTAGGAGTTATTTATAAAGCTTAAATAAACTATAATGCACTGTCCTTTCCCTCATAGACTGAACATAAGACATAGCTGTACTTTTGAATAATTTGTTTTCATGTTAATGGGATATAGATTTTTCAGGATGTGTATATATCTCACCTTGGAAATCTCTAGTATAAGCACGCAGAACAAAGAGGTGGAAAAATGGAGATAGTGAGTAAAAAAAGATAAAAAATAGGCAGAACAGAATTGGTATCTCTCTGAATCTGGGGTGCTAGATATTCCTTTAGGGGAGTCTCATAGAGTATATATTCTCCTTTCCTTGGATGATTTTGGTATAAAACTACTGAATTAAAAGTTCATTCTGGTTGCTCCAAATACTGCTTAAACTCATATACATCCCAAACATCTTAAACTCAAATATCTACTATATCCACATAAAAAAGAAAATAAGAAGGAGAAAAAGAGAGTAAGAGGGGAAAAGAGAAAAAAAGAAAGCCTATAGTCATTGAGGAGACAATGTCTACCAGGTCAGACAAGAAATAACATACTCAGGTAATGGAATAAATGGTAATAAAGGAAGACATCCAAGCTGAAAAACAAAGCTCCACAATTTAATAGAATACATATTTAAATCTTTCAACAAAGTGATGAAGCACTTGAGGGACTGCCGAGGTCTGACCCCGACATAGTTGTCACGAGTTTTTGGTTCACGAGAAGGGGAGATCCAGCGGCGATAGGGATAGCGAAAGAATACACAGAGAAACAGAAGAAGGGAGACAATGAGGCACCCCAAAGCCAGGGTGGATACATCACTGGTGGGCAGGCTTGGGACTACAGGCATCATGGCCTCTGCAGGCAGCGACTCACTGCCCTGCAATCTTTAATGCATGCCTTCCAACCCGTAACGCACCGCAATCTTTACTCCATGCCTTCCAACCAGTAATGCACAGATCTTTACTCCATGCCTGCCAACCAGTAATGCACTGATCTTTACTCCATGCCTGCCAACCAGTAATGCACACCTGGGGAGGCTCGGGCCTCTGTTTTATTTAGGGGAGGAGTTTCACACCAAGCTGGGAGGGACTAAAACAGGATACAGCTAACATCAGTAATTTTCCAGACAATCAGGTAACTTTACATTGTACTTCACTGGTTCGAATCCCAGGCCAGCAACTTGGATTCTCAGGCCCAATTAACATAGCTATAGCCCCTGAGGTCAGTTGGGGGAAGTTGAGAGTTCTGCAGGAGACGCCCAGGTGAATGGGCTGCACCTGGAAAAGGGATTAGGGAGGATGGGTTCTTTGTCTATAGAACAAAGAACCGAGAAGTAGCTAAAATATTTTTAGTTAATCCTTTGGAGAAAGGTTTAACCTTGCAACCTTTAGTTAATCCTTTGGAGAAAGGTTTAACCTTGCAACCTTTAGTCTCCGCTTTAGGAAAATATCACATTTATCTGTGGATTTTCAAAGGCTCCAGTGTATTAATTTAATATATATACCTGAATATTAAGATGAAAGCAATTTGCCATTAACTGCCAGTGGCCTCATTTGTTACACTCGGCCCTAGTGGGCCTCGAACCTCTGATTAGTCTTACATGGTCTGCAACAAGGGACTTTTTCATCTATGCCAAGAAATTTAGAAAACAGCTACTTGGCCAACCAATTGAAAGAGATCCACATTTATGCTCGTGCCAAAGAGAGGTGACCCAATGGAAAGTGGAAATCATTGAACAAAATATCACACTCAAATAAAATTTTACTGGCCATATTTTTTTTTAAAAAAAAGCAACAATAGTAGTATATCAGCAGGGAACTGTCAGAAATTTGAGTTGAATTCAGGGAAGGATGTTGGACTAAGGATATCATTGCTGATATCAGATGGATCTTGGCTAAAAGTAGAGAGAAATACAAGGAAGATATTTAGTTATGCTTTATTAACTATGAAAAGGCTTTCAACTATGTGGATCATGACAAACTATGGATAACATTGTGAAGAATCTGTTTTCTAGAAGACTTAATTGTTGGAATGAGGAACCTATAGATCCAAAGTCCAAGAGACAGTCATTGGATATAAGATCAACATGCAAAAGTCAGTTGGATTCCCCTATATTAAGAGACAGTCATTAAAACAGAACTAGAGAATACTGAATGGTTTCATTTCAGGAAAGGTGCATGTCAGGGTTGTATCTTTCACCATACTTATTCAATCTGAATACTGAGCAGGTAATCTGATAATTATATGAAGAAGAACATGGCATCAGGATTGGAAGAAGACTCATTAAAAACCTGTGGTATACAGATGATACAACCTTGCTTGCTGGAAATGAAGAGAATTCAAAATATTTACTGATGAAGATCAAATCTTTAAAGCCTTAAGGTTTACACCTCAATGTAAAGGGAACAAAGATTTTCCTAACTGGATCAATAAATGTTATTGTTGCTGTTGTTCAGTGCTGTGGAGTCTGTTTGCCTCATACAGACCCTGTATTGGATATCTGAGGAATGGCTGGTGGGTTTGAAACACTGACCTTGTGGTTAGCAGTCCAATGCTTATCCTACAGCACCACACCAGGACTAATATACAGCATCATGAAAAATGGAGAAAGGATTGAAGTTGTCAAAGACATCAATTTGCTTGAATCCACAATCAATGCTTATGGAAGCAGCAATCAAGAAATTAAATGGCATACTGTATTAGGCAAATCTGCTGCACAAGATCTCTCTAAAGTGTTCCAGAGCAAAAAGATCAGCTTAAGGATGAAAGTGTGCCTGACTAAACAGTGATATTTTCAATCATCTCATATGCATGTGAAAGTTGGACAATGATAAAGAAGGAATGAGAAGAATTGATGCATTTGCATTATGACGTTAGAGAATAATACTAAAAGTGCCATGGACTGCCAGAAGAGCAAACAAATCTGTGCTGGAAGTTCAGTCAGAATGTTCCTTAGAAGCCAGGATGGCAACACCTCATCGCTCATACTTTGGACACGTTGTCAGGAAGGACCAGTCCCTGGAGAAGGACATCATGGTTGATAAATTGGAAGGTCAATGAAAAAGAGGAAGATCCACAGTGAGATGGATTGAACAGTGGCAGCAGCAGTGGGCTCAAATGTAACAATTGTGCATAGAGTCACAATGAGTACGAACCAACTGAATGGGACCTAACAGCAACATGTGTCATTCCTACTACATTAAAAAATTACCTTTCAAAGCATAAAAGGAGCTAAGCAAGTGTTTCTTGACAGAGCCCCTAAGCTACATTTTTACTGTAACTTATTCAATCATTTTTCCATATGTCAATATGTCATTTTTTTTTTTCAGATTATTACACATGGTCAACAGACCTTATATCAGAATATAAATGTGTTCTTCTAGTGGGTGCTGGAAGGAAAGCAGAAGAGCAGGATAAATGCCAGGCATGTACATGAGGTAATCTACAGGCAGAGCATGATGTGTCAGTGAGAGAGTCTAGAGTAGAAAAATGAGGACACACACAGCAGAGGTGGACTTACATCACATTTATCCCTTAACATTTTGAGTCAGAAGTTTTGTAATGCAGCACATTTTCTCCCTTATTTGCTAGGAAGAATCACAGATGTCATTATTGTCAAAATGAAATTACTGAGATCTCTAATTTCATGCTCTGGTTCCAAATAAATTCCCTTTGCACTAGCAGCTTCCTTCCATGTTTACTTATATGAAACAGTCCCTGTTTCACATAAGGGTTATCTAGCAAAAGGAATACTTTAACTCAAGTGCTAAGAACTTTCCTTCTGCATAATCTGTAATTCAAGACTGATTAACTGTTTCTTCTACCCATTGTCAAGACAGTGGCATATGTATTACCTGAATTTTTATTTCATTTTCTTACTGAAAATGTATCCATATTACCCTCATCTTTTACTGGCTTTTACTTGTCTAGATTTTTCCTTCCATAAACTCAAACCCCTTTACTTTCTTACCCCTGACTCAAATCTGCAGTCCTTTCTAATAATAAGTAATGGCATGTATCTGACCATGGAAAATCTATTATTTTCCTCTTCAAACAGGTCTTCAAATTCTGAAACTATGCCATTCTACTTAGTTAGGGTAAGGGTCTGGAACTAAGGTCCAGATGCCAAACATACCCCAATATTTTTGCAAAGTTTTAAAAAAAACTATCATAAAACATATCAGAAAGATGTTTACTTATGCTTTATTGACTATGTAAAGGCTTCCGATTGTGTGGATCATGACAAGCTATGGAAAACATTATGATGTATGAGTATTCCAGAACACTTAATTGTACTCATGAGCAATCTGTACCTGGTACAAGAAGCAGTTGTTTGAACAGAGCACGGGAACACAGAATGTTTTAAAATTAAGAAAGATTTGTGACAAGGTTTTATTCTTTCACCATACTTAGTCAACCTGTATGCTGAGCAAATAATACAAGAAGCTGTGTTCTATGAAGAAAAACATGGCATCAGGATCGGCGGAAGACTCATTAACAAGCTGCAATATGTAGATGATACAACCTTGCTTGCTGAAAGTGACGAGGACTTAAAACATTTACTGATGAACTTCAAAGAGCACAGCTTTCAGTATGGATTGCATCTCAATGCCAAGAAAACAAAAATCTTCACCACTGGACCAACAAACAACATTCTCATCAACAGAGAACCCTGGCCAAACCAAGCTGCCAAAAGCTTAAGTTTCTTGCAGCAGCTTTAGCAGCTGGGAACTGAATCACCTCCTCTCACCCAGACAAGAAGATGAACAACAATTGCTTCCATTGTGGAAAGCCTGTACACCATCAATAGGAGTGCAAATCCATGATGAAAAACTAATTGCTCCCTAAAACACCATTTCTTTGATGGAAAATGGATGCATAGTTGGATGAGGTTATGATTCTTGGTATAATTGGATGTAGGCTCTTCACTCTATCATATCATCCTTGCAACAGTGGAGTCCCCTGGTAGGTAGTCACCACTACCCAAGGTGTACATATCAAAACCAGTATGAATATTTTACTTTCCTGTTTTATAGGCACTCTGGTTTAGATCCTAATAATTTTAGTATTTGGGGAAATTTCTTCTCCTTGTGTGTCAAAGGGATATTATGGTTTCTTGACCATGGTAAGAACAATAGAACATGGGAATTCTTGTGTCTAAATGCAACTCATGCATGGGGAACCTGTAGTTTACGATTTGTGACCCCTGTATCTAGGGAATCCCAAGAAGTCTAAGACCAGTGACCTGTCCCTTCCATGAATTTCATCTGTAGATGAAATTTTCCCAAAGAAACACAGGGAACTTCTCACTTTCCTAATACTGACTGTAACCAGTCTAGAAGTTGCAAGATCCATTACATATGGAATTATGAATAACCATGTCGCCATCCAAACATTTTATCAATGATAAAGGAACTGGGAGAGGATTCTAGACAATCACTGAGTATCATTAAAACATCATTAAACTTGTTGGCCTGTATGATCATAGATCATCACTTAGCCCTCGACAATCTACTAGCCAAAGAGGGTGGGGTCTGTGCAGTTCCTAATACAACTTGGTTCACTTACATAAATGTAAAAGGAGAAGTTGAACTCAAAGTACAACAGATCCTAGAACACGGCAACTTAATTAAAGAACAGAGAAATGTCTGCATTCAAGAATTATGTTCACAAATAAAACTTATCTACCCTCTACAATTTGGCTAAGTTCATTGTTGGCACACTTAATTACTATATTACTTCTGCTTATGTTTGGATCTTGTATATTAAATTTAGTAACCTCTTTTGTTACCAAAAGACTTGAAGTTTTTCACAAAGAAATGATGCTCAGTCAAATGTATGTTCCAATGTATGTTGAACCTATTCCTCTTAGTACAATAGATTAGGCCAGACACGCTTCAGACAATACACTATGTATGTAATCTATAGTCTCTCCTAGTGCCTTGGACATCAAGAATCTATCTCCAACATGCATCTGTGGAAACCCTAACTTACAGATAGGAGGGGCTTGAAACCCTTGCACCCAGTGATGCCCCTTTTCATCAGAAAGGAGGTAAGAATGAATCACCATATTCCAAAAGCATTTTTGTTTCCTTTCTCTCAGTGGGGAATGTTAGGCAGTTAGAACAAGGAATAAGAACTAGCCACAGATCAACCTCAAAGAATGCAAGAAACGGCCTGCCCTGTGAGGACAGTCTAGTAAAAGAAAAGATGGAACAGGGAACTTTTGCCAAAATCAGGCATGCACAGAGGGAAAAAAAAATGATCTGATGTGACCAGGGAATTAATCATAATGTCACTATAATAAATCAGCATTATGGTTAGCTCATGAATACAATTAAAACAGACTGATGTAATGGGAAAGATGTACATCAGACTCAGGAAGACATGACCAATTATGGGCTCTAAATTATTATTAAAAAATAAATAAAATGTAGGAATCAGGAGACTAAAAGCAGAATCTAAGTCAAACTAGAAACTCATTTGATGTTTTCCTCACTCACTGTGAGAATGTTTATGTTCAGTAAGCCTTACTTCCGAAAATCTCTGTCTCTTTGTCTCCTTTTATGTGAGTTTTGTTTCTGTACGTTACCAATTATTTCAAGGAATAATAGGACCAAAACATGATGTGTCATTTCATTCATTTGCACTGTGACAAGTATATTCACAAGGCTGAATTAAAAAATATTAATGATTTTACACTGATTAAGAAAATTGTATGTACCTTACTAGTAGCCTAAATTAAAAAGAAGTTACAGAACAAAAAATTAAAGATTTTATATGATTTACTCTAAGCAAGAATTTAAATCCTGGTGTGGTGCTGTAGGATCAAGGCTGGATTGATAACCACAAGGTCAGAAGTATAAACCCACCAGTCACTTCTTGGAAAGCCTATACAAGCTAACAACGAGTCAAAATGGATTCCATATACTTAAGAACAACAACTAATGGGAAACATCTAAGCTCTTTAATCTTTAACTCAGAGCAAATCCATGCTTTGCTTCCTGTTATTATCTCAACCAGAAAGCAAGGAGGAAATCAAAATGGCTAGAATTGAATGGTGTCATTTGTTAGAGTATTTTTTTCTTTCCTCTTATTTAAGAGCCATGTAAATTTCATTCTTTATTAGTACCACAATTATGTTCACATAAAAGTCTTTTTTCCCCAAGACTTTGAGAGATAAAGAATTCATAAAAATACAAGAAATGGATTGTTCTGGACAGCATAACCAAATTCCTAGTTGATTCCCATATAATTACTTCAGATATGATTTTAACAATGGTCATGGCTCTTTGCAGGATGTGTGATGTTCTCGTTTCTTTAAAATTGTCACATTGTTGTTTTATAAAAATTTAACTTAGCCTAGAAAATGAAAATGCAAAACTGAAGAAAAATTCAGGCTTATGCTATATCATCTTGAAATGAAACATTTTATTGACATTTTCCCAGAATAAATTAACATAATTTAGTGAGAGTTTTGGCAAAGTTACCATTCAGTTAAACAGCTGGCTGCAAGCTAACAGAGAGACAAATAGACTTAAAGATAGACAGAAATCTTCCCACAACAGAGAAGATTACATTAACTTTGGCATGTATTTAAATAAGGGGCAAGGTGATCCTGATGTAATGGAAAAACAAGTTGCCGTCAAGTTGATTCCTACTCAGTGAGATCCCATGTGTAGAGAGTAGGATTGCATTTCATAGAGTTTTCAAGTCCGATATCAGAGAAACAAATTACAATATTGTTCTTCCAAGGCACCTCTGAATGGGTTCAAACCTTCAGACTTTAAGGTCGTAACTGTCTTAGCTATCTTACACTGCTATAACAGAAAGCCCACTAGTGGATGGCTTTAGGAAGCAGAAATGCATTCTCCTGCAGTTTAGGAATCTGGAAGTCCAGATTCAGAGTGCCAGTTCTAGAAGCAGACTTTCTCTTTGTTGACTCTGAGGAAAGGTTTTTGTCTCCTTTCTGTTCTTGTTAAGTGCCGTAGTATTGGCTCTGACCTATAGTGACCCTGCGTAGAGTTTCTGAGGAGCAGCTGGTGAGCTTGAACCACAGATGTTTTCAAACCGACTTTGCAGTGCAGCACATTAACCCTCAGTGCGACACCAGGAGAGCTCTGTATATCTTGGTGTCAACCTTTGCCTGGATCTAGGAACCTCACAGAACAGGTATCCCAGGTCCAAAGGATGCCCTCTGCTCCTGGTTCTTATTTCCTGGTGGTAGTAATTGCCTTGCTTTCTGCACAATCATCTTTCCTTTTACCTTTTCAAATAGATTGACTCAAAATACAACCTAATCCTGTAGATTGCATCTGGCCTCATTAACATCATAGAAATGAGGATCTACAACATATAGGATAATTATATCCTATGTAACTGATCACATCTGATCATGGGGATGACTGCATCATATTAGTTTTCATTATGCAGGTGATACCTACACCTTAACCACTAAACCACCGAGAACCCTGGCCAAACCAAGCTGACACATAATTACCATAGTAGTACATTATCTAATAGCTCTACCACACATGGACTATTCAAAAGCTGTTGTTGTTAAGTGCCCTGTATATGGTTTCTGAGGAGCAGCTGGTGGGTTTGAACTACCAAACCTGCAATTAGCATTCCAGTGTTTATCCTACAACTCCACACCAGGACTCGTATTCGAAGGAGTGCCATGGGTTAACACACTGGACTGCAAATTTGGTTTGAACTGCAAGGTTAGTGGTTCAAGCTCAGTGGTTCAAGCTCAACAGTTATTCCTCAGAAGCACTGTACAAGGCTTCTACCCAGAAATCAACTCCCCAACACTTAACAACAACAACAACAATTGAAGTGCTGGTGTGGCACCATAGGAACAGCTCTCAATCTCAAGATCAATTTGATCACAAACATCAGCAGTTCAAATTCACCAGCAACTCCTCAGAAATCTTATACAGAGTCACTATGAGTCGGAACAGACTCAATGGCACTTAACAACAACAACAACATTGAAATGCTATCAAATAAAGAACACTGATTCCACAGATGAAAAGTTCATTTGAGTAACATGAATTTGAAGCAAATAGTAAAATTGGAATAAACTTGATATTTCACAATTCTCTCACCAATTTGTTCCTCCTTAGACAGAATCTTGGAGCCCTGGTGTGGCACTGTGGGTTAATGTGCCAAACTGCAAAGTCAGTTTGAACCATAAGGTCAGCAGTTCAAACTCACCAGCTGCTCCTTGGAAACGCTACATAGGGTCGCTATGAATTGGAACCAACTTAATGGCACTTAAAACAATAAAAAGACAGAATCTTGTTCCATGATAGAAAATTAAGAGGGTAGACACATGTTAGCTCTGATGATGGAAGGGGAATATACAAGAATGAGGAGGGTGGCAGAAGAACAATGAAGGTAGGTGAAGACACAGGGAGGTATCCTGGGTTAAAGCGAATAGAGGTAAATAGTGATACATACACAACTTTGAAATAACAGTGCTCTGTGTCTGGATACATGGATTTACATACAGGCTAAATGAGTAAGGAAGGAAGAATGGAACATAAATATATTTATATACCCCACAAATACATGAGTTTGAAAAAGGATATTTGTAAATTAGTATTTACCTTTCCTGCAAAAACAACTATGAATGTGGTCGAGCATACAGCAGGCAAAATACTGAAAACTTCCTATATATTATCAAACATCTTAAGTCCATGAGTTTATGGGTCTGAGGGCTCGATACCATAATGGATGGAATGCAAATAGGAATCACAGAGAGAAAGCAGGAAAACTGTTGTTGATTCTGAGGGGATGGTAATCATGAGATAAACCAAAGTGTATGATTTGTTGACTGCAAAGCTGATGATCTTGTCTGTAAATCTTCACTCAGTTTACAATAAAAAGTAAAAAAAACAAAACAAAAACAAAAAGAGAGAGAGAGAGAACATATGAGATAGTCAGAGTCCACAAACTTCCAGCAAAAACTGAGAATATTGGCCCTAATCTCACATCTTTATATCGTTAAAGAACATTTTATAATGTTGAACTGTGGGTAAGTGTTGAAAAGAAAACTACAGCTCAATTTCATCACTGAACTCAGCATTCCATAAATTTCTGTTTTTAGGAACAACACTGGAAGTGATAGTTTTTCTGCGCCAAGAAACTTAAAGACAGTTAGCTGGCCAACTGACTAGAATATACCCATATCTGTGTCCATTCCAAAAAAGGTGATCCAAAAGAATACAGAAACTGTCAAATAATATCATTAATATCACACACAAGCAAAATTTTACTGACGATACATGAAAAATGATCACAGAAGTATGTCACCAGAGAGTGGCCAGAAAATCAAGTGAGGTTAAGAAGAGAATGTAGAACAAAGGATATCATTGATGACGTCACATGGATCTTGACTGAAAGCAGAAAACTATATTTACTTATGATAATTACTTGAAAGATGTTGACTATACAAAGACATTTAACTATGTGGATCTTAAACTGCAAAGAATGGGAATTGCAAAACATTTCATTGTGCTCATGTGGAACATATTCACAGACTACGAGGCAGTCTTTCCAACAGAACAAGTAGATACTGAATGATTAAAAATAATTTAAAAAATGTGTGTATACAGTTAGAGCCTCTTGCCATATTTATTCAATCTGTATGATGAGCAAATAATTTGAGTAGCAACACTTAATTGTACTTCTGAGGAATCTGTACCAGGACCAAGAAGCAGTTGTTCAATAGAGCAAAGGAACACTGAATGTTTTAAAATTGGGAAAGGTGTGCGACAAGGTTGTGTTCTTTCACCATACTTATTCAACCTGTATGCTGAGCAAATAATACGAGAAGCTGGGTTCTATGAAGAAAAGTGTGGTGTCAGGATTGGAGGAAGACTCATTAAGAACCTGCGATATGCAGATGATACAACCTTGCTTGCTGAAAGTTATGAGGACTTGAAACATTTACTGATGAACATCAAAGAGCACAGCTTTCAGTATGGATTGCATCTCAATGCCAAACAGAAATCCTCACCACTGGATCAATAAACAACATTCTTATCAATGGAGAAGAGATTGAAGTTGTCAAGGACTTCATTCTTCTTGGATCAACTATAAACACTTCGGAAGCAGCAGTTAAGAGATCAGACGACGTACTGCATTGGGCAAATCTGCTGCACAGGAACTTTTTAAAGTATTGAAGAGCAGAGATGTCAGCTTGAGGACTAAGGTGCACCTGACCCAAGCCATGGTACTTTCAATAACCTCATATGGATGTGAAAGCTGGACAGTGAATAAGGAAGATCATAGAAGAATTGGTGCCTTTGAGTTGTGATGTTGGAGGAAAATACTGAAAGTGCCATGGACTGCCAAAAGAACCAACAGATCTGTTTTGGAAGAACAGAGTGCTCCTTGGAGGCCAAGATGGCTAAGCTTCATCTCTCATACTTTGGACATACTGTCAGGAGGGAACAGTTGCTGGAGAATGATGCCATGCTGGGTAAGGTGGAGGGTCAGATAAAAAGAGGAAGACCCCCAAAAAGATGGATCAGCCAGGTGGCATCATTGATGGCGTCAAGTGTGGCAGCGGTAGTGAGGTTGGCCCAGGATCGGACATTGTTTCGTTCTGCTGTGCTTGGGGTTGCTATGAGTCGGTTCCGACTCAATGGCACCTGACAACAACAACAACAAAAGAAGGTTGCAACATCAGGACTGGAGGAAGGTTTATTAGCAATCTGCCATATGCAGATGATACACACTTGATTGATGAAAACTAAGAGAACTTGAAGCATTTACTTAATGAACATCAAAGATTACAGCCTTCAGTATGGATTATTTTTCAATGTAAAGAAAACAAAAATCCTCACAACCGGATCAATAAAACACCATCATGATAAATGGAGAAAAGATTGAAGTGGTCAAATATTTCATTTTACTTAGACCAACAATCGGTACTCCTGGGTGCAATAGTCAAACAAACAAATGAGATATTGCATTGGACAAATGTGCAGCAAAAGACTTCTTTAAAGTGTTAAGGAGCAAGGATGTCACTTTTAGGACTAAGATGTGCCTGACCCAAACCATAGTGTTTTCAATCACCCCATATGCATGTGAAAGCTGGACAGTTAACAGGTATGCTGGAGAAGAATTGATGCATTTGAATTATGGTGTTGGAGAAGAACATTGAAATTATTATGAACTATCAGAAAAAGAAACAAATCTGTCTTGGAAGAAGTGCAGCCAGAATTCTCCTTTAAAGACTTCACCTTCAACTTCATCTCTCCTATTTTGAATATACTGTCAGGATAGACCAGACCCTGGAGAAGAATATCATGCTTGGAAAACCTTCAATGAGATGGATTGACCCAATGACTGCAAAAATGGGTTCAAATTAACAATTGTAAGGATGTCTATGGGTTCTTGTGGGTATTTCGTTCTGTTGTATAGAGGGTGGCTATGAGTCAAAGCAATTCGACAGAGCCCAACAAAAACAATAACTGTGTTTTGTCAAGGAGCCTTTGTGGCACAGTAGGGTAAGCACTGGACTGCTAGCAGCAAGATGTGAAGTTCAAACTCATTAACTGTTCCAAGGGAGAAAAATGAGGCTTCCTGCTCTTACAAAGATTGACTTCCTCAGAAACCCTACACAGGATCACAAAAAGTCAGACTTGCTTTGATTGCCTTTTTGCAATACTTTTTGATATTTGTTTTCAATTTCAACATACTTGATCTATTGGGGTTTTCAATGGCTCTAGAGTATTTTATATTTTTCTAAACTAGTTTTATTGCACCTAGTCTGCAAATCCATTAGTAAATAATCATAAAAAGCAATGATTATCTCTAGATGCTATCCTTAGTAGAACAAGATCTGTTTCCCCAAATCCTACATAATAGCTAGTAGATGATACTGTTAAAAAATAAAAAGACTCTGACAGTCACACCTGGTGTGTCATTGTTTCAGTCATTTCTATTTCCTTGAATTTGAAAAAAATACTATACATAGGCAATTGGATCTTCTCTCTGAAACTGTTTTGTTTATATCTTTGAACTACTTTTTCTTTGAGTTGCTTTTGTCTTTTTGATTTGAAAGCATCCTTTAAAATCAATATAGTATTCTTTTTTTCTGTTATAGTATTGCAATTATAACAATTATAAGTCTTCCAGTCTGTGGTCTATTTTTTAACCTGGTTCATAGTGTGTTTGTGGGTTTGTGAAGAGTGGTAACATATAGAGTTGTGAACTTGATTCGGTGAACTTGATTCCCTGAACTTGATTCAGTGAACTGTATTCAGTGAATCCAATTTTAACCTTTTGCCACAAACAGGTTACAGAGATTGCTCCCCAGACTCTGTCTAGTTGTTGAGGTCCACTGTCTTATGATTGTATCTATTCTATGATCTTTATAGTTTTCAGATTTCAATTGTTACTTAAATGTTTCAGGTTTCGATGATCACTATTATATTCCATTTCAGTCTCTAGATAATCTCTTCTTGCATTTTATTTTGGCTCTGTTTCTTTTTTTTCTATAAAGTGAAAACTTAATAAACTATTTTATGTTTGCAACTACAATTGAATGGAAAGGTTTGGAGGATATTCTATTCATTACTTAATTTATTTTCTGTTTTTAACCTTAATTCTTTAATTTTACTTTATTTTTACACACACATGCATACATATGAGGAGGCTTCAAAGGTTTCTGGAAAATCTGAATTAAAAAATAATGGAATTTTTCGACAGACTTTTTAAAAACCTCATACAAATATGGTGACTCCATACAATAAGCACTGGACTGTGCACCACAAGGTCTGTGATTGGTGATCCCCCTGAAGCTCTTTGGGAGACAGATGAAGCTTTTTGCTCCCTCAAAGATTTAAAAACCTTGGAAACCCTATGCTATGAGTCAGAACCAACTTGATGACACTTCACAACAGCAACAACAACAACATACATATACATATACATATATATATGAGGCAGAGAAAGAATTTTACACCAGGGAAGAGAGGTGGAGTGCAGAATATTAGTCATTTTATATTAACATCTTATTTAATATTAAGAGTTTCTTCAGTTAAGACACTTAATTTTCCTCCAAGTATCTCTTCAGCTATATCCTTTCAGATGGAACATAAAATGTTTTCTTTGTTCTTTCTTTCCATATAGTTGAATTTTAACATTGATTTTTTAATGCTTTTATTACTTAGTTTAAAACTACATGTGACTAGTTTTATTTTTACTATTTTATTAGATTAATTTTTGGCTTTGCTGTCTTTCTTTAAGATATACCAAGTGAGCTCTGTTTTTGAAAGCTATTTAGTTATTATATGTATGTATAGGAGATCCAGGAGCCTCAAAACATGAAATGCTTGATTACTAAAGATTGGGAGTTAGAACACTCCCACATCAATTTACTGACAGATAAAGTAAACACCTCAATAAGTGTAGATGTTGACTTGGGTCTTAGAATGATTATATGATATACTTAATTATATAATTATAGTATTATATACTATTTATATATAATAATTATATTAAGTAATACAATTAAGTATATTACAATAACAACAGTCTCTTGGTTAATATCTGATAAGCCCTATAAATAAATTACTACACAGTGAAATTGTCCAGCAGTCCATATATAAATGAATCCTGGATTTTGTTTGTCATCATAATTTATAGTTTTCACAGATTTGGAGTTTTAGCTAATG
This sequence comes from Chrysochloris asiatica, assembly GCF_000296735.1. Taxonomy (NCBI): domain Eukaryota; kingdom Metazoa; phylum Chordata; class Mammalia; order Afrosoricida; family Chrysochloridae; genus Chrysochloris; species Chrysochloris asiatica. The sequence continues at coordinate 9,306,953 of NW_006408611.1, forward strand.
TAAAATCTTTAGTGTACTTTATAATTATCTGAGTCACATATTTGAATATCCTTCTACCAAAATCACTAATTTTCATCTAAATTATTTTTTAAGAAAAAGGACAACATTAAATCAATGGAAGAACAGTTGTGAGCTCCAGCTGTGGTGTATTATTAGACTTTAAGATAGCAAATGATGGAAAAATGTAGATGATCATTTATAGATGTTAATCACAGTTACGGGAGTGCTGTGGCTCTTAGAGGGTAGACACTAGACTACATACCACAAGGTCAGTGGTTCGAGCCCACCAGCTGCTCTACAGGAGGAAGTTAAGACTTTCTGCTTCGTAAAGATTTAGGAAAACCTATACAGGGTTGCTGGGTCACTATGAGTTTGAATCCACTCAAAGGTACTTAACAACAATTATTGTTAGCTTTTAGCAAAGAAGGGATGCAGTTTTACTGTGTAGCCACAAAAGATGTTTAACAGTATCTAGCACACTGAAGGGAGGAGTCCTGGTGTGTCCCTGCAGGATAATACACTGGGCTGCAAGGTAGGTTTAAAATGCAAATTTGGCATTTTAAAGCCACCACTTGATCCTCTGAAACCCTAGACAACACTGCTATGAGTCATAACTTAGCAACAACAACATCACATCGCACTGAAGGAGTCCTGGTGTGGTACTATAGGATAAGCTATAGACTGCTAACACACCAGCAACTCCTGGGAAACTCTATACAGGTCTACATCTGAGGTGACTCATTTTAAATCTAACAGGATGGCAAAATTAACCAAGCCCAGAATTAGAGTCCTACATACCCCATTTGTATGGTATCACCCAACCATTTGGTGAAAATTAAGACTTTGGATAGAAATGCCATATCAAGTAAATTCAAGGTACCAAACATACCCTCCTAAAATTTTGTAATGACATATACATCAATTTTTCTTTCTTGATATATTTTCTTTTAATAATAACAATCTGTTGATGTTGTAAGGTACTAACAACTCAATTCTAACTCAAAGCGACCCAGTGTAGAGTTTTAGAAGAACAGTTGGTGAGTTTGAACCTTGTGGTGCAAACCAATCCTGCACTAATCCTACAGTACCAATCTTGGATAAACAGTTTTAAAGAATTTTTCTGTGATGGACTAAATGGATCATGAAAATAGCCAACCTTCAATATTGCTTTTAAATATGTTGCTATGCTCCTCTGTATTAATTATTGTCATACCATAGACATCAAAGGTATTGAACCTTCCTGTGTCTCTGAGTCACATGGCAATGCCATTTTCAACAATTCAATTAGCCAATACTTCACCTCCATTTTTTATTTCAACAGACTCAAAATGATTTTTTGTTTGATTGTTTACATTAAAAACATGTAAGATTAGCACTGTGTTTGAGAAATTTTCATTAAGGGGGTGGTTTTCTTTCACTCAATGTGCCTGAACAAAAGAAAAAAATTGAATTCAAGACCCTAAAGCAAAGATATCATAATACTTTTTTTTAAAAAATCTCAAGAGGCCAACAGGATCACTTAGGTTTACTGAGCATGAGAAGTCTAGAGAAAGCAAACACCAGAGTACCACTTATTTTCATTAAAACCTCATTTAAATAGCAATCAATTTATATTTTTAATAGTAACCTGCCAGTGATTTCCATTTGCTTTTGTATAAGTACATTTATAAAAATTCCTGATAAGATGGCACTTTTCTAGAGCTTTCTTTGATGCTGACTTCTTTTTGCTGCTGTTGTTCTTGTTACCACAGAGTCAGTTCTAACTCACAGGGACACTGTTTAGGTTTCTGAGAGTGGCTGATGTAATCGAACTGCTGACACTAGTGAGCAGTCCAATGCTTATACTTTAGTGCCATACAACGGCTCTAGCACATTGATTATTTCTTTTATTAGTAAACTCTTAGTTTCTAACTTGTTAGGGTCTATGTCAAAGGTGGAAAAGTTGTGAATAGAATTACTCCAGGTCACACTAGTCCAAAGCTCATTTTCAGAAAGTTCAGCATTGTTCTTAAAACCTGATGTCATCTTCCTGGTGGCCTTGGAGAGATGCCAAGCACATTTAAATCACCATGCAATTTAAAATGGATGTAATGTATTTTCTAAGGAATGACAACCATCTGTCTGGAAATAAAAGATGAGCTCAGCAAGTCCAAACATTGCTATGTTTCATTTCTCAACTGGCCCACTCTTCTACTCACTTGAAAAGTTGAGTGATGTTCCCAAAATCAGAGATGAAGAATATACAAATAGTGTTATTGAGTTTCCATGAGCTGATGAGACATCTGTCAATTATTTTCTTTGATTGTGAGGAATGTGCCAAACTACCCATAAAATCAACTTAAAGCACTCTCTGATTCTTTAATTACTTTGGTTATTGGCCTGATGTTTAAATCTTTACCATCTGGTAATCTTTAGTTACATTTTGTTTAAAGCTGGATTCATAAACAAGACTATTACACAACCAAAACACTGTCTTTCCATTTTAAACTGAAGCTAGAAATATACTATATGAAGTTCTGGTGTGGCTCTATAGGATAAGCAATGGACGGCTAACAGCAAGGGTGATGGTTCAAAACCACCAGGTGCTGTTCAAAAACCCTACACAGAAGCACTGTGAGTCAAAACTCACTGGATGACACTTAACAACAACAACAAGAACAATATTGTAATATTAAATAACATAATTAATATACCATAGATTCATTTATAACATAAGATTTGCATATAGAATAATAGAGCAAATAATATGATGATACTCAGTTATTATACTTGTAAAAAATCCTTCAAAATATTTTGAGGTAAAACAATATATTTTTAAGACACCTTTGTATTCTCTGTAGATTACAGTTCTCTTTATCTTCTTAGAAAAATGGTATGTGTCTTTGCAGAGAATATTTTCAATGCATTACATTTTATATATCCATAAGCAGTTTTTTATTATTGTTTTGTGTATAGTAACGTATATATTAAATTGATCATGCTTTGTATAGCCTTCTAAGTCTTGTCTATTTCATCTAACATTAGGTATTTAATATTTATTATTATTTAGTTGAGTTGCACTTTTACACTCTATGTGCTTTTACACTCTATGAATATATCACCCATAACTCATCTGTCAGTTTGTTGTACTGTGGTGACTTGTGTGTTGTTATAATGCTGTAAGCTATGCCACTTGTATTTTAAATACCAGCAAGGTTAACCCTGGTGGACAGCAGACCTTCTACCCTAAGAAAGATGAGGAAGAAGGAGATGCAGATGACTTCTGAATGATGAGCCACTGAAAACTTTTGAATAGCAGTGGTATATTGTCAGATATAGTGACAAACAATAAGCTCCTCAGGATGGAAGACACTTAAAATACAACTAGGGAAGAGGTGCCTTCTCAAAGGAGAGTTACTCTTAATAACATGAATGGAGCAAAGCTTTTGGGACTTTTATTTGTTGATGTTGTACAACACAAAATGAGACAAAACAATTGCAAACATCAATTAATAATCAGAATCTGGAATGCATAAAGCATGAATCTAGGGAAACTGTAAGTCATCAAAATTAAATAGAATACATAAAGATCATAATCCTAGGCATTAGTGGGCTGAAAGGTTCTGCTCTTGGACATTTTAATTTGGACAATCATATGGTATATATGCTGTTGTTAGTGCCATTGAGTTAGTTCCAAGACATAGTCTGTCTGTGTAGGATTTCTGAGGCGATACTGGTGGGTTTAAACAACCAATCTTGTGATTAGTAGTTCAGTGCCTATCCTACAGAGCAACTATGCTAAGAATGACAAAATTGAAGAGGAATGGCATTGTACTCAACATCATAAACAGCATTTCAAGATCCATTTTGAAGTACAGTGTTATCTGTTATAGGGTGATGTCTATGTGTGTGTCCTGATGTGGTGCTGTAGGATAAACACTGGACTGTTAATCAAAAGATGTGCAGTTCAAACCCACCAGTTGCTCCTCGGAAACCCTATTCAGGGCCACTATGAGTCAAAACCAACTCGATGGCACTTAACAACAACAAAAAGGAAGATCAGTTATTCAGATTTATGCACCAAATACTAAAGCCACTGAAGATGAAATTGAAGAATTCTACCAACTTCTTTTGAGTCCTAGTGTGGCACTGTAGGATAAACACTGAACCTTTAGGTTTGTTTGAACAGTAAGGTAAGCGTTTCAAACACACCAGCCACTCCTCGGAAACCCTATACAGGGTTGCTATGAATCAGAACTAACTTGATGGTACTTAGCAACAACGTCTTCAGTCTGAAATTGATCAAACATGCAATAAAGATGCATTAATAAATACTGGTGATTAGAGTACAAAAGTTAAAAACAAAGAGGAAAGATAAGTAGTTGAAAAATATGTCCTTGGTAATAAAAACTATGCGGATGATAGCAGGATAGAATGTTGTAAGACCAATAAATTAGTCATTGCAAATACCTTTTTATAACAGCATAAAAGGCAATACACATGTGTACCTCAATGGATGGAATACAAAGGAATCAAATTGGCTTCATCAGTGGAAAGAAATGATGGAGAAGCTTCAAATCATTAGCCAAAACATGCCACGGGCAAATGTGGAACAGACCATCAATTGTTCATCTACAAGTTCAAGCTGACGCTGAAGACAATTAAAACAAATCAGCAAGTGTCAAAATATGACCTTGAATATACTCCACCTGAATTTGGAGACCATGGCAAAAATAGACTTGATACATTAGACACAAGAAGTGTCATGAGATGACATAAGAACTTTATATAGGAAGAAAGCAAAAGGTCATTAAAAGTGATGAAAGAAAGAAAAGACCAAAATGGATGCCAGAAGAGACTCAGAAATTTTCATAGAGAACTTAAAACATTTATATATATCCTGAACAGAAAATTTCTGACGGCAGTTCAAGAAGACATAGTCAAAGTACTACAATGAAATGGGCAAAGACCTGAAGATAGGAAACCAAAAGGGAAAGAACACAGCATTTCTCAACATGAAAGAACTGAAGAAAATATTCAAGCCTCAATTTGAAATATTGAAGGGTTCTGTGGGCAAACATTGCAGGATGCATCAAAAGATGGAAGGAACACAAGGAGTCACTGCTCCAAAAAGAACTGGCTGCTGCTCAACCATTTCAGGAGTTAGCATATGATCAAAAACATATGGTACTAAAGGAAGAAGTTCAAGTTCCACTGAAGGCATAGACAAAAATAAGGTATTGCTCCCCTCCTCAGCACCCAAACTATCCTGTGTCTATCCCTACCCTGTGCTCCACCTTCTTCTCCCTCCCCTCACCCCATTGCCCATGTCCCAGTAACCAGCAAAGAATCTCCCCCCTCTTAATATGGGTTCTTTCTTTTAGTCTTTTAAAGTAGTGGTTCTATGCAGTATTTCTCCTTTTGTGACTGACTAATTTCACTCAAAGGAGCTCTGGTAGCGTAGTGGTTATGAATTGGGCTGCGAACCACAGGGTCAGCAGTTTGAAACTACCAGCTGTTCCGCAGGAGAAAGATGAGGCTTTCTGCTCCTGTAAAGATTTACAGCCTCGGAAACCCTGTACAGGGTCGCTATGAGTCGTAATCAACTCCACGGCACACAACAACAACAATTTCACTCAACATAATGTCCTCAAGGTTCATCCATGTTATGTGATAGCTTACAGTTTCCTTGTTGTTCTTCAAGGTAGCATAATATTCCACTGTGTGTGTATGTACCACAGTTTGTTTATCCATTCTTCCATTGATGGGCACTTAGGCTGTCTCCATATTTTTGCTCTTGTAAATAGTGCTGCTATGAACGTGTGTTCATATATCTACTCATGTTATGGCTCGTATTTCTTGTGGGTTAATAACAAGTAGAGGAATTGCTGGATCATAAGGTATTTCTATTTACAATCTTTTGAGGAAGCATCATGTTGCTTTCCAGAGACGTTGGACCATTTTGAAATCCCACCAGCAATGCAGGAGCATCCCAGTCTCTCTACATCCTCACGAGCATTTATTGTCCTCAGAAGATACTTCATAAAAGAAAGATCTACAGGAAAAATACAAAATAATATGGCAGTCCGACTGACTACTACAAGAACAAGCAGTTTGCTACCCCAGGAGACATTAAGGCAAGCGGTCTGGTACCTTCAAGGTACCCCTTTCCAAAACTAAGACTCAGTGGGAATACAAGAGCAGACACATGCTCTGACTGGTGATCCTATTGGTCAGCAATAAGGGGAAATGAGAGGAAAACAGCAATGAAGGTACGCGCTAAGTCCAACCACGTTCAATACACTCCTGTGAACCTGGGTATAGACCTGGTGAGCCAGCAGTGTGGCAAGACCAGGGGACTCTTGGGTCCAGAGTCAGTGAGTTAGCCACAAAGGACTAGAGTGGAGAGTGAAGCATCCAGCTGATAAGAACAGAGGGCATATGCATAAGAACACCCACACTTGCAGATAATACCCACTTGACCTGGCTTCAATGGCTGGATGATCAAAGCTCAGCTA
>NW_006408611.1:9313689-9338909 GCF_000296735.1 Chrysochloris asiatica
CCTAGATCCAGAGGGCACAGAGGAAGGTAGAATCTCCACTGAGTAATATCCAATCTGTCTGGGCAGGACTGTTGAAAGGAGATGGGGATAGCACTCCTGTTGTACACTAGTGAGTAATTATTATCAGGAGTGACTGTGAGGGTTGGAAACGTAAAGGTAGACATTTTGTAGCAAAAGGAGGGGAGTGGTTGACTTTTCAGTCCAGGAATAGAGGCCCTTGGGACCACCAAAGGAGAAGAGCGGAGTGCAGGACCCTACCCAGAGAAACAGTAATGCCAGAGATAGAGGCAGAGATGATTACATGGAGAGATGGAGTGGCTGGGAACTCTAAACCCAGAAAGGGAGAGGGGCTGTGTGACCAGTGGGCAGACTTGTGGGGTACACTCTACGGTTGGTTCATGAAGCATTGAGGGGATTGTTACCATGGCAATGTAATGATATATGATAGGATGAATGTAAAGCTAATATTCTCCCATGTAAACTATCACATAATTCACAATAAAGCATTTAAAAAAAAAAAAATCATACAACCAGCAAAACTCCCTCAAATATGATGGCAAAATTAGAACATTTCCCAATAAACAGAAATTAAAGGACTGTCTAATAACCAGATCAATTAGAAAAAAAAAACTAAGGAGAGTTCTCCAAAGACAACAGACATCAAGCTGTGACTAGTATACATGGCAACACCAACTAGAACTCAATACAGATGTAGAAGTAGCCAAAGTAAAATAAACCAGCAATACTTAAAAGAAGGAACCAGATATATCAATTTATAATTAATGCCACTAAAAAGCAAGAAATGTGGGGTAGAGTGATTTAGTTACAGAACTTCCAAATGGTGAGGAAATCAAGTTAATTTCAAAATAATACAAAGTTTTAAACTGGGAAATAAATAAATCAATAACAGAGTTACCTTAAAGTAAATTAATACACCTTCACATCAAAACAAGGAAAACGAAAACCATGAAGATGTGTTCTTGTTAGGTGCCTTCGAGCTCATAGCGACTCATAGCGACTCTGTGTACAACAGAATGAAATTCTTCCTGGTCCTGTGCCATCCTCATAATTTTTGTTACACTTGAGACAATTGCTAATGCCACAGTATCAATCCATCTTATTCGGTGTCTTCTTTTTTGCTGACCTTCAACTTTACCAAGCATAAAGTCCTTCTCCAGGGATGGAACCTCCTGATAACATGTCCAAAGAATGAAAGATGAAATCTTTCTATCATTATTTCTAAGGAGCATTTTGCCTCTACTTCTAATACAGGTTTATTTGGCAGTTCACACTAATTTCAATATTCTACTCAAACTAATCAATTCTCCTATGGTCTTTCTTATTAATTGTCCAACTTTCACTTGCACATAAGGTGTTTGAAAATACCATGGTTTGTGTTAGGCACACCTTAGTCTTCAACATGTATCTTCGCTCTTGAAAATTTTAAGGAGGTTTTGTGCAGAAAATTTGCTTAATGCAAAACATCATTTGATTTCTTGACTGCTGCTACCATTAGTGTTGATTTGGGATCCAAGCAAAATGAATTCTTTGACAACTTTAATCTTTTCTCCACTTATCTTTATGTAATTTTTGGTCACATTGTCAGGATTTTGTTTTCTTTACATTGAGATGCAATCCATACTGAAAGCTGTGGTCTTTGACCTTCATCAGTAAGTAGTTTAAGTCCTCTTTTCTTTTGGCAAGCAAGACTGCATCATCTGCATATCGCAAGTTGCTAATGAGTCTTCTTCCTCCAAGCCTAATGCCCTCTCTTCTTCATATAATATAGCTTCTCATATTATTTGCTCAGCAAACAGATTGAATAAATATCATGAAAGAATACAATCCTGATGCCCATCTTTCCTGATTTTACATCAGTCAGTATCCCCTTGTTCTGGTCTAATGATTGCCTATATAAGCAATTTATTGAAAATTCTTGGAAATAATATGAAATGCAACATAATAATATGTAATTATTTATCAAATATAAATCACAGAAGAATTATCTTTCTTATAGGATTCAGAAAGGTGGTTTACTGTGGTTGGAGAGATACAGAACATTTCCAGAGGGGAAAACCTTGAGACGGGCATAGAAATATGAGTATGAATATGTCACATAAAGTTAGAGTGGCTGAAAGAGAATTTCACAGACTGGGGACCCAACATATCATTCTTTTCTTTATCCAAAGTTAGCAGCCTTTCTGTGACCTCCCTTGATTCTATGTCTCATCTTTCCCATCTGCTAAATACACGACGATGTGCCCCTTTTCTCTGGTGGTAGTGGTGGTGTTATGCATTTGAGTTGGTTCCCATTCATAGCAACCCTATATAGGGTTTCCAAGGTTGCTGTCATTATGGGAATAGAAAGCCTTATCATCCTCCCATGGAGTAACTGGTAGATTCTAACTTCTGGACTTTGGGTTAGCATCCAAATGTGTAACCACTATGCTACTGTGGCTCTTTCCTTATCTGTAAATGAATTAATTCTATCTCTCTTGTACACCAAAGGATGAGATAGCATGGCATGTTTTGGCTAACACACAAAATACCTAAAGTAACTCAATAATAAATAGAAAATATCAACAAAACTTTAACAAGTGAAGATATTGAATCAGTAATCAAAAACTTAAGAACTGAGCCTCACAACTAGCAGACAGGCTGGGCAGTAATGACTGCCTGGAGGCGCTTAATCTGCAAGGCCAAGAATGAGGTCTGTAGACGCTAAGTAACTGGTTCAGAGTGCTCATGTACCGTGTCAGGAGTGGAGGTGGTCTGCAGACCCAGCTACTAATCTTATCAGGATTATAGCAAACAAACATTTTCAGCCACCATGGGAAGCAGAACCAAGAAAAAGTATGATGTTGGGAGGACTTATGACAAGATGGCGTACTAGGTAGATGAACTACATGGACCCCTACAACAAAGATACCAGAGTCTGAATGAAACAAACATAGTTGGAAATCCTGGAACTCTGAACTTCAGAGGAAAGCTTAGAGAAGTGAATTGAGTTTTTGCTAGGAAGGGAAGCTGAGAAGGGACAACGAGAAAGGAAAATTTACTGGTGAATGACTTGCCAGACATGGCACATCCAAATTAAACTTTTGTGAGTAGCTTTGGCAACAGCAGGTGACCTGGCAAGACAGATTCATGTGGATGACAAGAAAAGTGCAATTCCTTCTTTCTCCCCATGCTCCCCTGGTGACCAGAGGTGTGGCCAGCCCTCACACTCATCCAAACCCAAGCAGACACTGTGCTACAGGAGTTTGGAGCTGTATAGTTGTGAGCAATGACAAAGTGTGGCAGGAGACTGGTAGTGCCATTTTGGTGCTGGGATTCAGGAGGGCTCAGCTCTGGAATTACAGGACCTGCAGAGTCACCTGCAGCATTGTTGCTGTTGTTTCATGATGTTATGGCAGCTCCAACTCATAGAACCTTGTGGTCCAAACTAACCTTGAGGTCCAGTGCTTAGGCTACAGGACTCCATACCAGCATTAATCCAGCAGAAACCCTCACAACCAGTCACTGTCCCCAGGTGCCATGTAGTCCTAACAGACCCTGAAACCAGCTTTGTCAAGGTCCTCCATGAACTACTTCCAGACTTACTACCCTCAACATAGATAACACCTAGGACTAAAAGAGACTTCTGGTGGTGCTGCAGATCAGAATTGGACCGGGAACCACAAGGTCAGCAGTTCAAATCCACCAGCTACTCCTCAGAAAGCCTATACAGGGTCACTATGAGTCAGGACCAACATGGTGGCAGTTAACAACAACAACAACAACAAAGACTACAACAACTACATCTAGGGCCAGGAACTCTACTATCACATCCCTGCTGTACCCACCTCACAAGCCCCTTGATGGGTAGGAAGCCTCCAGAGTTTTCTCTTCTCTGGGTCTAGCAACTGACTATTGTTTATTGTTTGTTTGTTCTTTCTTCTCCGTATTCTCCTTCCATTCCTTTGAATTTTATCCTTTCTTTTCTTCTGCTTCTTATTTCCTTTAGATCTTTTTTTTTCTACTTTATGCTCTCATATCTCTTTATCTTCTGTCCTCCTGTTTTTTTTTCCTAAAAAATCTTTCTTATTTCTACTATTTTCTTTCTTATTTTTCTCATCCACATCTCCATTTTCCTTTCCCTATTTTCTATTTTTAGTTGTTATATTATTTTGTTCTCACTACACCCACAAGAGACAGTTGGTGAGCACTTAGGAATACATCAACATGTAATCATAAAATAAATACAAATACACCATCACCACAATGTGCTGGAGCCAATAAACAATGTTAGCTCACATGAAGAAGCAAGAAAGAATGGTTCAAATTACCAAGATGCAGAATTAGAACACATTTCTGAAGAAGACAAGGTAATGGAATTAACTGAAAAAGAATTCAAATGAATGATATTTAGGCACCTTCAAAGAACTGACAGAAAGATAAAGAAAGCAAGGAGAAAACTTCAGAAGAATTCAGGAAAACATTACAAGAATAAATAGACAAAAAAAAAAAAATGCAATTTTTGAAACAACACAAAACCTGCATTTAGAAATTCAGAAGATCAATACTAAGATTTCAGAAATGGACAATGCATTGGAAGGGCAAAGGAGTAAACTAAAAGCAATAGAATCCCAAATTAGTGAGCTTATAAAAAAGTTTCTCTATATTAATATGTTATAAGAACAATCAGAAAAATGAATGAAAAAATTCAAAGTATAAGAGTTATCACGAAGAGGCATAACATGGATTATCAAAATTCTAGAACAAGAAGAGACAATAAAAATTACAGAGAAAATTGCTGAAATGTCATTGAAAGAAAACTTCCATAACATCATGAAAAACAAGAAGATAAACATATAAAACCTGAATAGATTCCAAACATTATAGATCTCAGAAGAAAATCACCAAGACATATCATAATCAAACTTTCAAAACCAAAGACAAGGAAAGAATTTAGAGAGCTGTTTAGGATAAATGAAAAGTTACCTACAAAGAAGATCCAATAAGATTAGATTGCCTACATGGTTTCTCAGAAGAAACCATGTGGGCAAAAGGTAATGGCATGACATATACAAATCTCTGAAAAAAAAAAAAAAATTGCTAACTCAGAATCATATACCTTGTAAAGCTGTCCGTCAAATATGGAGGCAAAATTAGGACATTTCCAGATAAAGAGAAGATAAGGGAATTTTTTTTTTTTAATAATCTGACCAACTTTATAAAAAATACTAAAGGGTGTTTTTTGGACTAAGAACCAACAACAGCAGACAACAGCCAGAGATTAATATGCATAAGAATATCACCCCAAATTCAATCCATATATGTAGTTGTTAAGTGCCATCGAGTGGGTTACAACTCATAGCCACCCTTCATAGGGTTTCTGAGGAGTGGCTAGTGGGTTTGAAACACCAATCTTGTGACTTAAATTTACCTTGTGGTCCAGCACATTATCTTACAGCACCACACTAGAACTCCTTCTAGAACAATACTACAAGACTGGAAATAGGGAACTGGAGATATCAATTTTTAATGAAGTCAACTATAAAGCAAATTATGTAGATAAAAAAAACTTATAAATGGCAAGTAAGTCAAGTAGATTTAAAGCTAGAACAGAGTGTTTTAAATGGGGAAAAGAATTAATCTATTACAGGGTAACCCCAAAGAAAATTAATAAAATATTAATTTTCACATCAAAATAAAAAAGAGGGAAGTCAGAAGTAATTAGTAGTCATTAACCCAATGGCAAATAGGAAAATTAAAAGAAAACTTAAAACAAAATGAACTCAGTGAATAAAATTATGTGGAACAAAGAAACCACAGCACTACAAAAAACACACACAGCAACATGACTGCAATTGATTAGCTTTTCACTTAGCACATTGAATGGCCTCAGAGCAGCAGAACAGATAAGAAAAGAGGAGCCTTCACGATTTTGTCTACCAGGACACATCAAAAGGACAAAGACAGCCTAAATGCCCATCAGCAGAGAAATGGCTAAACAAACTTTGGTACACAATGGAATACTACTCAAAGTTGAAGAATAACAATAAATCTGCAAAACACCTCACAACATGGATGAACCTGGAGGACACTATGCTGAGTGAAATTAGTCAATCGCAACAGGACAAATATGGTATGAGGACACTGTTGAAAGAAGAAAAGGTTTGTTTTGATAAAATAAACAGTCTATGATGGTTAGACAGAGTGGTGGTGGAGAATTACTCATGGGCTAGAGGGTAGACATGTTAACACTGATGATGGAACAGGTAATATACAAAAAGAGTGAGGTTGGCAGAGGAAAGATGAAGGAAGCAGGAAACGTGGAGAAATGTAAGAGTTAAAATGAATAGAAGTAAATACTGTTTATGGATGATACCTGGAGGAGATTGCAATCATTGGAATGAAGCATAGTATATGCTCTGTTGCAGGTAAAACTGATTATCTGCTCTGTAAATCATCACTTAATTCAAAATAAAAAAATAATAATAGCAGCTTAGAAAATCCCAAGACCAAAAGATGAGAGGCTCCATTGACTTCAAAAATTTGAAATATTTGAAATACCAAACATTTCCAAATAAATTATACCAGTCTTTCTCAAATTCTTCAACAATAGGTGTGAACACTACTTAATTTATTCTAGGAAGTCAGCATTACCCTGATCCCAAATATAAAGTCACCACAAGAAAAGAAATTTACAGAACAATATCCCTTATGAATATAGATGTAAAAAAAAAAAAAAATCACAAAGAATTATCAAGCAAAATCCAAAAGTATATTAAAAGGATTGTAAACCATGACCAAATAGAATTTCTCCTGGGATTTAAAGAGTGGTTCAATATAAGAAAATCAATAAATGTAACTGTCTACATTAATAGAATAAAGAAAAGAAGCACAAGAACATCTCAAGTGATGCAGATAAGACTTTGGAAAAAATACAATATAGTCTCATCCAGAAAACTAAAATAGAAAGAAAAATCCTCAGAATAGTAAGGGTGTTTATAAAAACACCACCTCCATCAGCATACTAATGAAGATAGAATTGAATGTTTCCCCCTAAAATCAGGAACAAGACAAGGTATTCTACTTTCATAACTTCTAGTTAACATCATTTTAGAAGTTTTACCTAGTGCAATTAGGCAACAAACAAACAAAAAAAGTGAAATAAATGACATCTAAGTTGGAAAGAAACAAGTAAAAATATCTTTATTGCTAATGACATGGTCCTATATGTAGAATATCTCAAAGAATCTGAAAGAAACCTATTAGAGGCAATAGATACTTTTTTCAAAGATTCAATCTTTTTTTTTTAATAACCGAAAAGAAAAAACAAAAAAAGAAAATAAAAAAAAAAAACAATTTCATTTACGTTAGCATCAAAAACAATAAAATATGTGACATTATATTTTACAAAGGTGGTAAGAGACTTAAACATCAAAACTATAACACATTGCTGTGAGTGGGTAAAGAAGACCTAACTAAATGGAAAATCATAACTTGTTAATGAATTGGATGACAACATTATTACTATGTCAATTCTACCAAAGTAATCAATAGACTCCCTATCAAAATTCCAATAGCTTTTTGGGCTTTTGTTTTGTTTTGTTTTGTTTTGAGAAAACTGCAAAAGCCAATTTTCAAATATATATTGAACTGCAAGAGCTCCTGAATTACCAAAATTCCCTAGAAAGGAAAACCAAAATGTGAGTACTCACAGTTCACAATTTTAAATTGTATCATAAAGTTATAGTAATTAAAACAATGTGACACTAGCATGAGGATCGATATACAAATAAGTGGGGTAGAATTGAGAAACCAAAAAAAAAAAAAAAAATCATACATCTATGGCCCATGCTTTTTGCCAATGGTGCCAGTTCCTTTCAGTAGTAAAAGAACAGTTTCTTCAACAAATGGTGCAAGGACAATTTCATTGTTGTTTTGTACCATGAGTTGGTTCTGACTCATATTGACCCTGTGTAAAGTTGCTGAGAGTGGCTGGTGGTTATGAACTGCTGACTTTGTGATTATCCTACAGTGCTTATCCTACCATGCCACACTAGGGAAGTTGGATTTGTTATTGTTGTTGTTAAGTGCTGTCGAGTTGGTACTGACTCATAGCAACCCTGTATAAGGTTTCCAAGGAGAGGCTGGTGAGTTTGAACCACCGACCTTGCTGTTCAAAGTGACCTTGCAGTCAATTAGGTATTCACATGCAAAAGAATGAATGTGGATGTATACTGCATATTACATAAAGATGAAATTAAATGGATTAATGAACTAATTATAAGATTCTAAGAACAAAATATAGGGGATAAAGCTTCAAAAGTTTTATCTGTTTTGTTTTATTTTTGAAAGAGAATCTTAGATACAACACCAAATGAACCAACAAGGATAAAAACAAAAAATGACTTTGGTAAAATGTATATGTGCATCAAGGGACATTATCAAGAACGTGAAAAGAAAGAAAATTGGGAGGAATCAAAGCAGATAAAGATTTAATATCCAAAATATACAAAGAATTCCCACAAAACGACAATCAACTGTAAAAAGAGTTTTGTGGTTAAGTGTCATTGTGTTGGCCCCAACTCATAGCTATCCAATGTACAACAGAAGGAAACACTGCCCAGTCCTCTGCCATCCTCTTAATTGTTAATGTGTCTGATCCCATTGTTACAGCAACGGAATCAATCCATCTCCTCGAGGGTCTTCCTCTTTTTCACTGATGCACTGCTTCAACAAGTATTATGTTCTTTTACAGTGACTGGTGCCTCCTGATAACATTTCCACAGTTCATGAGAAGCCTCACCATCCCCACTTCTAAGAAGCATTCAGGCTATACTTCTTCCAAAACAGATTTGTCTGCTCTTCTGGCAGCCCATGGTATTTTCATATTCTTAGTCAACATCATTATCTTTCTTATACAATGTCTAACATTTCTCCTTTTATTGATGTGATTTATTTGTCTATTTGTGAGGATTTTCATTTTCTTTCCTTTGAGTTGTAATTCACACCGAAAGCTACATTATTTGATCTTCATCAACATGTGCTTCAAGTCCTTTTGGCTTTCAGCAAGGAAGGTGGTCCCATGTTCTTACTGAAATCATCTAGTTTCTTGGATCATTTGTTCAGCATAAAGATTGAATAAATATAGTGAAAGGATGCACACCTTTCCTGATTTTAAACCAGACAGCATTACCTTGTTATGTTTGAACAACTGTCTCTTGGTCTATGTACAGGCTCCACATGAGCACAAGTTAAGTGTTCGAGAATACCCAATCTTCACAATGCTATCCATAGTTTATGGTCCACAGAGTGGAGTACCTTTTTCACAATCAGTAAAATACAAGTAAACTTCTTTTCGTTATTCTCTGCTTTCAGCCAAGATCCATCTGATGTCAGCAGTTAAATCCCTCCTTCCACTTTCTCTTCTGAATTCAGCTTGACTTTCTGGCAGCACACTGTCAAAGTGTTGCTGCAACCATTTTTGAATTCTCATCGGCAAAATTTGTTTTATGTGTGATATTAATGATTTTCAATTTTTGTTTTACAATTTTCATGTTCTGTAGAGTCACCTTTCTGTGGAATGGTCACAAATGTGAATCTTTCCCAGTCTTACAAATGTCTTGGCATAGACCTGTCAGTGCTTCCAGCACTGCATCAGTTTGTTGAAACATTTCAGTATGTATTCCATCAATTCCTGGAGACTTCTATTTTGCAAATGCCTTCACTGCAGCTTGAAAGTCTTCCTTCAATACCATTTGTTCTTGATCATTAACTACCTCCTGAAATGGCTGAACATCAACCAGCTCTTCTGGTATTCTGATGCTGTGAACTCTTTCCAGCTTCTTGTGATGCCTCCCACACCGCTTGATATTTTGCCCATAGAATCTTTTAGTATTGTAACTCGAGGCGTGACAGTTTTTCTTCAGTTCTTTCAACTTGAGCATACACAGTCACCACAGTAGGAAAAACTGATAGGGATACATGTGGGGAGGGGTGGTAGTGAGGAGGGAAGGATAAACAGCTTGAATATACATTTCTCCAAAGAAATTACCAATATGAATTACCAATAAGAACAAGACAAAATACTAAACATCTTTACCTATTACTGTTGCAGTTGAGTCAGCTCCGACTCTTATTGATCTTGTGGTTCAAACCAACCTGTGCTTAGCCATACAATGCTTATCCTATAGAACCATACCAGGACTCCACAACCTAAGTTGTTAAGTGCCATCAAGTCAGTTCCTACTCAAAGTGACTCTGTATAGGATTTGCAAGGAGTGGCTAGTGAGTTTCAACCACTGACCTTGTGTTTCAAACCAACCTTGTGGTCCAGTGCTTTATCCTATAGTACCACACCAGGACTTCAAACTTCATTAGTGAACTACAAAAAATGAGGTGGCTAGTGAAGGTCTCCCTGAAGTGACATTTGAGTAAGTTTCTGAAGTGCTGATGAATCAGCAATCCAAACATCTTAGTTAACTACAATTTGACTGGGTTGGAACTAAACATTTATTATTGTTTCTGTATTTTTTGTTTAAGATTACTTGATTAATGTCTATGTCCATCACTTGATTTTAGAACCAGAAAGAGAAGCTACTGAGTATTCTTTGGATAAGTACTGGACTGCTAACAGAAAAGTCAGCAGTTCAAATCTACTGGCTGCTTTTTAGAAACCCTATAAAGGGATGCTATGAACTGGAACCAACTCAATAGCAGGCAACAACGACTACAGATTCACAGTGAAGCACAATAGCCCCCAGCACTAGGAAAATCACAGCCATCAGCTTACCCCTCCCTACTTGTAATACTTCTTCTATTTCATCTCTACTAAGCTTATCCTTGCTCCCTCATCTCCAGTACACTGGCTTTCTTACACACCCTTGAACATATTAAGCACACTTATACCACAGGAAATTTACACTGGATGTGCCTAAAAATTCTCTTCCCACAGATTTCTGGATAGCTTGCTGTTCAGCACCTCAAAAATGAATCCAAATATCACTTCAGGGAGGCCTCCACTAGCTATCTCATTTAGAAGATACAGCTTACAGTACTTCCTGTCTCACTTCTATCTATATTTTTCACATACCACTAGTCTTTATTTAATGTAGTATCTTGAAGTGCAAAAAAAGAAAGACAGAGAAAAGAAAACCAATATTAATAAGGTTATGTCAAAGGGGTACATAATCTTGCAGAAAGAGTTCACAATGTCCAAAACTGAAAAGAAAAGAAAAAAACTGAGTAACACAAAGTACTACTGCATTATATGTTGTTGTTGTTAAGTGCCATTGAGTAGGTTCCATAAGGTTTCTGTGACAAAATTTTCTAAAGTAATTCATCTCTCCTTCTTCTTAGTCTGTCTTTGGAAGCTCAGCTGAAACCTGTCCACCTTGGATGACCCTACTTTATTTAAAATACCAGCTGCAAAGCTTCCAGAATTACAGCAATACACAACTCACCACAGTTTGACAAACCAACATACAATTGGAGGAAGACTCATTAACAACCTGTGATAAGCAGATGATACAACCTTGCCTGCAGAAAGTGAAGAGGAATTAAAAGAATTACTGATGAAGATCAAAGACAACAGCCTTTGGTATGGGTTGCACGTAAATAAATGTAAAGAAAACAAAAATCCTCACCACTGGACCAAAAAATAACATCTATATAAATGGAGAAAAGCTTGAAGTTGTCAATGACTTCATTTTGCTTGGATCAACTATCAACACTCATGGAAGCAGCAGTCAAGAAATCAAATGATGTATTGCAATGGGCAAATCTAATGCATTAGACCTCTTTAAAGTGCTGAAGAACAATGATGTAAGTTTTGAGGACTAAGGTGTGCCTGACCCAAGCCATGGTATTTTCGGCAACATTATACAAGTGAAAGTTGGATAGTGAATAAGGAAGATCATAGAAGAATTTATGCATTTGATTTATGGTGTTGGAGGAGAATATTGAGAGTACCATAGACTATCAAAAGAACAAATTACATCTGTGTGGAAGAAGTACAGCCTGAGTGCCCTCGGAAGCCAGGATGGCCAGACTTCGTCTCTCATACTTGGGATATATTGTCAGGAGGGACCAGTCCCTGGACATATTGTCAGGAGGATATCATGCTTGTTAAAGTGGAGGGTTGGAGAAAAAGAGGAAGACCCTCAGAGAGATGGATTGACCCAATGGCAGCATCAATGGGCTCAAGCATAGCAAAGATTGTGAGGTTGGCCCAGGGCCAGGCAGTGTTTTGTTCTGTTGTGTATAGTATCGTTATGAGCCGATACTGACTTGATGGCACCTAACAACAACAACAACATGTCCATACAAAGGGATACTGATGTTGTTAACTGCTGTTGAATCAGCACGGATTCACAGATACCCTCTGTGTAAGGAGTAGAACAGTTCCATAGAGTTTTGTTGGCTATAATCTTTACAGAAGTTTAGTTTCCAGGTCTTTAATTTACAGAGTCACTGGGTGGGTTAGAATAGACAGCCTTTCAGTTAGAAGACGATTACAAATTTCACCACCCAGGCTTCTAAAAATAACATTTATAACAACAAACACCGACTGTCAGCTAGTTGATTCTGACTCATAGTGTCCCTGTATGAGCTTCTAAGATGTAAATCTTTATGGAAGCAGACAGCCTCATTTTTCTCCCATGGAGAGGCTAGTGGGTGTGAACCACCAACCTTGTGGTTAGCAGTTCAATGCCTAATCCATAGTGTCACCAAGGTTCCTTACCTAGCTCCTACTCAGCAGCAAAACAAAGAAACTATTCATGTGCATAGCATGATGAGTGAATGTTAAATTCATTATGCTAGATGAAACAAGACACTCAAAAGGTCACTTAAAGTGAAAGAAGTGATTACAAATGGACAGCACAAGAGAATATGGGAAGGCTGATACATACATCTCTGAATATTGATTATGGCAAAGGTTCTATAACTCTATTCATTTTCAAAATTTATAGAACTATAAAAGAGAAAGAATAGTTTCACATTATGTAAATTAAAATTAATGAGGTAAAAAACAGAGCTTTGCACTTCTCATAAATGTTATCATTTATTCTCTTCAAAAGTAAACTTTAGGAATATAGATGAGCCTGATCTGATCAATAAATTCTCTTCCTAGCTTAGTGCTAGACTATATGCAATTATGAACTCATGGCATTGTATATTCAATTAACTTACCCTTTTATTTTGTATCTGTGCTTTGGAAAATTCACCTCTTGTTGAAGTTTCTATTTTTATAACAAATTAAACAATTAAACACTAGAAGAAATTCTCTGACTACTCTAACTTATTTACTGACTTAAACAAGTATAAATGCATTCTACTCTGACACTCCTGAGTCATTGTCCACATGGAAACATTTTTGCATACACATTGAGTTAAGTTTTCACATTCTTATGTCTTCTATGGATATTTATTCCTAAATTGAAATGTGAAATGTTGTTGTATTGTTAAGTCATATCAAGTCAAGTTTGAATCATAGTTCAAGCAGCTTGAAAGTTTGAACTGGTGAACTTGCAATCAAGTGCTTATCCTACAGAGTCACACCAGAAATCTAAATAGATATAGAAACAACAACTTCATTTTGCGTGCATCCACTATGAATATTCATGGAAGCAGCAGTTAAGAAATCAAGCAGAGTATTTTATTAGTCAAATCTGCTGCACAAGACCTCTTCAAAGTGTTCAGGAGCAAAGATGTCTGTTTGAGGACAGAGGTGTGCCTGACTCAAGCCATGGAATTTTCCAGGCCTCATATGCAAGTTCAAGTTGGGCAATGAATAAAGAAGACCACAGAAGCATTGATGCATTTGAGTTATGGTGTTAGAGAATAATATTAAAAGTGCCATGAACTGCCAGAAAAAAAAACAAAAAACAAATCTGTGTTGCAGAATACAATCAGAATGCTCCTTAGAATCCTGGAGAGTTAAGACTTAATATTTCATACTTCAGACATAATTTCAGGAGGTACCAGTCCCTGGAGAAGGATATCATGCTTGATAAAGTGGAGGGTCAACGCCAAAGAGGAAGACCCCTAACAAGATGGATTGTCTCAATGGCAGCAGCAACGGACACAAGAGTAACAATGGTTATCAGGATGGCACAGCATCAGACATTGTGTTTATTCGTACATAAGTTTCATTGGTTTTATTTCTCTAGAGAACTCAGCCTAAGACACTAGTTATGGCTATATGGTTCCTCCTTGTTACACTGTTTTATCATTACCGTTCCATTGTATATAAATCACAACAAACTAGTTACCTAAAAGCCCTTATAAATTAATGTATTGCTGTCACTTGTGGTTACAGATTACAGGAGATAGTGGATAAATATTGTGGAACTAATTTGTTGAATTATTTAATTGTTTTTGTGAATTACAAAGCAAAGGAGAAAGAAATCTGGGTGTCAACATCACTTTTTATTATCATGTTTGATGATGTCCATACTAACCACCTAATTGCAAGTGGAATATTTGATATATTTTAAATGAATTGCCTATTAGACTCACCAAATTCAAAGAAATATTAAAAATATTTTTTTTAAAGTACAGATCAATGGTTTCAGCTGTGACTTTATAGCTAGGTAGTGGACCCTTGTGACACAGTGGGTTACGTTTTGGGCAGTCAAATGAAAGATTCCGCTAAACCATTGAATTAGAAATGTGTGATGTAAAACCAAACAACTAAACTCAAATCAAACAAGTACCCTTGAGTTTATTCAGACTCATAGTAACTCTATAGCACAGTTTAGAAGTGCCCTATAGGGTTTCCACGGCGGCCATTCTTTATGGCAGCAGACTGACACATCTTTCTTTTGCAGAATGACTGGCTGGTTAACAGTAGTAGAACGCTTCAACCACAGAGCCACCAGGGATCCTTGAATCAAATCAGGATTTGTATTTACTTTCTGGCTTGCTGATCTTTTCAAAGTTGCTTAGAACATATGTTGCTCAGCTTTCTCATGTATAAAATGTAGTGATTACTCTGTGGTTCAACTTTCAGCTAAATAACAGGCTTAAAAGGTGAAAAAGGAGATATACACCCCTTAGAATAATCATCCACATGAGATCACAAGGACAAAGCTCAGAAATCAAGAAGCGATAACAAAGAAGGACGAATGGAAAATGGAAACCGAGAACGTGAGAAAAGTGTTTGCATTGTGCAGATTATAATCAATGTCATGAATCAAAATGTATATGAATTGTTGAATGGTAAACCAGTTCTCTCTGTAAAGTTTCAACTTAAAGAAGTCTTTAAATGTAGTATCATATATATATTTTTAATTATAAAGAAAATATCAGTTAACATAAACTCCAAACTCACTGCCCTTTCATTTATTCCGACTCATAGCTATCATAAGTTTTTCCAATGCTATAAATCTTTACAGGAACAGAAAGCCTCTTCTTTCTCCCATGGAGCAGCTGGTGGAATCCAACATCTGGCCTTGTGGCTAGCATCCCCACATGTAATTCGTTGTTATTGTTGTTAGTTGATGCAACTGATGGACTCAGAAGGAACTGTTGACCAGTCCTCTTCCATCTTCATGATCATTGGTATGTTTCAGTTCATCGCACTGGTGACTATGTATGTCATTTTCTTCCAACCCAGGGGGATTCTATTCCATCACTATGAATCTAAAACCATTTGAACAAAACTATATGCTCTGGTGTTTGAGAGTAAACACATTCCTCTGGTGTTTGAAGGATCTGCCCCCTGAATGTTTATTCAAGGGCACCACTGTCTAATACGATACCACTAGCCTTATGTAGTTACTGAGCATTTGAAGTGAGACTAGTCTGATTTGGGACAAGTGTAAAATACCCATTGGATTTTGAAGAATCAGTATTGAAAAAGATGGCATAAATTATCTCATTAACAGTTTATTATTTTTATTGTTGTTGTTAAGTGCCACAGAGTTGGTTCCAATTCATAATGACTCCGAATAGGGTTTCCAAGGAGTGGCTGGTAAATTTGAACCACTGGCCTTGTAGTTCAAACTGAACAGTCCAGTGCTTTATCCCACTGTGCCACATCTGGACTCTAGTATTTTTATTACATACTTAAATGATATGCTATATACATTAATAGGCACTGTACTGCTCACCCTTAATATCTGTAGTTAAAATTCACCAGCTCTTCCACAGAAATCTTATACAGGGCCGCTATTTGTCAGAAATGACTCAATAGCACTTAACAATAACACACTAATATGTTGGGGACACACACACATAAAGATTTATATGTGTGTTTTTGTGACACTATTGGATGAAACACTGGACCACAAGGTTGGTTTGAACTGAAAGGTCGGCAGTTCAAATTCTCCAGCTGCTTCTAAGAAACCCTATACAAGGTCATTATGAGGTTATGAATCAGAAATGACTAAAGAGCCCTTAAGAGCAACATACATGAAAGGGGTTAAAATGTTCCTGAAAAATGGAATTGAAAGATAATGGGCTTTCCCCACAAATTTTTTGAAGCCCTCGTATGTGTATATATATAAAATCTCATGACATAAATTATATATATATATATATATATATATATATATATATATATATATATATGGAATTTAGTAGCTATGTACAATAAGCACTGGACTGTGAAGCACGCGGTTGGCGGTTCAAGTTAATATGTCACGTGCCATCAAGTTAGTGACCTTATGCACAACAGAACAAAACACTACCTGGCCCTTCACCATCCTCACAAACGTTAGGCTTAAGCCCGTTGCTGCAGCCTCTGGACCAATCCATCTCTTTGGGGTCTTCCTCTTTTCGCTGACCCTCTACTTTTTCCTCCGGGGATTAGTCCCTCCTGACAATATGTCTGAAGTATGAGACACACTTTGCCTAACGTTTGTGAGGATGGTGAAGGGCCAGGTAGTGTTTTGTTCTGTTGTGCATAAGGTCACTAACTTGATGGCACGTGACATATATATGCTGTTGTTCTTTGCCCTTGAGATTCACTAGTACATTTTGACACCTTTTCTCTACATTGTGTTAAAGACAAAGACAGCATAAGCCCCTCTCAGGATAAATCACCACCTTCACTCCTGGTCTCCAGACTAGAATGTTAAGTTAATTGGAAGCAAAATCTAGATAGACAGTTCTGGACCTGCTAAAGAATGAAAGTGATTATATCCTGAAAGAACTGTAGGACCTAGTCAACAATTTCTGATGGGAGACAAAAGAATATATAGACACTGAGCCTGGGATGTGCTGGATCCATAGGGTGGTAGAGAAAGTTAATTGAGAGTTTGTTCATATGGGAAAATTATCTGATGACATAAATTTATCATCCAGGCAAGGGCCACGTGAGATAGTGCTAAAGCATTGTTTTTGAAAACAAATCCTCAGTGAACTGGTAATGCCATGATTATCAAAATATGAGACTATTGTTTATCAACATATTCTCCATCTACATATACACTTCTGAATGTGGTATTTCCATCTCACCAGTCTTTCCTGGAGTCCTGGTGTGGTGCTGTGGGTTAATGCACTGGATGACAAGATGGATTTGAACTGTAAAGCTGGTGGTTCAAATTTACCATCTTCTCGTTGGAAACCCTGTACAGGGTCACTATGAGTTGGAACTGACTCGACAGCACTTAACAACAACAAATCATTTCCTTGGAATTCTGCACATTTTAATTTACAGCACATCAAATAGGTGGTTTTGTCATCCTCATGACATTCAAATCATAGTCCTTTTAAATGTGTTTTTGAATTTGGAGAACAAAAGAAGACATTGAAAGGGGAAAAATATAGATATATGAGGTAAGGTTTCCCAACCAAATTCTCATAGGACACCCCTTGACATTTTGGTAGACTCTGGAGAAGGAGATTAAAAGTCTCAGAGAAAAGCACACCAGAATGACAACATTACATGTAACTAGAAAACCCATCAGGATGAGAAGACATACCATAGTAAGTCAACAAGAATTGCTGAAGGGTGCCAGTTCACGCACACACTGTTTTATAACAAACAAAATGTATTTAAACATGTCTCTGCAATCAGAGACTGCCAAAAGAATAAAAATATCTTTGTTGGAAGAAGTGCAGCCAGAGTGATTTTTGGAGGCCAAGATGGCCAAATTTTGTCTCTCATACTTCGGACATATTGTCAGAAGGGACCCGTTGCTGGAGAAGGATATCATGTTTGGTAACAAGATGGAGAGCTAAAGAAAATGAGTAAGACCCCCAGTGAGATGGATTGGCAAAGTGGCAGCATCAGTGGGCTCAAGCAAGGCAACATTTGTGAGGTTGACCCAGGACCATGCACTGTTTCGTTCTGTTGTGCATAGTGTTGCTATTAATCGGTACCAACTTGATGGCACCTAACAACAACAACAACTGCAATAAGAAGATGGCTGGAGTCAAGCTGTCCCAGTAATATACTTCTCATAGTCTCCCAAGGTTGACAAAAAAGAGCCAATCAAAGTGATGGCTTCCAGAGCACAAGCAGAATTCAGGACCTTATCCAGAGAAGCAGCAACACCAGAGATGGAGGCAGAAATGGTGACATGGAGAAAGGGAGCAGCTGAGAACTGTAGATTCATGGAAAGAGAGGGACTGAGAGCTGGCAGTCAGGAGGCAGACTTGCAGAATGTGCCCTTTGGTGGTGTAAATTATTATATACGCCTTAGTGTGTTATTTTAAAAAAGAGCTAAAATGAATAGAGAGAAATACTGTTAATTGATGGTACATGGGGGATTTTAATCATTGTAATGAAACAAAGTTTATGATTTGTTAAATGTAAAACTGATGATCTGTTCTGTAAACTTTCCTTCAATTCACAATAAAAACTTTTTAAAAAATAAATAAATGATGTCTTCCAAAAGAATCTGTTGTGATAATTAAATTAAAGACAGAGGTCAGTCAGGAAGTTACAGTGACTGTTATTTGTTGGGAAGGGGGAGACAGGGATTAAAGTTGGTAATCTAAAGGATTTTCTTGAATGGCACAGGACAAATAAGGGGCTTATTATGAAGAACCACCACTTGTCTATCATCAGGGTCAATCATTGTGGACAGGCTTACACAGAGATTACAGACAAAGACAGGCTAGGAAGGTGGAAAGGTGGACTACTTCTGAATCATTAACTACTGAGAATCCTATGACTGGTGGCACGTTGTCAGATATAGTGCCAGACGATTAAGGCATTATGTATAACAGCAGGCTATGGTCAGCTATAGCACTGGAAGACGTGCCCCTCAGGTTGGAAAGCACTTAAAATAGGACTCCTCAAAGTCGAGTTTACCATAATGATGTGAATGGAGCCAAGCTTTCAGGACTTTCATATGCTGATTAATCACAACTCAAAATAAGAAGAAACAGCTGCAAATATCCATTAATAACTGGAACAGGGTATGTACGAAGTACAAATCTAGAAGAATAAGAAGTCAACAATGATATGAAGTGAATAAAGATCGATATCATAGTCATCAGGGATCTGAAGTGGACTGGTATTGGCCTCTATGAATCCTATAATTATTGGTTTACTATACCAAGAAGACAAATTCAAGAGAAATAGCTTCTCATTGACCATAAAAAGGAACATTTCAAGATCTATCATGAAGTACAAAGCTGTTGGAGATAGAGTAATATCTATATGCCTAAAGGGAAGACCAGTTAATATCTCTAATATTCAAACTTATGCACTAAGCACTAAAACTAGTGATGATGAAATTAAAAAATTCTAATGGGAATGCAAAAGTTGGAACAAAGAGGAAGGATCCACAGTTTGAAAATATGGTCTTGGCAACAGAAACAATGCTGGAGATCACATGACAGAATTTTGCAAGACCAATGACTTCTTCACTGCAAACATCCTTTTTTCAACAACATAAAAAGTGACTATATACATGGGTGTCAATGGATGGAATACACAGGAATTGTGTTGTCTGTATATTGGGAAGAGACATTGGAAAAACTCTATATCATCAGCCATAATAAGGTCAGGGGCTGACTGTGTATCAGACCATCAATTACTCATATACAAGTTAAGGCTGAAGCTGAATAAAATCAAAACAAACCAACAAGACACAAAATATGACCTTGAATATATCCCACCTGAGTTTAGAGACCATTTCAAGAAAAGATTTAATGTACTAGACATGAATAAGCAAAAAGCAAAAGAATTATGGTATGTATGACATCAAGAACATCACACAAGAAGAAAGCAGAATGCCATTTAAAAGAAAGGAAAAAAGACAAAAATGGATGTCAGAATACACTCTGAAACTTGCTTTTGAACATAGAAAAACTAAAGTGAATGGAAGAAATCAGTAAAAAAGTTCAAGAAGACCAAGTAAAGAACCATAATAAAATATACGAAACCTGAAGTTAGAAAACCAAAATGGAAGAACACACCCAGCATTTCTCAAACTGAAAGAACTGAAGAAGAAAATTCAAGCCTTGAATTATAAAATTCAAGCCTTGAATTATAATATTTAAGGATTTTTATGGCCAAAATAATGAATGATACAGAAAGCATAAAATGCAGATGGAATTTGCTGTGTATAATTCAAAAACAGTTGCAACAGTACATCAACAAGGAACTGCCTGAAATTCAAGAAAGATTTGGAAGAGATATCATTGCTGACATCAGATGGATCATAACTGAAAACAGAGAATATCAGAAAGATGTTTAAAAAGGCTTTTGACTATAAGGATCATGACCAACTATGGGTAACATTGTGAAGAATGGGTATTTCAGAACATTTCATTGGCTATGGATAACCTATACATAGTCAGTTGTTAGAATAAGGGGATACTGAATGGTTTAAAATCAGGAAAGGTATGCGCCATGGAAGTATCATTTCACCATACTTTTCCTATCTGTGTTTATTATCCAAGAAACTGGATTATATGAAGAACGTAGTAGTATCAGGATTGGAGGAAGACTCATTAAAAACCTGAAATATGCAGATGATGCAACCTTGCTGGCCGAAGCTAAGCAGACTTGAATTACTTATAAAGATCAAACAATACATCTTTCAGGATGGATTCCACCTCATTGTAAAGAAAAGAAAAATCCTCAAAACTGGACAGATAAACAACATCATGGAAGCAGCAGTCAAGAAATCAAACAATGTACTGACTTAGGCAAATATTCTGCATGAGATTTCTTTAAATTGAAAAAGAAAAGGAGATCAGTTTGAGGACTAAGTTGTGTCTGGTATTTTCAACAGTCTCACATACATAAGAAAGTTGAACAATGAATATGGAAGATGGTAGAATAATCTATGTATTTGAATTATGGTATTGGAGAAGAATATTAAAAACACCATGGACTTCCAGAAGAACAAACAAATCTGGATTGGAAGTACAATCAAAATGCTCCTTAAAAGCTTGATTGGCAAACTTTATCTCTTATATGGCAGATATGTCATTAGGAGGGACCAGTCCCTGGAGGGTAACCTGGAGGGTCAGAGAAAAGAGAAAGAGCCACAACCAAACTGATTGACACAGAGGCAGCACAGTAGACTCAAATGTGGCAACAACTGTGAGGATAGTGTAGGGCCAGCCAGGGTTTTGTCTTGTTGTTCACAGGGTTGCAATAAATTGGAACAAACTATATGGAATATAACAATAACAATCCTTCAGTACTGCAACCCAGTCATGTTCCTTACTAATGAACAAATAGAAAATGTTAGCGGAAAAACAAAAAAACTAGCTGCCGTTCAGTCAACTCAGACTCCTGATGTGTCAGGAGTTAATTTTTCGGAAGTAGATGGCCAAATCTTTTCTTCCCAGTCACCTCTGGGAAGTCTCAAACTTCTGACCTTTCAGTGTGCAGTTGAGCAAATGTTACTACTGCTTTATTTTATCATCACCCCATGATATCTATCAGTCTACCATAATTTTTAAAAATCCAATTTAGGAATTTAGAACTATTTTGTGCAACACTCTAGGACCAACACTACTTTCTGTCAATGTGTCATCTTTTTCTACTGATTCTTGTGTGCTAACTGGGAGGTCTGAACAATTTAGCAACGCACCTTTCCAAAAACTTACAATGTGTCGGGGGAGGGATTAGGTACAAGGGGAAAAACAAAATGTACCAGGACCACAGATTGCATGCAATAATAGATGAAGCTAGTCTTTGTCTCTTTACTAAATTTTGAGGTTCTTTTGCCAAAGAATTTTGTTTTAGTTGAAAGCATACAGCAAAACTGAAAACTTGCTTTGAAATCATCCTTTTCATATTACAGACTCGAGTTCTCAGATCTATATATCTCTCAAAACAGATTCCCTGGAAAGTGTACTACACAAGTGTGCAGCCAAACAGTTTTGTAACAGCCTCAACTCTCAAACTGCAAAAGTTGTTTTTTTTTTTCCTAGATAATTACTGTTTGCATTTATTCTCTCATTCTCTTATAATTTTTAAAGATATTATGCATGCTGTGATTTTAAATTATTAATCTAATTAGAATGCTCTTAAGCTTTCACCCTACCAGTTAATATTATGTAGCATAATCTATTACCTCTTGGTATAAGGAATTCTGTCAATTAAAAAAATAATAATTTTATTATTAATGTTGTTGTTTTTAAGTGACTTTGAGCCAGTTCTGACTCATAGCAACACTGAATAGGGTTTCTCAGATGAAGTTGATGTGTTTGAACTTCCAACCTTGTGGTTCTGAGTCCAATGCATATCCTACAATGTCACACCAGAACTCCTTATTATTAACAGTGAAGTGATCATTTGGTCTTAATTTCATTCTCTGTATATGGCAAGACACATTTATGTATTATATACTTGTAATCGTGAGGGAGAAAGGAAATTTCACCTGTTTACTCAGACCCATCCTGCCTCTGTTTAATCCGGACATTGAAATCCCTTTCTTCCTAGGGAAGAAGTTTCCAAACTAATACTTTAAATACTGAGATATTGTTAAAATCATGATTACTAATAAGGTTATCCTGACATCAACTTCAGACATGCATGTTCTCCTTTCTTCCATGAATATTATGTTATAGATTGGATGAGTCTACTTATCTGCTTGTCTTACTGACATCAACTTCAGACATGCATGTTCTCCTTTCTTCCATGAATATTATTTTATAGATTGGATGAGTCTACTTATCTGCTTGTCTTACTGTTAGAAATGAATTCTGATGTTGCACAAAAGACACTCGGTGAGACTAAATTACCTTGGCAAAGCAAAATTTACTCCTGCAAGAGGAACAGGCCAGCGAGCACACCGAGTGGGCAGTCCACTAGGGTTTTAAATCCCTGACACAAGTCATAAGGCTGTGTCTCACCCCTTTGGCTAGGGTTTAGACCGCACAATTTTTGCCTTTACCCAGTTGGCTAGTTTAGAATTCTAAGGCATGCATTCCCATTTTAGGAAATAGTAAAAGGAAAAAGAAAGATCGTGAAGTTTCTGCTCACTTCGGGAAATAGTCAAAGAAAAAGCAAGACCATAAAGTCTTTACTCACTTCAGGAAGTAGTTAAAGAAAAAGAGAGATCGTAAAGTCTTTACTCACTTCTGGAAGTAACAAAAGAAGAAAAAAGAAAGAAAGGTCACCCAAATACAATAAACAGAATTATAAATAATCTTTAAGGAAAATAGATACATTCCCACACTACTTGCCCTCTTTTCTCCATCTCTTGGAAGCAGGGCTCCTCCTTGAGCCAAGTTCAGGCATTCCTTGCTTCTACATCCACACATGTATTTAAAAGATAAATCAAGCCATGTTCTTGCTAAACATTTCTATGTGAGTTTGGAGGAACATTTCAAACGAGAAAAGGGGATCTGCCTTAGACCTTGTGTGCTATATATATAAAACCAAAAACTCCTAATTTTCCTAAAGAATCCAAAATTACTGAATTATACAACTGTTAGTAGAATAGCTCCCAGAGTTCTACTCCATAATTATTCTTTGAATTCCTTCATAGCATGTCATAGATGCTTTGCTGTAATATCATCCAAATTTTATCTTAACTTTGTATGAACTTTAAGTCAAATTTGAGTGTGATAATAAAAATCAGGTACAATGCATACTGTCTAGTAATTAGTTGTTGTTGTTGTTAAGTGCCATCGAGTCAGTTTCAACCCATCGCGATCCTATATAGGGTTTCTGAGGAGAAGCTGGTGAGCTTGAACCGCCGACCTTGTGATTCAAACCGACTTTTCAGTCTAGTGCATTAACCCACAGTGCCACACCAGTGCTTGGTAAACACTCAATAAGTAATTTTAACTTTTGTGAGAATAAATAATTACTACCATTAATTTTCCAAGAGGAAATGGATTCTCATTGAAATTAAGATGTATACTTATTATGTACTTAGTGTTCTTCTGACTTTCACACAATTCTATATTTTGTGCTGCTGATTACAAAATATTATGAGAAATGTCTTCTAAGTGTCTGGATAACCCCTCTCAATATTTTCTTTGTTAATCCAATTTGGTATGAGAAGAAAAAAGGTCTATCTGCTGCATCTTCTAAATTAGTACCTACAGTTCACTACCAAATCTCATGAAAAGTTATAAATTACAGATTGAATTCTACTTTAAAGCCAGTAAATTTACTTAGACCCCATCCTTCTCATCAGTTCTGGAATGAAAACCTCCTTGTCTTTGAGAAGGTGGAAGGAGTTGGAACCTCGTCTTTCATGACAAAAAAAGAGGGTGATTATGGTGTTTATATAGGATTGTTTATCAGTGAACTTAATTTGTTGTTGTTTGTTTTTTAAATTAATTTCACATTCTACATAGACTGCAAAATTAATCTTCTCAGAAACAATTCAGATCATGAGTGTCCCTTGTTCAAACCCTTCTACAGTCTGTGTGTCCCATTATATCAGTACTGGGCTGTTTTGACTACTGTGGTTACGTGGCATTTTTGAAACATGGAAGTGAAAGGTCTTTTACTTCATTCTTCTTCAGTAATGTTTTTCTTATTGGTGTCTTTTTCTTCTCTATTGAAAGTTGGTGCTTAGTTTTTCAATCTCTTTAAAGAATGATTCTGGAACCTGGATTAGGACTGCATTATATCTTTAGATCACTTTGGATGATATTGGCATTTCCCCAATGTTAAGTCTTCCTACCATGAGCATGGTATATTATTTCATTTTATATACATCTCTTTTGGTTTCTATATTGCCCTCTTAGATATACATACATGTTTTGCAACATTATGACACTCATTACCTTCAATAATCCTAAAATGTAGGGACTCTTGTGCTTATTTACAGATGAAAATTGTT
>NW_006408611.1:9339761-9353023 GCF_000296735.1 Chrysochloris asiatica
AAATTCAATTAATTGGAAATTTCTTGTTCTACAAAGAAGACTTTAGTTTGTGACATTCTTACAAACACACTTATATTACATCATCTGCTCTAGTTAAATGCAGACTTATAGGAACTCTATGAAAACCATAGAACGAAACCCCACCTAATCATGTGTCATCCTTCCAAATGTTATGAGTGAGCCCATTGTTTTAGCCATCGTGTCAGTCCATCTTGTTGAGGATCTTACTCTTTTTCACTTCATCAAGCATGATGTTCTTGTCTAGGAACTGGTCCATCCTG
The DNA here is from genome assembly GCF_000296735.1 of Chrysochloris asiatica. Taxonomy (NCBI): domain Eukaryota; kingdom Metazoa; phylum Chordata; class Mammalia; order Afrosoricida; family Chrysochloridae; genus Chrysochloris; species Chrysochloris asiatica. The sequence goes on from NW_006408611.1 coordinate 9,340,043, forward strand.
ATACCATATTCAAAGTACACAAGATGAATTTTCACCAGCCTCCTTTATAGGGAGCATTCAGATTACACTTCTTCCAACATAGACATGTTTGTTCTTCTGGCAGTCAATATTCTTCACCAACACCATAACTCAAATGTGCCAATTCTTCTACACTCTTACTCATACATTGTCCAACTTTCACATGTATGTGAGATGACTATAAACACCACGACCTGGGTCAGAAGCGCCTTAAGCCTCAAACTGACATTTTTGCTCTTTCACCCCTTAAAGAGGTCTTTTGCAACCGATTGTCTAAAACAATATGAAGTTTAATTTCTTGACTACGGCTTTCATGAGCATTGATTGTGCATCCAAGCATATTAAAATCTTTGACAATTTCAATGTTTTCTTCCTTTATCATGGTGTATTTAACGGTCTATTTGCGAGAATTTTCATTTTGTTTCATTTTGTTTACAATTTGTTTACATTTCATTTTGTTATCCATACTGAAGACTACAGTCTTTGATCTTCATCAGTAATAATTTGAAGTACTCTGGGCAGCCACCAAGTAAGGTACAGCAATTTGTATATAACAGTTTGTTAATGAGTTCTATGCCAATCCTAATGCCTCATTCTTCTTCATATTGTACACCTTCTCAGGTTATAAACTCAGCATACAGAAGAAATAAGTATAGTGAATGGATCTAGTCCTGGTGAACACCTTTCCTGACTTTAAACCATTCTGTATACTCTGGCTCTATTCTAATGACTGCCCCTTGGTCTCTTCACTCATGCATACAATTCTGTGTTCTGGAATTCTTATTATTAATTATGTTATTAATTATTATTAATTAATTATTAATAATGTTATCCATAGTATGCCATGATTCACACAGTTGAATGATTTTACATAGTTAATAAAGTACAAGTAAACACCTTTCTGGTATGCTCTGCTTTCAGCCAAGATCTATCTAAGGTCATCAATGAAATAACCATGTGCTCTTCTGAATATAGATTGAATTTATGGCAGCTCCATGTGTGTACTGATGCAAACTTCTTCAGCAAAATTTTACTTGCATCTGATATCAAGGATATCATTTGATGATTTGACATTCTGTTGGATCACCTTGCTTTGGAATGGGCATAAATATGAAATTCTTCCAATCTGTTGGTCAGGTAGCTATCTATCAAATTTCTTGTTATAGATGAGTGAGAATCGCCAGTTCTGCAGCATTAGTTTACTGAAAGATTTCAATTTGTATTACATCATTTCCTGGAGTATTGTTTTTTGCCAATGCTTTCAGCGCGGTTTGAACCTCTAAGTATCATTGGTTCTTGAACACTGACCAAATCTTTTATGTGCTGTGACTCTGTGTATCTTCCATCTTCCTTTGATTCTTCCTGTGTCATTGAATATTTTGACCATGGAATTCTTCAATATTACAACCAATGGTTTGGAATAATTTTTTATTTAATGCGGCTTGAAAAATATGGAGCATGTTCTTCCCTTTTGGTTTATTGTTGTAGTTGTTCTTGTTATGTGCGATGGAGTTGGTTCCGACTCATAGCGACCCTGTACAGGGTTTCTGAGACTGTAAATCTTTATAGGAGCAGAAACTCTTCATCTTACTCCTGCAGAAGAGCTGGTAGTTTCGAACTGCTGACCGTGAGATTAGCAGCCTGATTCATAACCACTAAGCTACCAGAGCTCCTTTTTGGTTTACTAACTCCAGGATTTGCACACTTAATCACAATACTTTGCATTGTCTTCTTCAATTGCCTTTCAAAAATCTTTGTTTGAAATGTTTACTCAATGAGTCGGAAGCAAATCAACAGCATTTGATAACAACAACATACTCAAGGTCGTATTTTGGCTTCTATGGACTTGTTTTAAATTTCTTCAGCTTCAACCTGAACCTGCATATGAGCAGATTCTGTTTCAAAACCTGCCTCTGGCTTTGTTTTCGGAAATGTTATTAGCTCTTTCCACAGATTTAGTTTATTTCCTCCCTTTCAGTTAGGTCCATTGAGGTCTACATGTATTGCTATGGTTCTTAGGTGTCATCGAGTCAGTACCTACCAACTCATAGCCACCCTATGAACAACAGAATGAAACACTACCCAGTCATGTGCCAACCTCACAATTCTTACTACATTTAATCCCAGTGCTTAATCAGGGTCTTATGCTTCATTCACTGGGGGTCTTACAGTTTTCTCTGACCCTCCATTTTAACAAACATGATATCCTTCTCTAGGAACTGGTCCCACCTAACAACACGTCTGAAGCATGAGAGAAGAAGTCTAGCAATCCTGGCATCTAAGAAGCATTCAGGCTGTACTTCTTCCAACACACATTTGTTTGTTCTTTTGGAAGTCCATGGTACTTTTAATATTCACCTCCAACACCATAACGCAAATGCATCAATTCTACAGTTTTCTTTATTTAATGCCTAACTTTCATATGCATATGAGGTTATTGCAAATACCATGACTAGGGACAGGCACATCTTAGTCCTCAAATTGATGTTTTTGCTCTTGAACAGCTTAAAGAGATCTTGTACAGCAGAGACGCCTAATGCAATATGTCATTTGATTTCTTGACTACTGCTTCCATGATTATTGATGGTTCAATGTGAGCAAAATGAAGTCTTTGACAATTTCATTCTCTATTTATATAGATGTTGTTTATTGGTCCAGTGGTGAGGATTTTTGTTTTCTTTACATTGAGGTGACACCATACTGAAGGCTGTGGTCTGTGATTTTCATCAGTAAGCAGTTTAAGTCCTCTTCACTTTCAGCAAGCAAGGATGTACCATCTGCAAATCGCATGCTGTTAATGAGGCTATTTCCAATTCCGATGCCACGTTTTTGTTTTTATTTTTCATGTAATTCAGCTTCTCGGATTATTTGCTCAGCATACAGATTGAATAAGTATGGTGAAAGAATACAACCCTCACATACATCTTTGCTAAATTTAAACCTTTCAGTGTTCCCTTGGTCTGTTCAAACAACTGCCTCTTGGCCTATGTACAGGTTCCTCATGAGCACAATGAAGTGTTCTGGAATACTCCTTCTCTGAAATGTTGTCCATAACTTGTGATGATCCATACAATTGAAAGCCTTTGCAGAGTCAATAAAGCACATGTAAACATCTTTCTGATATTCTCTGTTTTCAGCCAAGATCCACCTGATGTTAGCAATGATATTCCTTGTTCCACATCCTCTTCTGAATCCAGCTTGAACCTCTGAAAGTTCTATGACAATGTGTGGTTGCACCTGTTATTGTATTATCTTCAGCACAGTTTTACTTCCATGCAATATTAATGATATTGTCCAATGATTTCCACATTATGTTGGGTTATCTCTCTTTGAAATGGGCACAAATAAGGATCTTTTCCTGTTGGCTAGGGAGCTGTCTTCCAAATTTCTTGTCATAGATGAGTGATTGCCTACAGTGTCACATCAGTTTTTTGAAAGATTTCAATTTGTATTCCATCAGTTCCCAGTCCTCTGTTCTTTGCCAATGAGTTCAATGCACCTTTGACTTCTTTCTTCAGTATCACTGGCTCTTAATCATATGCTACCTCTTGTAATGGTTGAATACCGACCATTTCTTTTTGGTATAGCGACTGATTATTCTTTCCATCTTATTTTGATGCTTTCTGCATCATTCAGTCTTTTGCCCATAGAATCCTTCAATATTTTAAGTCAAGGCTTGAATTTTCCTTGAGTTCACTCAGCTTGAGAAATGCTGCGTGTGTTCATCCCTTTCGATTTTCTAACTCCAGGTCTTTGCACATTTCATTATAATATTTGGCATTATTTTCTCAAGCTGCTTTTTGAAATTTTCTGTTCAGCTCTTCTACCTCCTCATTTCTTCCACTTGCTTTAGCATCTATAAATTGGAGAGCAAGTTTCAGAGTCTCTTCTGACATCCATTTTGTTCTTTTCCTTCTATCTTGTCTTCTTATTGACCTTTTGCTTTGTTCCTTTAGGATGTTTTGATTGTCATCCCACAACTCTTCTGGTCTTTTATGTCTAGTGCATTAAATCTGTTTGTCAAATGATCTCTAAATTCAGGTGCAATATCTTCAAGGTCATGTTCTGGCTCCTGTGGACTTCTTTTAATTTTACTCAGCTTCAACCTGAATTTGTGTTTGAGCATTTGATGAGCTGTTCCACAGTCTGCACCTGCCCTGGTTTTGGCTTATGATATGTAGCATCTCTTCTCACAGATGTAGTCAGTTTGATTGCTGTGTAATCCATCTGGTGATGTCCATATGTATAATTGTCTTTTATGTTGTTTTAAAGAGGTATTTGCAATGAAGATGTCATTGGCCTTGCGAAATTCTATCATGCGATCTCCAGCATAGTTTTTATCACCAAGGCCATATTTTCCAACTACTGATCCTTTGTCTTCATTCCCAACCTTTGCATTACAATCATTAGTAATTACCAACACATACTGATTGCATGTTTGATCAATTTCAGAATGAAGAAGTTGGTAGAATTCCTCAATTTCATCATCATTGGCTTTAGTGGTTCGTGCATAATTTTGAATAATAGTGGTATTAACTTGTCTTCCTTGTTGTTGTTGTTGTTAGGTGCCATCCAGTTGGTACGGACTCATAGTGACCCTATGCACAGCAGAATTAAACACTGCCTGATCCTGGGCCAACCTCATTATTGTTGCCATGTTTGAGCCCATTGATGTTGCCACTTTGCCAATCCATCATGCTGGGGGTCTTCCTCTTTTCCTCTGACCCTTCGCCCTTCCAAGCATGATATCCTTCTCCAGTGTCTGGTCCCTCCTGACAATAAGTCTGAAGTATGAGAGACGAAGTTTGGCCATCTTGGCCTCCAAGGAGCACTCTGGCTGCATTTCTTCCAACACAGATCTGTTGCTTCTTTTGGCAGCCCATGGCACTTTCAATATTCTTCTCCAACACCACAACTCAAAGGCATCAATTCTTCTAGGGTCTTCCTTATTTACTGTTCAACTTTTGCATGCATATGAGGTTATTGAAAATACCATGGCTTGGGTCAGGTGCACCTTAGTCCTCAAGCTGACATGTTTGCTCTTCAAAACTTTAAAAAGGTCTTATATAGCAGATTTGCCTAACGCAATACATCATTTGATTTCTTGACTGCTGCTTCCATGAGTGTTGATAGTTGATTCAAGAAGAATGAAGTCTTCCTTGTAGGTGTATGAATATTGTACTATCACAGACAGTATTGTACCTCAAGATAGATCTTGATATGTTCTTTTTGACAAGTAAAATGATGGCTTTTCTCGGCATTTTTTCATTTCCCAGCATAAAAGTCATATGATTGTCAGATTCAAAATGGCAAAAAGAAATCCATTTCATCTTACTAATTGCTAGTATATCAGTGTTTATGTGTTCATTTTTGATGATTTCCAATTTTCCTACATTCGTACTTTGTACATTCCATGTTCCTATTATTAATAGATATTTGTGGCTGTTTCTCTACATTTTGAATTGTGTCCCATCAGCAAATTAATGTCCTGATAGCTTTTACTACATTCTTGTCATCTCAGTCAACTTTACTTTGAGGAGGGAACTCTTCCCCAGTTGTATTTTGAGTGCCTTCCAACCTGAGGGACTCATCTTCCAGCACTTTATCTGACAATATTCAGGTGCTCTTCATCATGTTTCAGTATTCAGTATTCTGGTGCTATCTGACAGTGTTCCACTTTATTCTGAAGGTTTTCAGTGACTAAATATTCCAAAGTAGTCAGACTTTTCTTCCTACTCAGTCTTTGTCTGGAAGTTTAGCTGAAACCTGTCCACTGTGGGAAGTCTTGTGCAGCAGATTTGCCAAACATAACACATTGATTAATTGGTTTCTTTTTTACTCCTGCTTCTTTAAATATTGATTGTGGATCCAAGCAAAATGAAGTCGTTGACTTTTCTTTTCAATCTTTTCTCCACTTATCATGATGCTATTTATTGGTAGAGTTGTGCAGATTTTCATTTTCTTTACATGAGGTGCAATCCATACTGAAGGCTGTGGTCTTTGATCTTTATCAGCATGTATTTCAAGTCCTCTTCACAGTCAGCAAGCAGGGTTGTTTCCTCTGTATAGAACAGGCTGTTAATGAGTCTTTCTCAAATCCTGATTCCTCATTTTAATTCATAGTGTGCACCTTCTAAGATTATATGCTCAGCATACAGATTGAATAGTGTTTTCAAATAGTGTATACAACCCTGGAGGACACATCTCCTGTTTTAAAACTATTAAGTATCCTCTTGTTTTTTCTGAATGACTGCCTCTTGGTCTATGTACAGATACCTCTTGAGCACAACTATGTGTTCCGGAATTTCCATAGATTGTGATGCATGATCTATACAGTTGAAAAACCTTTGCATTGCCAATGAAGCACAGTAAACATCTTTTTGATAGTCTCTGCTTTCAGCCAAGATCCATCTGATGTCACCAATGATACCCCTCATTCCACAACCTCTTTTGAATCTGGCTTAAATTTCTGGCAGCTATATGTGTAACTACTGCTACAACCAATTTTTAATTATTTTCAGAAAATTTTACTATCATGTGATACTAATGACATTTTCATGATTTCAGTGTTCCATTGGGTCACCTTTCTTCAGAATGTACACAAATAGGAATTTCTTCCAATTGTTCTTTTAACCATATTTTTATTTCAAAAGAGATAAAATTAAGTACTGTTTCATTAACATAACAAGAATATCTCATTCCCAAATAGGATAATAACAACTGCCATGAATATTTAAACACAGTGTTGAAAGAAACAATTCAATCCATAACATTCTGCCACCTGTCCTTGCCACATGCAAAACACATTCACTACATTACATCATGTCAAAAGTATTAAATCAATTCTAACTCCCAAATCTAGTTTTCTGAATGAGATTCAGAAATCATGTAAATCAAATATGAATGTGACATTAGGGTGGAATAGTTTGGCATATTCCATTCTGGGAAAACAATTGCCTTCATCTGTGAACCTGTGAAATCTAGATACAAGTCAAATGCTTCCAAATTACAACAGGCACAAAATAGATCTTTCCATTACAAATGAGAGAAATTGGAGGGTAAAAGAGGATAATGGGAACCTGGTAAGTCTAAAACCCAACAAAACAATTTACATTACCTCTCTATGCTTGAAAACAATCCTCTCTCAGACTCTCCAGACAATGACCCTAACCTTAAAGTCTGGTTTTTGGCCATGCTCTCTGGATTCTCAGTGGTTGTCCCTTGGTCCTGGGCTTTAGCTCTGTCTTACAAGTTTACTGGTGCAACAACTCTGCTCCCTCAGCTTTGGGAGTCCCAGTTTTCTTTATCCATCCAGAGTGGTGAACCTACTTCCTTAGCCCTGGCAGGTTCTTTTCTTATGTCTCTTGAGTATGGAATCTGTGACCCCTCAAGTTTGGGTTTGGGAACCCATCCCTTTGTACTCCTTAACTGCAAGCCCACACTCTGAAATTGATTTGGTGAAAATTCAACTCTGAAACACAGAAAGATGGGGCCCTCTTCTTTCAAAGTCAGGAGACTGTGGCCCCAACCTTTGAAACCAAGAAGACCCCACTTCTATTCCTTCCAACAGTTCTGCTAATCTCCAGACTGATCCAAGGAAGGTCTTAGAGAACAACAGATATAGCTCCTTTGGCACATTTCCTGACTGGAGGATTCCAAGAGGAATACAGTCTTCTTCCCCACCCCCACCCCTTTTTTTTTCTGTCTCCTTCAGTCTAGGCTGATGAGTTTTCTGCTATGACAGTTGGTAAGATCCTTTCATCACAGACTTAATCTCTTTAATGAATGATTGTGTAGCCACATCACTGGTGATAATCCTTGGGCATGTGTTCTGGGTTTTTACAACAGAATTTCCAAATCTTTAAGTTTTGTCTTAATTTTGTACAGTTCATTTTAAGTTCATCTCTTTTTTTCTTGCATTTTACTATAAGTGGCAAGGAGAAACTATGTGATCCCTTTAAGATCTGGTTTAAAAAAAATCTCATGAATCAGATATCGAAGTTGATCACTTACAAATTTGACTTTCCATAAAAAATTTGAACAAAATTAATACAAAGTTTTTTGTCACTGTATAAAAAATACCTTCCTATCACTGAAAAATCACATGTTCATCATTTTCTTTTAAAGCCTCAGCACAAGCACAGTTAATGTCCACGTTTCTAGCAATATTCTGTTTCTGGTACCACATATATTCTATAAGAAATTAGAAACTTTTTCTATTGCTCTCCTCACTTCATTTTGAACCCTCACCAGAATTGCCTTTGGCATTCATAATTCTACCAAGACTTTTAAAAGCTATCTATGTTTTCAATAGTACGAACCTTAAGGTTTCCAGCCCTAACCATTACTCAATTCCAAAACCACTTCCACATTTTAGGTACCTACTAGAGTACGCACTCGGTCTTCAAATTCTGTCTTACTTAGCTAGCGCTGCTATAATAGAAATACTACAGGTTTATAGTTTTAGCAAATACAAAATGATTTTCATAAGTTTAGGAGACTAGAATCAAATTCAGAGATGGCACTGAGGGAAGGCTTTTTCTCTGTGTTGCTTCTAGAGGAAGGTCCTTTTTTCTCTTTAGCTCAGATTCCTAGGTCCTTGGAGATATCTGTGTGCTTTGACATCAATATTATCCCACTTCTGATTCTTTTCCTTTCTTTAATTTCTTCTATATCTCAAAAGAGATCGACTGAAGACACACTCTACACGAGTCCTTGGTGACACTGTAAGATAAGAACTGGTCTGCTAACCATAATGACAGCATTTCAAACCTACAAGTTGCTCCACAGGAGAAAAATAAGACTGTCTTCTTCTATAAATATGTTGTTGTTGTTGTTAAATGCCATCGAGTCAATTCCGACCCATAGCGACCCTGTATAGGGTTTCCAAGGAGCAGCTGGTGAGCTTGAACCCCTGATGTGGCAGTTCAAACGACTTTGCCGTCTGACACATCAGCCTCAGAAATTCTGAACAGGATCAGTATGAGTCTGAATCAAATCAATGGCAGTGAGGTGTTTGGGGTTTGCTTCCCCCTCCATACAAACACACACACACACATACTAGTTTTGGCTCATTAACAACAACCAAAAAAGCAACCTATTCCCAAATGAGATTATATCCTCAGACACAGAGGTTAGTATTACAACATATATTTTGGGGGGGACAAAATTCAATCCACAACAGGAGGTAGCAGTTCCTTGTATCTGCAAAGTATTTATGGAATATCCAGTGTCTGCCTAACTCTAGCCACTTATCATCAAGAAAAATGAACGCTCCTGCAAGTTCTGCCTAAATAGATTGTGTTCTGTCAGCAGCAGCTACTGGAGGGAACATTTTAAATCACAGCAAACTTTGAAGTATGGGACCAGGGAGAAAGGGTCAAAACAATCCTAATTTCCCAGGTGAATGTTGGCATCACAGAAAAAAGAGATCAAACAAAAGTGATTATGACCTGAATTGGTCTTCAGGGCCAGGTTATAGAGCAGCCATGGCTTTGTAAAAAACTTTAACCCTCACCACCACCATGTATTGTCTGGAGAGATAGTGACTTCCTGTACTGACTGCCCTTGCAGAAAGAACAAGCTTTAATTATTCCCTCAGACCACAGACCTTTCATATTCAATCTCACAAGCAAGTTATAGCTCTTTCTCTTACAACAGAACCCTGTAATTACGGTTATTTATCTTAAAATCATGGGCTTTAATTACAAAGAATTTTATAACCAGAATGTCTTTCAAAACATAATGGGGCAAGGAGTAAATCACCCTTTCCAAGTGGCACCTGGGCTTAGTAAATGCCAGCACTATAAAAGATAGAAACACATTCGCCAAACTGGTATTATTAACTACGGAATGACACAGTGTCAACCATAAACATGTCTTTGCCACAGTCCTGCTTAAAAATGTTCTCACAAACTTGAGAGAAGTCTTTCAAATTGCTTTTCAAAAACAAAATCAATAAAACTGCAGATACCCTACTTGGTTGGAAAAGTTTGAGTCACATCTACTGCGTTTCCCAGTGGCATTCTTTTCCTTCCTTTATCATCCCCACTTTTTTTGTCACTTTGAATCCTAGGAATAATACGAGAACCTCTTAGTCCCAATAAACACAGTATAGACCCTCTCTGCTGAAAAACATACTCTTCTTCCTTAGGTATTTCACTTCCTTCCTGCCTGTTCTCTCTGGAAGAAAAACGGCATTAAGCTACCATCAACCAGTAATGTCACTTAGATGACTTTCCATCTGTCAGTGTTGTGTACTGCAGTGGCTTGTGTGTTTCTCTTACTCTGGAAGCTAAGCCACCATATCTCAGATACCAGCAGATTTACCCATGGTGGGCAGTGAAACTTTCACACTAAGGTAGGCTGGGAAGAAGGCCTGGTTATCCACTTCTACAAAGCAGCCCATGAAAGTCTTATGAATCACAACAGACTATTGTTTGACATTCTTCTTTGGGACACGCCATCAGGAAGGATCAAATACTAGAGAAACACATCATGTTTGGTGGAGTTGAAAGCCAAACAAAGAAGATGAGAAAAGCACCCATTGAAATGGATTGGCACAGTAGCTACAACAATGAATTGGAACGTACGAGTAATCTTGAAGCTACTGCAGGATTGGGTAACATGACTCAAAGTCAACTTCATGGCAGCTATATATCCATCCTTTTTATGTCACTTTAAATTAATTTATCTAATTGGCAATGTCAAAGAACAGGATTTCTAATTAACTAGGGCAAGTATCAAACAAATGTGTGGAAAGCAAGGAAGACAGCAAAAGGAAGAAATTTGAAATATAGTTGGTGACTGACATGGAAAAAAATAGCAAGAACTAGGACCCATTGGTGGAAAAGACCTATGTGATCTGCTCACTCATGCTTTCCTCTTGGCTCCCTGACTAGTTATCTTATCTAGTTCTATGATATCAGCACATATCTATCTGCTTTAGCCTTGAATGTGACTCCTTAGTGGCACACATTTCATTGTAAATAAGGAACAGTACTTTTCAGGAAATTCTTGTATTCTGAGCATACCCATCTCACCTCTTAACTTCACAACAAGGGACAGCCTTCAAAACTGGACAGATGACAACTTTTTACAGTGGATTTCAACAGTATTCATTCACATCTGGATTGGACAATACACAATGAAAAGATTTTAGGACATAGATTAGTAGGAGTTTAGCAAATAAAAGATCAATGGTAATATATTTATATGACATAGTCTGAATACGTAAATAATTATTTATCCTTGTATAGACAGCCTTCACCTTGAACTACCTATTGTTTGTCTGAAAGTTGGATCACAACGGTGCGCTCCTCTCCAAACCTGCAGGGTAATCCAGTGCCATAGTCTCAGGGTCCTCCAGTCTCTCTGTTTCTGGTCTTTTTTTTTTTTTAATAATTTTGAGATTTCTTCCACAAATTCAGCCACTCTCTCCGTTCTAATGTGATCCCTTTTAGAATATTTGTAGTGGATGCCAGGCATCATCTAGTTCTTCTAGTCTAAAAGTTGTGGAGACTGATGTTCACAGAAGTAGTAAGAATAATAAAATTTTCAGAATCCTGAAGTTTTAATAGTCAGGAGATATTTATAGCAACATTTATCCTAATGATGTTTTTTTTTTCCCCTTTCTATCACACTCAAGCGTCTATTTTACAATAGTAGGCAAGGGAAACCAATATTCATAAGACAGTCAAGCATCTTAGTATTATTTCCCCTCTTCAGACGGTGTCTCAATCCCTGTATCATGGAGCCCTGTTGTTCCAAGGTTGAGCATGCATCACTATTTACCTCTGTCCCATTTAGGCCGTGCAAACCTGTCTCAGTGTTTCCCTTTCTACCTTGTTCTTCCACCCCTTCCCCAACACCCGAACTATGATGTGTCTGTCCTCTACACTGTGTTCTACCATCCCCTCCCTCTACCTCTTCCAAATCCCCCAAACTCCAATCCCACTGGTAACCAACAAAGTTTGTTTTGTTTTTTCCCTTTTAGTATGGGTATCTTTTCTTAAACGTTTACAATAATGGTCTTATGCAATATTTGTCCTTAAGCGAGTGATTAATTTCACTCAGTATAATGTCTTCAAGGTTCATCCAGGTTATGTGGTGGTTTACAGCTTCCTTGTTATTTTTTAAGGCAGCATAATATTCCATTGTGTGTATATTCCAAAGATTGTTTAACCATTCTTCATTGATGGGCACTTAGGCTGTCTCCATCATTTTACTACTGTGAATAGAGCTGCTATGAACATTGGTGTATATATATCTACTCGTGTGCTGGCTCGTATTTCTTGTAGATATACACCAAGTGGAACAATTTCTGGATTATATGATATTTCTATTTCCTACTTTCTGGGGAAGCACCATACTATTTTCCAGAGTGGTTGGACTATTTTGCATTCCCCCCAGCAATGTAGAAGGGTCTAAGTCTCTCCACATCCTCGCCAGCATTTATTGTCCTCTGCATTTTTTAACTTCACTATTATGGCTGGTATGTGATGATATCTCATTGTTGTTTCAATTTGCATCTCTCTAAAGGCTAATGATTATGAACATTTCATATGTTTGTTGGCTGCCCGGATCTCCTCCTTGGTGAAGTGTCTGTTCATGTCCTGTGCCCATTATTTAATTGGGTTACCTGTCTTTTTCTTGTAGTGATGCTGTAGTTTCCTATAGATTTTAGAAAGTTGTCCCTTGTCTGATAATGTGATTGCAAAATACTTTTTCCGTTTCTCCCTTTTTACTCTTTTGGTGAGATCCTTTGATGAACATAAGTTTCTAATTTTTAGTATGTCCTAATCATCTATTTTGTCTTCTTTTGTTTTTGTAATTTTCACAATGTTTGGTAGCCTGTATGTGCTCTGTATTAGAGCCCTTAAATTTGTCCCTATTTTATCATTGATGACCTTTATAATTCTGGGATTCACATTTAGGTCTTTAATCCATGCTGAGTTGGTTTTC
>NW_006408611.1:9353609-9354137 GCF_000296735.1 Chrysochloris asiatica
CCCCTTGTTTCTCTGGCTACATTTATTCCTAAATATTTCATCCTTTGGGTGGCTATTGTAAATAGTATTGCTTTCCTAATTTCCTTTTCAATTTTACCATTATATTAGTGTAGAGGATTCCAACTGATTCTTTTGTATGTTGATTTTGTACCCTGCCACTTTGCTGACTCTTCAAATGAGTTCCAATACTTTTTTTTTACCGAGTCTCTGGGGTTCATATAATCTGGCAATAGAGAAAGAATTACTTCCTCTTTGCCAATTTTGATAACTTCAATTTCCCTATCTTGCCTTATAGCTCTGGCTAAGACATCCAACACATTATTGAGTAGGAGTGGTGATAAAGGACATCCTTGTCTGGTACCTGTTCACAAGGCGAAGGCTTTCAGTTGCTCTACATTGAGAATGATGGTAGCTGTTGGTTTTGTATATATGCTTTTAATTATGTTGAGGAATTTCCCTTCAATTCCAATTTTGTTGAGTGTTTTTTTTTTTCCTGTTGTTCCAAGGTTGAGCATGCATCACTATTTA
>NW_006408611.1:9357372-9387278 GCF_000296735.1 Chrysochloris asiatica
TCAACTCCTCTGTAAAGTGTTTTGATACACTTCATGATCATTTTCTGAATTTCTTATGCATTTCCAAAGTCTGCCCTCCTTCCAATATGGAGTCAGAGTCTACCTCCAGCTCATTTGTCTAAGTCTTTTTATCTTGTTTCTGGACATGTGTAGATATAGTTATCTGTTGCTTACGCATATTCAGTAGTTGGCTGTGACCTTAAGAATTTGACTATATGACCACAATTGATGTCTCTTCTTGGGTAATGTAGGGAGAGAAAGGGCCCCCTTTATCTCTGAGGATGGGTTGGGTGTCAGGCATCTGTGGTGACTCTGATCCTTCCCCCACTCCATTTTACCCAAGATGGCTGCTCTGGGAGTCACTGAGGCTGGTGGATACACAGACACTGGATTTCTTATTTTCACTACAAATTCCACTAGCTGTAAGCCTTCAAACTTTCTAAATATTCCTTTATATGTGGTTCAGAGTTGTGGGACTGTCCTCTGAATCTGCTTTGTCCAGTATTCTGTGTTTTTGCTTATGGAGATCCTCACAGCACTTCTCCCCAATCTGCTATCAAGCCCCACCTTCCTAATGATGCTTTAAGATTTGTCAAGGATCATCCCTGTTCTTGCTGTGTGCTCAATGTCTCTCAGTATCATTTGAAAGGCACCAATCACAGTTAGAATTCTCTAGCAAAGACATATTCTCTGGGTGGCTAGAGTGCTTCAAGTTCCAAACCCTTACTCATGACGTTTTCTATCCTCACATAGTAACAAAGGATTCTAAGTAAAAGTATCTGAAATCTTCTCCAATTATGTTTGGCACTCTAGGATAAGCAGTGGACCAAAAGGTTGCTTGAGCTGTAAGGTCAGTCATTCAAGTTCACCAACTGCTCCTCGGAAACCCTATACTGGGTCACTATGGGTTGGAACCGACTTGACAGTACTTAACAGCAATAACAGCATATATACAATGAGGAATGCAATAGTTAAAGTGAACAAAGGTAAACACTGTCAACTGCTGGTACATAGAGAGGATTGCAACCATGTAATGAAGGAAAGCATGTAATTTGTTGAATGCAAAACTGATGATCTGTTCTGTAAAACCTTCACTCAATTCACAATAAAATATTTAAAAAAAAAGAAAATGGAACCTTAAGACCCTATAGTATTTCTATATAAATAACCTTAGTCTATTTAGTGGCTTATCTCTTTTAGTTTGTACTTGAGGGTTTTGGATTACTTGTAGTTTGTGAATCCTGTCACATTCCAGATTTCTCAAAATCTTGATTTTTGTCTAATAGGTTCCAAATTCAAAATATCAGTTCTTTCTGCAATCCCAATATAATCTATTTTTCTATTGGAAATATTTTGTTAAGCATTTATCTAGTCAGCAGTGCATGTCAGTAAAGACAAAACCCAGAAACTTAGACATAGCAAGCTCACTGAACAAAGTGAAACAGAAAAAAAACAATATCCATCTTAAAATTCAAGCTTATATAAAAACATCATATACCATAAACATATGAGAAGCTAGTTTTAGATTTTTTTATTATATCCTTGGTACTATTAATCCAATTCATTTTGTGTACTTGCAACATCACAGGAAGACTTTATTTTATTTTTTTCTACAGGATTATAATTTTTAAACTCCCAATTAGGATGTATCTGGGATAATTGTCCAGATACAATAGCTGAGACACACACACACACACACACACACACTTAATTAAAACCATACAAAACCAGATTGTTCCTGGACTCAACAATTCAGAAACATATTCATGGAGATACCAGGGATATGGTAAAGCAAGCAAGGTCAAATGTGGATTTGGAGCATGGAGATGAGATCAGAATGTCTTTATTTTTCTGCTTATCTCAAGTTGTGTTTATTTCTAGAGAAACTTCAGGAACTTCTTTATTCTTAAATTAGCTCTTGGGAGTCATTGTGTGGCACTGTGGATAAAGCACTAGACAGCAAAGTTGGGTTGAACCATATGGTTGCTGTTTCAAACTCACTAGCCACTTCCTGGAAACCTGATACAGGGTCGCTATGAATTGGAAACAACTTGAAGGTTCTTAATAACAACATAAAAGCTCTTGGAGTCCTAGTGTGCTGCTTCAGGATCAGTGCTAGACTGCTAACCATAAGGATGGTGTTTCAAACCCAACAGCTGTTCCTTGGAAACCCTACATAGGGTGAGAACTGACTATGAATCAGAATTGGCTCAACAGCACCTAACAACAACATCAATAACAATCCTCAGGATGAGTGTTATCGATATTAACCTAAAGTACAGACCAAGGTTAGCATTAATAACCTCTCTCCTTACAAAATGGGGCCCTTTAGCCAATTGTGTCTTCAGAAGTATTTACACCCATGATTAAATTTGTTCTGATAATGGCAGACATTGTACTTGAAGCAAGCAAGTACTTTGGTTTCTCTGATTAATCTTATTTTTATGAATATTTATGTGATTTTTACTATTGTATCCATTTTAGTCATTTTAAAGTTATTTACTTTTAAAAAGACTGAAAAATATCTGTACTTTGGAACATAATTGTTTTAGTAGAATTGCTAGGACAAATGTAGCCATAATAATGAGAAATTGCTAGAAGTCCTGAAGGTTGTTGATCCACTTTCCAGTCTGCTGTATAATTTATTTATCATCATAATTTTGTCAAATAGGATTATTATTAAAATATGGTCATGAATTCATCAGGGTTTTTAAAAACATTTTTGTGTATCACATAATATATTTAATATGGTCTCTGTTTTTGCAATAAAATGGATAACATCATTTTCTGAGCAACTTTTCTAATCCATTCATTTTCAATGACATTAGTTCTTCTAAGTGAACTGAAATCGTTCCTTTACAAATGGATTATCTATAAAATCCAAGTATATATTTCCAACATAGGATACACAAAAGATTTGAGCAGAAAGAGCTAGAAAAATCATTGAAGAATCTTCTGGATCATTGTTATGTCAAGTGCTAACTGAGAATCATAATCTCAATATTTATCAACACGGAATGTAAATCTCAGTATTTTACCAAGCTCTACAGCTTACTTTGAAAAATATAAACTGAATAAGTTGCATAGCTTATGCAATGTCTCAAAATATGTATTATCACTGAATCAATGGATTTAAACTATTTGTCTCATTTAAGTTTTGTTGTCTCCACAATGTAAAAAAAAAAAAAAAAAAATGAACAAAACATATTATATCCTGGATTTTTTCTCTTCTATTCCTACTAATCATTAGCAAGCTATATAATTTATGTTCATTAAAATATCAAAATAAATTATTATTGTTTATGAGAAGAGAATGCCTCTGAATCAGTGAGTTATTCAATAAAGAGCCTGCAGATGCTTGTGGAATAAATAACATTATTTTAAAATATTTGACTTTATTTCAGATGAATGGTGCTTTAAGCCAAAAAAAGCTACAAGGAAATTTAATTTCAAACAAAAAGGTCATGAGAGGCCTATAAATGAGTGAGATTGTCTACAGAAGCATGCTTAGAGTGTTGAACAGTATCTATAGATGCAGAGGCACAAGTTGGCTGAGGTTTCATCACTTCTATTTAAAAAACACCCCATGAACACTGAGCCTTTGACCTCAACTAGACTTCTTAGGATTGACCATCTCCCAGGTGTCTTGACTAACTCTCGGATAGTTTCTTGATTTTATTTTTCTCTATAGTCATGTCCATATTGAGGGTTTTCAAATATTTTCTTCTATGTTATATTTTCTTATTTTCATGTTGTGGTGATAAGGTCATTCAAGAGCATGATTATAGCTGAAAACTCATAATTCTTTCTTCTTAGATCATTCTCTTGTTCATTCACTTAATAAATACTTATTCAGCATCTATTATCTGTGATTAGGATGGCTATTATGATGTGATCCTGCATAATGCTTAGCTCACTTTGGCATATAAGAACGGAAAAGGATTTCAAGAGATCAAAGTAAGAATAGTTCCTACAATATAGCTAACATTACAAAAATCATCCTCTTTTTTTAATGTTTTATTGTGACATTATTGTAAATTGAGTTAAGGTTTTTACAGACAAGATCATTAGTTTTACATTCAGCAAATCATATACTTGGTTTCATCTCAGAATGATTGCAATCCACTCAACAGTTACCCTGCTTCCTCCCTGTGATTCTTATTTCCATTCCACCCACCTTCCCATTCCTTCTCAATTTTGTCCTTACGTAGTAAATGTTGTCCTTATGTAAATATTGTCCTTTTAATTTTGAATGATAGACCATTCCATCATTCATAGTGAGCATACCTTACTTGTTAAGTGCCATGGAGTTGTTTCCGACAATAGCATCCCTGGGTTTCCAGAGAGTGACTAGTGAGTTTGAAGCACTGATCTTGTGATTCAAACGATTTTGCAATCCATCACATTAACCCACAGTGTCATACCAGGACTCCATACCTCATTGGTGGCAGTGTCAAACTGCCAAGGAGTCAGTTTGGACTCATAGCTACCCTGCATAGAGTTTCCAATAGCAGTTGGTGAGCTGGAACCACAGACTTTGTGGTTCATACCAACCTTACAGTCCAGTCCATTAACCCACAGCATCACACAAGGACTCCTACTAGTGTTGTGGTGGTGGTGGTGTGTCTTGGAATCAGTTCCAACTCATAGTGACCTTGTATAGAGTTTCCAAGGTTTCTTTACTCCAGCAGAAAGCCTCATCTTTCTCCAGTGGAAGGGCTGGTAATTTCAAACTACTGACCTTGAAGTTAGCAGCCTGACTCATAACCACAATGCTACCAGAGCTCTTTACTAGTATTGTGTTGCTGTTGTTGCTCAATGCTGTGGAGTTGATTCCAACTCATAGTGACCCTGTATAGGATTTTCAAGGAACAGCTGGTGAACTTGAACGTCAATCTTGCATTCAAACCTACCTTGCAGTCCAGTGTATTAACACACAGGGCCACACCTGGACTCCTTTACTAGTGTTGAAGTCTCCCCTATATAATTGATGTTCATGTCTTTTATTCCAAGCCTTATTACTCTTGTTTTTTCTGCATATGGAAAGACTAATAACTACACTTCAAATTATCATACATGAGCTTTTAAGATCCCAGATGCCACTTACCAAAGTAGGATGTAGAACACTGTCTTTGTGGACTGTTAGCCAATTGACCATGATGTCCCCTGAGATGATGGTCCTGAGCCATAGGCCCAGCAACTCACTGCCTTAAAATGTTTGATAATATCTAAGAAGGTTTCATCTTTTTGCCCACTGTATGCTCCACCATCTACCACATTCATAGCTGTGTTTTCAGGAAAGGTAAATACACATGTACCAAGTACCAATATCCTCTCTCAAACTATTATATAGTTGTGGATTATATTGTAGATTAATGCATCTAACTGCAAAACTGTTTGAACTGCAAGGTCAGCAGTTCAAGCTCACCAGCCACTCCTCGGCAACCCTATACAGGGTCACTATGGGTCGGAACCAACTCAATGGCTCTTAGCAACAACAACAACATAAAGAAAGAGAGAATCCTAGTGTCACTGTGGCGCTGTGAGTTAATGTGCTGGACTGCAAAGTTGGATTGATCTTAAAGTGTTTTCCTGAATTCTTCTAAAATTTTTATCATGTTTTCCTTGCCTTCCTCAATCTTTCTGTCAATCCTTTGAAGGTACCTAATTATCATTATTTTGAATTGTTTTTCTGTTAGTTTCATTACCTTTTCTTCCTCAGAAAACGTCTTCTGGCTCTGCATCTTGGACATTTGTTTGAGCCAGTCCCTCTTGTTTCTTTGTGTGTTTGTTGTCTCCAGGGCATTGTGGAATCGTTGTATTTTATAAAAACAAACAGTTGGACTTGAAAAAGAGAAATCTCTGGAGTATTTCTGTAGTGGAAGGGATATAACAGCAGAATTCCTGGCTCTAGTTGGAGTTCCTATTGGTCTCAGTGTTATCTATGTTTAGGACACTCAGTCTGGAAGTAGTTTGTGGGGTCCCTTGATGCGGCTGGTTTCAGTATCATATAGGACCACAGGGAAGCTTGTGACAGACAGAGTGACTAACTAAATGCTGGTCTGGTGGCTCAGCGGGTTTTGGTCATCTGGAGTCAAGTCAACCTGAATCTAGGCACCAAAGCAGCACACCAAAGTGGCCCAGCTGCCTCCCCACCCTCACCGAGGCGTGGCTTCTAACCTCATGGCTCTGCATCCCCAGAAAGCAGAGCCTTTGCTAGGTTTCAGTGAGGGTGGAAACTAATCATACTTCTTGTCACCTCGGGAGCATGGGGAAAAGATTGCACGTTTTTGGTCACCCACATGAATCTGCTCTGTCAGGCCTCCCTCTACTTCTAAAGCAGCTCATAAGGTAGTGGAGCCATGTCTGGCCAGCCATCCCCCAGTCAGTCTCCCTCTCTCACTGTCTCTGCTCAGCCTCTCCTCCCAAAAAGCATTGCATCCACCTCTTTAACCTTTCTTCTGAAGTTCAAGGCAACAGAATTGTCTTCTTTGTCTGTTTAATTTTGTCTCTCATATCTCTGTTGTAGAGGGTCCATGTAATGCATCTGCTTACTCCACCATCTTGCTAGAAGTTCAAGGTTCCATTTATCTAGGTATGTTGCTGTAAAGTGTGCACTGTGCAGGTTCTGACTCATAGGTTTCTGAGGATGGCTGGTGAGTCTGAACCACTGATCTTATATTTCAAACCAACCTTGGTTTGAAATTAAACAGTTCCAAACATTTTTTTTTTCTAATTTGTCTAACTAATGAGTTTAGATTTATAACTCTTGGATTAAATTTTTATAGGTAGATTTAAGAAGAATTAATAAGCACAGCTAGAAAAAAATAAAGTTCAAATTATAATTTCACAGGGTTTAAAGATAGTAAGCTTTTTTTTGTTGTTCTTTCAAAGAAAATAATTCAGGCTTTCAACAGTATTTCTATGTTCATGCTCACATACAATCTAAGGTTTATAGACTATAACTGTTACTATTCTTTTTACTGGGATAGTTGTATTGTGCTATGGGTTAATGTGCTGTGCTACAAAGTCATTTGAACCACAAGATTGGCTGTTCAAGCTCACCAGCTGCTCCTTGAAAACCCTATACAGGGTCGCTATGGGTTGGAACTGACTTGACCATACTTACCAACAACAGTTTTGTTTACTGAATGGTTCAAAATCAGGACTGGTGTGTGTCAGGGTTTTATTTTTTTCACCATACTTATTCAATTTGTATAATGAGTAAATAAATAATCAGAGAAGCTGAATTATATAAAGAAGAATGTAGCATCAGGATTGGAGGAAGACTCATTAACAACCTGCAATATGCAGATGATGCAACTTTGCTTGCTGAAAGTGAAGAGGACTTAAATTCTTACTGATGTATGTATGGGTTGCATCTCAATGTAAAGAAAACAAAAATCCTTATAATAAATGTTTTACAGCTGAGCACATTAACCATTTATTCTACCCTGAAGGATTGTCTAAACACAGTCTGATGTTAGTCATATTTGATGTTTGTTATTAGACATACTAATCACCATGAAGACTTCTGGTGGAGTACTGCAGGATCAGTACCAGACTGCGAACCACAAGGTCACAGTTCAAATCCAATTACTATGAATTGAAACAGACTTGACAGTACTTAACAACAAACACCATCAAGTTGATTCTGACGCATAGTCTTCTTCACCATGATTAGTTATAGTTAGCAGATGCCCATGAAACCCTTTTGCTTCCCTATATGATTATAGGAGGAGTCCTGCTGTAGGCTAAGCTTCTCATAAGGGTGGTGGTTCAAACCCACCAGTCACCCCTCAAGCCCTATACAGGGTCACTATGAGTCAAAAATGATTTGATGGCACTTAGCAACAAATATGATTCTAGTGAAGCGTAGCAAATCTCAAACCTCTGATTTTGATTCACAGAAAATTGAGATCAAGTCTAATTTTTATCCTTTTCTGCTAATGTGATTTTTCTTTCTTATTTGAAATTTTGATTTGTAAGAAAGTTTACAGAACAACGTAGTCACTTAACTTTGTGGTTCAAACTGTATGCTAGACCTCTGCAGCAAACCCAGAAACTCACCACAGGATATTTTTAATTTCCAAGGGAAGCATGGTGATACTGATACTCCACATCTGTCAGAGTCTAGGCAATTACCAGCTTGAGGCAGTTCACTGTTTCCCCATTAGATCACACCACATTTCTATGATCTATGTTTGAAGAAGCTACAATGATGGACTTTTTGTATACATTTTGATTAGAAACCAGAACAAAAATAAAAGTTTCATGTGAAAATCTCTGTTAAGCAGAAAATGAGGTTAGCGTCCAATCTAATTCCAAAATCTGAGAAGTTACGAGATGCCCAATAAGCACACACACAACCTGTTAGTAAGTAATTGTGGTGATTTAAAATGGCAGAGTCCTGGTGTGGCACTGTAGGATAAGCACTGGACTGCTAAATGCAAGGTGGGCACTTCAAAAGCACCAGCTGTTTCTCTGAAACCCAAATACAGGGTCACTATGAGTCAGAACCAACTTGAAGGCATTTAAAACGATAACAAGTTGTGAGAAACTGTTTTAATTCACGTGGGACCCAGGGAGTTGTGATAATCCAACAAAGCCACTGCTGTGATTCTTTTGAACCCTTGAAGAACATGGTTCTCTACAAATCACCTTTGAGTCAAATACCAGATAAACTAGTAAACATCATTTTGCCTTAGTCATTGGGCTCTTTGAATTTGTGCAATCAGTTTCTGAGAGCAGATAATCAAATATAAGACTAGACGCTGTGCTATAAAGGCAAATTATTATTAGATGAACACTATTTGGGCTCCATCTCCATGACAATGTGAGTAAAATGGGGTCTTGGGAAGATTTCTCATCTTCAGAATGCTTTTGAATCTAGCACTGCAACCATGAAAAATGAGAGCAGAGACGAACAACCAAGAGGGACATTCAAGATTTTAGCTAAGAAAAATTCGATTCTGGCTAGCGGGTCATACTAGAAGGAATATGTAATAAGGAGCACATACTCAAGGAGCTCTGGTAGCGTAGTGGTTACGAATCGGGCTGTGAACCTTAAGGTCAGTGGTTCGAAACTGCCAGCCGCTCCGCGGGAGAAAGATGAGGCTTTCTACTCCCGTAAAGATTTACACCCTCGGAAACCCTGTACAGGGTCGCTATGAGTCAAAACTGACTCAACGGCACTTAACAACAACAACAACTCTACAGTAGTGGTTAGAACAAATTACGTTTCTCTAAATTTTTATTTAGTTAAAAATTCAATTTATTGTTGCCTAATTATTCTGTAACTATGCCTAAAACAGTTTCACCGTAACAAGATCTCTCTCTTTTTGTGTGTTTCCTATCTTCCCTTAACTTTCTTTAAATATGTATTCCAGCCTGGGGATCTAACAGTGACCAGAAATAGCATGACTGTGACCTTCACGGTACTCACAGTGTACCTAGTTTAAAAAAATGAGCCTGCCGAGTATACAAAAACCTGAGACAATGACAAATATAAATTTTGTAAGCTATTTTCTCTCCTCATTCAATAATTTCTATTATATGCTAAAAAATTGAGACATTTTTCTAAATAATAGGTGGCTTAGACTCTCATGATCATATGGAAGAGGAAGCCTAAAGGAGGGAGGAGAACAAATCTAGAGGGCTGTGCATATTTGCCTTGGTGTTGGATTTTCTCAAAGTGGGTTATAAAGAGCCACTGAAGGATTATTAATAATGGAAATGATAATATTAAAATTCAGCTTTAAAATGATCACCTGGGTTTTGTCTTAGTTTTGACTCAAAGAAGGGCTGTGGATGTCTTGGATGGCCTTTCAGGTGCAACATAAGAAAATGACTCACAAAGGATGATGGGAAAACAAATATAATTTACTAGGTATAAGTCCCAGAGAGCAGGAGGTACAACACACCCCGTTATAGGGCCACAGAATGAGCTGCACTCAGGAACAACAAGGAAATAAACTGGAATTGTGGGAGCATTTTGAGGTTTCCTAGTTTGGGGACCATTAAAGCATTATTGCTCAATTTTATTAGTTTTTAGTGCATTAGCTTGAGAAAGGCAGAGGTTTTATTCACTGCCACTGACATAGAGCATAGCCAGGAGGGACAAAGAGTAACTATAACTGTTGAGAATTTGGCTTTGATGATAGTAAACTTTTCTATCACAGAAAACCATATGGGCATGCCCTGGAGGTTCAGCTAGAGACCATCTGTTGAAAGACTGTGTGATAAAAATAGAAATGGCCTTTCACAACTGCTTGGGAGGGCAACTAGGAAGAATTGATAGGCACCAAGGCAACAAATTACGTAGGCCACAAATAGCCCTGATGACAAGTGTGGTTTGAAGAATAGCTGAAGGGTTAACAGGACAATCTTAAAACAAGAAGACCAGCTATGAGGTTATATTAATAGCCAACATGAGGATTAGAAGGGAACAGGTAGTGAAGGAGTCCAGTTTAACACAGACAGTTAAAACACTTCACTTATTGTCTGTTATTGTTAGATGCCCTCGAGTCTGTACCCACTCAAAGTGACTCTATGCACAACAGAAGGAAACACTGAGCAGTCCTGCAACAACCTCACAATCATTGCTATGTTGGAGCCCATGGCTCATGCCTGTGTGCCAATCCACCTCATTGGGGGTCGTCCTCATTCTCTCTGATTCTCTAAGTTACCAAACATATAATCTTTCTCCAGAAACTGGTCCCTCCCAATAACATTTCTGAAATACGAGAGATGAAGAACTGGCCATCTGGGCTTTCAAGGAACATTCTGGTTGTACTTTTCCAACACAAATTGGTTTGTTCTCTGAAAACCCATGGTACTTTTTATATTGTTCCCCAACACCGTAATGCAAATGCATTATTTTTTCTATGGTATTTGACAGGTTCAATCTTTTCATTATCTATATTAATGTCATTTTTTTTGTCCAGTGGTGAGGAATTTTGTTTTCTTTACATTGAGGGGCAACTTATTCTGAAAGCTGTGATCTTTGATCTTCATCAGTATTTTAAGTCCTTTTCACTTGCAGCAAGCAAGGTTGTGTCATCTGCATATTGCAGGTTGTTAATGAGTCTTCCTCCAATCCTGATGCTCTACAATCTTCTTCATATAATCCACCTTCTCAGATTATTTCTTAGCACACAGACTGGAAAAGTATGGTGAAAGAATACAACCCTGACTCATACCTTCCCTAATTTTAAACAATCCAGTGTTCTCTTGCTCTGTTTGAACAACTGTCTCTTGTTCTACATACAGATTCCTCATGAGCATAATTAGTGTTCTGAAATATCCATTCTTTGCAATGTTGTCCATAGCTTGTCATGATTCACATAATCAAAAGTCTTTGCCCAATCAATAAAGCACAAGTAAACACCTTTCTGGTATTCTCTGCTTTCAGCTAAGATCCACCTGATATCAACAATGATATCCCTCATTCTTCGTCCTCCTTGAATCCGGCTTGAACCTCTGGAAGTTCTCTGTCAATGTATGACTGTAGCCATTTTTTTTATTATTATTATCTTTAGCAAATTTTACTTGCATGCAATATTAATAATATTGTCTGACGATTTCCACATTCTGTTAGGCCACCTTTCTTTGAAATGGGCACAAATATGGTTCTCTTCCAGTCAGTTGTCTTCCAAATTTCTTGGCATAGATGAGTGTGTGCCTCCTGTGCTACATCAGTTTTTCAAAAGACTTCAATTTGTATTCCATCAATTTCTGGTGTCTTGTTCTTTGGCAATGCTTCCATTGCACCTTGAACTTCTTCCTTTAATATCATTTAATACTATCCTTGTATGATGTTATAGGGTAAGCACTGGACTGCTAACTGGTGATTCAAAACCACCAGATGCTCCTTGGAAATGCTATGGGTCACAATGGATTGGAACTGACTTGAAGGTACTTAAAGACAACATTACGCTAAAGATTGGCAGTTCAAGCCCACACAAAGGAACCTGGGAAGAATGGCATGATAAGCTTCTAAGAGATCACAGCCTTGAAATCTGTATGGAGCAGAATATCTACTCTGCACACAAGGGGTCAAAGTGCATCAGATTCAACTTGAGAGCAACTGGTTTATTTTTGTTTTGGGTGGTGAAGTTTTGGGATACTTTATGCTCCAGGTACCACATCTCAGTTCTCCACAGTCAGGCAGATTATTCTCTCCTGTGTGCATTTCTTTGTCATCGAATTTTCTCATTCATAGCTTCAGGGAAGGAATGGCTAAATAAATTCTGCACCCCTCTCCGAGCCCCACTCTCCCATAGTTCTATGCATTCAACCATCTCTAACTCCATTAACTTACACTGGGAAGTGATGGTTGCCTAAGGAGGTTGGACATAACCATATGTATGGACAATTTCTATAATGACAATATTACTATCATTGTAAGTCACAAATACAATCTCCATTTGATTACTAGATACCCAGTACTGTGCAATAAACAAACACCAAATTGTATTTTGGTGCTAAATCAACTTCCTTTTCATCTTGAGCAGATAAAAGCTGTGTCCTTCCTATTCAACTTTTTCACCCCAACACAAGTAAGGACATTTCCATGGTGTATCAAGAGAGGAAAGAAATTGACAAAAGGACAAAGTCTAGAAGACACAGTCTTTTTTCACCCTTGCGGGTGCTCATTTATAAATTTTCCTTATTTGTGCTTTGCCCATATATCTGATAGATTTTTGTAATCTTTTTCTTCTTATTTGAGTGAAAGTTTACAGAACAAATTAGTTTTCATTCAACAATAAGTACACACTTTACTTCGTAGCATTGATTGCAATCTCCACAACGTAACAGCACTCTTCCCACTTTTTCTCTGTTTCCCACTTCGGTTTGTCCTCTTCTGTCTCTTTCAACCTTCTGAGTTTTGTCCCTGGGCAAACACTGGTCCTTTTAGTCTTCTGTGGTTGAGTGTTCTAAGGAGTGTGAACCTCCCTGGTGCTACTGTTCACCTTTTAGTTCTGTCTGGAGTCCTGGCGGGGCACTGTAGGATAAGCACTAGACCACAAGGATGTTGATTCAAACCCACCAGCCACTCCTTGGGAACCCAATAAAAGGTCTCTATGAGTTGGAATGGGCTCAATGGCACTTAACAACAACAGGCCACTTGATCAAGTCCAAAGAACTGGAGGTCAGAGTAAGAGACAGATATAGGATCTTAACCCAGCAGAGAGGAAGCAAGCTTTGCCTGATAATCCAATATTTTGGAACCAGGCCACACCCCTGAGAGTACTTCTTTTCAGTTAATTGACTGCTCACAGCAGATAGCATGTTGGGGAATGACTACATCTTAACTGCCTAAGAATCCTGGCTCAGCCAAGTTGACACAAAACCTTAACTATCACACATTGGATATATTTGAAACATACTTAAGTACATATGTACAAATAGCCTCTGTCAAACCTACATATGTATTAGTTGTAATCCCATTTGCATTCCCACCCATGTTCAGCTTTCATATCTATCTATGTATTCTAGTCTATGGATTCTATCATAATCATGAGAGTGAATTTGCAGTTGCCTCAAAGATTTCCTTGGATTTTTTTTTATCTTTATCTTAGTCAACATAGTTGAATATTCCTTGTCCAGAGGTTTCTATGTTTCCCACAGCCCATAGAAATCCAGGCTTCACCACCATCACCTCCCAGAAAAATCCACAGACAGGATTTAAAATATTCTGCTCTGCTTTCTACTGTCAACTGTCTGCATTTCTTCTGTGTGGTTTTCTCCATCTTCAAATCAGCAATGATGACATCCTGACACTTGAAACATCTCCACTTTCTCCTTATTTTATGTTCATTAGACCAGCTGGAAATCAGTGGCTCTATACTATAGTCTGAGCACTGGACTGTGGACCACAAAATTGGTGGTTGGAGCCCACTAGTCACTTTTTGGAAGAAATATAAGGCTTTCTGCTCCCCAAACAACTTTATAGCCTCAGAAACTCTATATGGGGTTTCTATGAGTTGGAACTGATTTGACAGCACTTAACATCAACAACCAGCATGAGGAAGCTTTCTACTTTTAAGGGTACATATGATTGTATTGTTGTTGTTGTTGATGATGTTAAGTGCCATTAAGTCTCTTCTGACCCATAGTGACCCTGTGTAAGGTTTATGAGGGGCAGCTGCTAAGCTTGAACCACTGACCTTGTGGTTCAAACTGATTTTGCAGTCCAGCGCATTAACCCACAGCGCCACACCAGGACTCCATAATTGCATTGGTACCATTTAGTTATCTCTTATAATTGTCTATCTTAAGGTCATCTGCCTAGTAACTTTAGTGCCATCTATACAGTTCCTTTTACTCTGCAGGGTAACACCTTCATGAATGTGAGAGCTTATCATGGTCAGATTTTAGGTATTAGCAAAAGACATCTTTCTGGGGCGTTTTAGAAATGTCAATCACCAGTGTCTCCAAAAGATAAGGCCTTTTACACACACACATACACACACTTTTCTAGCTGACATCAACCATACAGATGGATGAGTCACTCATAACTGAGACAAGAAAAGTCCACTGAAATAGCTGTTTCCAAAATAAATAAATAAAACTTACACTAAAATACATCTGTGGGAGAAAAATGAGGCATTCTGCTCTTGGAAAGACTTAAATCCTTGGAAATCCTATATAGGGTTCCCATGAGTTGGAAACAACTTGTTAACAGCAACAACAACAAATACTTAAAGCCCACTGAAGCATATCACATTGTCCTCCTTTACCATTATTTTCCACCTTTCTCCTTTTTCTGTTTATCTTCCTTGGTGTTTTTGTCTGCTGTTTTCACAGTGGCCAAATGCCTAGATCTCAAGTAGACTAATAAATATTTGCAATCATTTCATGTTAAGAGAAAGAAAAAAAGTACACTGGTGCAGAAATACAAGGTGGTGGTGCAGCGCTGCAACATCATAGCAACCCATAGCAACTCTGTTCCAACCCATAGCAACTCTCTAGAGTTTTCAAGGATGTAGAACTACAAGATTGGCAGTTCAAGCTCACTAGCTCCTCCTTGGAAACTCTATGTAGGATCGCTATGGGTCGGAACCAACTCAAAGGCACTTAACAACAACAACAACAAAAAGTCTTTATAGAAGCACTGTCCACACTTTCTTCCATGGAGCAGCTGGTCCATTATAGTTGCAGCCCTTGGATTTGCAGTCCAACTCTAAACCTACTACACTATCAGGGAAGCTTGAAATAGAGGTTAAGGGAAGCTAATTTGAGTGCATCTTAGAAAGTCCAATAAAGCTAAGAGTCATTGCATTTGGTTTCAAAGGTCCTAACCTCCTCTACATACAAGTAAAGGTCCTATCCTCCTTTTCATCTTCTCAAAACAAACAAACAAAAGGACAAACCAAAGCAATGTTAATATTCTGTTGCATGCATATACTACATTTTGTGTATTCATTTATTTAGGTTGTTTCTACCCTTAGGTAGAAACACTATTTGGAATAGTGTTGCAGTGAATATTCATAACAAGAACCTATTTGTGTTTCTGCATGCCATTTCATTGATTTTGTATATCTGAGTCCACCGTTCATCTCTCAGTTTGTCATGCTGTGTTGGCATGTGTGTTGCTGTGAGTTTAGAAGCTATGCTGCTGGTATTTTAAATACCAGTAGGTAGTTATGTGCCGTGGAGTCAGTTCTGACTCAGGGCAATTCTGTATAGGGTTTCTGAGGCTGTAAATCTTTACAGGAGCAGAAAGACTCATCTTTCTCCCATGGAACAACTGGTAGTTTTGAACTGCTGACCCTGAGGTTAGCAGCGCAACTCATAACCACTACGCTACGAGAACTCACCCATAATTGACAGGTTTCAGCAGAGCTTCTAGACTAACACAGACTACGAAGAAGTAGTTTACCACCTCTAATCAAAAAGTCTTATGAACAGCCATGGAACACTTTCAGAAATAGTGCTGAAAGATAAGCCCCTCAGGTACTCAAAATACAACTGAGGAAGAGCTGTCTCCTCAAAGTCAAGTTCATCACAATGATGGAAATGTAGAAAGCATCCAGGACCTGCATTTGTAGATGGGGTACAACTTAAAATGAGAAGAAACAGTTGCAAACATCCATAGATAATTTAACATGAAATGTACAAAATATCAATCTAGGAAGTTGTCAAAAATGAAGTGGGATGCATAAAATCAATATACTAGACATTGGTGTGCTGAAGCAGACTCATATTGGCCATTTTGAATCTAACGTACATTGGGTATGCCAGAAATGACAGATTGAAGAGGAATGGCATCGTGTTCATTATCAAAAAAGAACATTACATGATCTAGCTTAAAGCACAATGCAGTCGGTGATAGGATAATATCCATATACCTGTAAGAAAGATGAGATAATACCACTATTATTCCAATTTACACACCAACCATTAAAGTCAGTGACGATGAAATTGAGGAATTCTATCACCTTCTTTAGTCTGAAATTGATCAAACATGCAATCAAGATGCATTAATAATTATTAGTGATTGGAATACAAAAAGTTGGAAGAAAAGATGATCAATAGTTGGAACATATGACCTTGGTAACAGAAACAATGTTGGAGATCACATGATAGAATTTTGCAAGACAAATGACTTCTGCATGACAAATACATTTTTAAAAACATAAAAGGGGACTATACACATGGATCTCACCAGATGAGAATCAAACTGACTATTTCCATGGGGAGAGATGGTGGAAAAACTCATTATCATCAGCCAAAACAAGGCGAGGGATAACTGCAGAATAGACCATAAATTGCTCATATGCAAGTTAAGGCTGAAGCTGAGGATAATTAAAGTAATTCCACAAGAGCCAAAAATATTCCCTTGACTATATCCCACCTGAATTTAGAGATCATCTCAAGAACACAAGTTGATGCACTAAACATTAATGACATAAACAACACCATCCATGAAGAAAACAAAAGATCATTACAAAGACAAGAAAGAAAGAAAAGACCAAAATGAACGCCAGAAGAGACTTTGAAATTTACTCTTAGGCTAGAGAAACTAACACAACTGGAAGAAACAAACAGAAAATATCAAAGGGCATCTCAAGAAGACAAAGTTAAATACAATTATGAAATGTGCAAAGGCATGGAATTAGGAAACCAAAAGGGAAGAACATGCTTAGCATTTCTTGAGTTGAAAGAACTGAAGCAAAAATTCAGGCCTCGGGTTGTAATACTGAAGGATTCTATTGGCAAAATGTGAATGCAGGTGCTCTGTAGGATAAGCACTGATTGGCGGTTCCATCCCACCAATTTCTCCAAGGGTGAATGATGGGTTTTTCTGCTCCCAAAAAGATATACAGCCTCAGAAACTCTACACAGGGTCACTATGAGTCAGAATCATATCGACTGCACTTAACAACAAAACCATGGATTCAAAATTGAATGATGCAGAAAGCATCAGAAGAAGATAAAAGGAATGCACAGAGTCACTATACCAAAAAGTATCTGTCATTGTTTAACTATTTCAAGAGACGGTACGTGATCCAGAACCAATGGTAGTGAAGGAAGCAGTCCAACATTCACTGAAGGCACTGGAATAAAAGCTGCAGTATTTGGGGGGAAAAAAATAAAATGTTTCAACAAACTGATACAGCAATGAAGGTACTCACTCATCTATGCCTAAATTTTGGAACACATCTACCTGGCCTTCTGATTGGAAGAAATCCATATTTATAACCATTCTAAAGAAACATGATCCCGTGCAATGTGGAAATCATCTAACAATATCACATGCAAGTAAAATTTTGTTGAAGATAATTTAAAAATGGCTGCAACATACATTAACAGGGAGCTTCCAAAAATTCAAGCAAGATTCAGAAGAGGATTTAGAATGAGGGATATCACCAGTAACATCAAATTTATTGTGGTTAGAAGCAGAGAATACCCCAAAGATGTTTGTGGCTGTTGTTGTTAAGTGCTGTCTGACTCATTTTGACCCTGTATAGGGTTTCCGAGGAGCAGCTGGTGGGTTTGAACTGCTGACCTTGTGATTTGCAGTCCAATGCCGATCCTATAGCGCCACACCAGGAGTGCAGAAAGGTGTTTACATGTGCTTTATTGACTATGCAAAGGCATTCAGCTATGTGCATCACAAGAAACTGTGAATATCATTGGAAAAATGGATATGCCAGAATATAAGTTGTACTCATCAGGAACCTGTACAAAGAGCAAGAGCCAATCCTTAGGTCAGAAAAAAGGGTTATATAGTGGGATTATTTAATTAGATCACTTTCAGCAAGCAAGGTTATATCATCTGCATACCCCAAGTTGTTAGTGAGACGTACACCTATACTGATGCCATCCATGTTCTTCATCATATAATTTTTTGTTCATCATACAGATTGAATAAGAATGGTGAAAGGATACAACTCTGATACACAATATTATTTTCCTAAATCATTCATTATCCCCTTGTTCTATTGTAACAACTGTCTTTTAGTCAATGTACAGGCTCCTTATGAGCACCTCAGACTTTTTCCTTCAGTACCATTACTGTTGATGATATGCTACTTCTTGAAATGGTTGAACATCGACCATTTTCTTTTTGTTACAGTGACTCTACATTCGTTCCATTTTCTTTTGATGCTTTCTGCATCATTAAATATTTTGCCCACAGAATTCCTCAATATCACAAATCAATGCTTGGATTTGTTCTTCATAGTGACCCTATGCACAACACCATTTTACAATCATTGCTATGCTTGAGCACATTGATGCTGCCACTGTACCAATCCATCTTGTTGGGGGTCTTCCTCTTCTCTGCTGATGCTCTACTTCTTTAGCAAGTATGATGTTCTTCTCCAGGGACTGGCTCTCCTGATAGTATGCCCAAACTATGGAAGACCAAGAGTGTTGATCTGAGCAAAATGAAGTATCTGACAATTTCAAACCTTTCTCCATTTCTATGGATGTCATTTATTGGTCCAGTGGTGAGGATTTTTGCCTTAACATTCAGGTGTAATCCATATCAAAGGCTGTGGTCTTTGATTTTCATCAGTAAGTATTTTAAATCCTCTTCACTTTTGGCAAGCATGGTTGTATCATTTGTATATTTCAAACTGTTAACGAGCCTTCCTTCAATCCTGATGCCACATTCTTCTTCATATAATCCAGCTTCTCAGATTATTTGCTCAGCATACAGATAAGTAGGGTGAAAGACTACAACCCTGGCACCCACCTTTCCTAATTTTAAACCCTTCAGTGTTCATTTGTTCTGCTAGAATGACTATCTTTTGGTCTATGTCTAGGGTGAGCATGAACACAATTAAGTGTTCCAGAATACTCATTCTCTGCACTGTTGTTCATCCATAGCTTGTCAAGATCCAAGCAATGGAAAGCATTGTGTAGTCAATAAAGCTCGGGTAAACATCTTTCTGGTATTCTGTACTTTCAGCCAAGATTCATCTGATGTCAGCAACAGTGTCTCTCATTCCACATCCTACTCCGAACCTAGTTTGAACCTCTGGCAGTCAATGTGTGGTTGCAGCCATTTTTTAATTACCTTTAACAAAATTTTACTTGCATGCAATATTAATTATATTGCCTGATGATTTTCACATTCTGTTGAGTCACATTTCTTTGGAATTGGCACAATTATGGATCTCTTCCAATCAGTGGGCCAGGTAGCTGTCTTCCAAATTTCTGGCTCCATTGCCTCATCTAGCAGGCAGATTTTGTAAATTGTTGAAACTGGGGAGGAAGCCACCTTACCTGTTCCTGCATAGGTCAAGTCTGTATAAAAATGCATTTAACTCAACTGAAGCTGAGAGAATGGTTTTATTGTTTCACTAAATGCAATTTTGAGAATCTTTTTTGCTCACAAAAGTGTCTTCCTATATTTCTTCTTTCATCTCTTCACTTTAATATATATATAAACTGGATATTACATAACTAATAGTCAGGCCAAGAAAACAGTCTACTACAAACAAAAGAATCACCACAATACAGGTTGGGACACAGACTTTGATAATATGAGCCTGATAATCCCTATCTGAACAGAATTTTCAGAACAAGGTTTCAGTTCTCTAGTTTTCTGATATGAAATTCATTGGGAACAAATACTTTTCTAAGTCCACAGTTCTATTCATGTTGGATGAAGAAAGCTTATCAAATACCATTTCTGACAGATTGCCAACTTTTGTACCGTTAATTTGATTAAATTCAATATTTGAGAACTCTAAAAATATTTGAATAAAAGGAGCCAAATACATAGGTGACTGTAAGTAATTTAAATTTGAGTGGATTTTGCCTCACTTTCTGTGTTGCTTTTAAAATGAGGTTAAGTGAGAAATTCTGTGTTTAGAGTTTTCAAACACTATTTCCTTTTAACCTTGACTTTCTTATTAGTTCTCAGATTGGCTTTGTCAGTACATTTCTCTTGAATGCATCCTGAGAAACAAATATCTACTCTGTTACTTTCTTAGATGTTTGAACATGCTCATCACAATCTGTAAATTTGGGGGGCGGGGAGGGAAATAGATAAGCGCATCTTCCTTAAGCTCTCTGTTTGATCAGCTCCAGACTATGAGCTCTATCAAACACGTTTGTCTCCTAACTGCTGTCTACTTTTCAGTGTCTTCCAAATCAATGTCACCAAATTATTATTCATCACCTGGAAGATGCCCAGCTCCATTTAGAATCAGTAAAGAAAAGGTTAAGAACAAAAAAGCGTTCCAGCTTCTGTTTTTAAAATACCACAAATTTTGAAGTGAAAAATACACATATTCATGAAACATATATATATAGCAAATGTAAGCAAATATTGATTATGTGATTCTTACAGCAATTGTATGAGGAGGTGACAAAAGGGAGAAACAGCTGTCTCCAAAACTAAAAATAAAATCCAAACCAGTGGCCATCAAGTTGACTGTGACTCATGATTGCTAGCCCTATATGTGTCAGAGTAGAAGTTGGCTCTGTAAGGTTGGCAGTGGCTGAGATCTTTTGGAAACAGATCCAGGTCTTTACCTCTGGATGAAAGTGAACTGTAATCATTCCAGTTAGTAATCAAGTGCTTAACCATTTGCACTATCTAGGAACTCTTCCAACTCATTGTTGTTAAGTGCCATGGATTGGTTCCAACTCATAGCGACATGGAATAGGGTTTTCAAGGAGTGGCTGTTAGGTTTGAACCACTGACCTTGCAGTTAGCAGTCCAGTGTTTATCCTACAGAGTCTTAATTTGAATTTGGAAGACTGAGCAGAAGTTAAATAAGCCAAGCAAAGGAGCCTGGTATAACATAAAGAACAGCAGAAAGATGTCATACATATAGGGAATATACAAGATCATAGGAAGATGATTTTCTATTCTGGATTCAGCATGTGAACCAAGAAATATGTTGCTTTTGTTGTTAAGTGTCATCAAGTCAGTTCCAACTCATAGCAACCCTGGATAGAGTTTCTGATGAGTGACTAATGGATTTGAACTTTCCACCTTGCAGTTCAAACGGACCTTATGGTCCAGTGATTAAGCTACCGTGCCACACCTGGAAACAAGAATTATGTAGTGAGCCCTTATTCTGTGTGTCAGATCTGTTTAAAGCACACAAGAAGTCAATAATTAAACAATGGACTTGCTAACATAATGCTTATAATTTAGCTGAACAGCTGGGAAGTTAGGTATTAAAAAATAATTACTAATAATTAATCATAAAACTGAAAAGATTTCAAGAGTACTGAAAGAGTAAAAGATATTAAGAGATGGTATGTTAAGCAGATTATGGGACCAGGGTCCTGGTTGGACCCTCTGTGTAGAATTTGCATTTCCACCCCAAGAATACTGACTCAGAATCTACATAATGAGAACCTGAACAAGATTCCCACACATTTTATGTATACATAAGGAGCACCTCGAGATCTTGTTAAACTATAAATTCAAATTCAGTATATTTGAAATGCAAGTTCTCAAAAAGGGGTCAAAACACAAGGAACAACTTCGAAGCCCTGGTGCTTGAGGGACTAAAGGAAAGTCTGTAAACCTGAAAAGGATTGAGGGAATGGAGAGCATGTCCTGACATGAGTTTGCCAGGAATAAGGAATCATATATCTTAGAATTCATACTGAGAGTAACAGCAAACGCTTTTTGGGATGACAATAAGGAATAACCTGATGAGGTCTGTCTGAAGGAGCTCTGCCACTACTCATCTGTCTGTTTGTTGTACAGTGGCTGTTTGCATGTTGCTTTGCTATTGGAAGCTACACTATTGGTATTTTGAATACCAACAAGGTTACCCATGGTGCACAGGTTTCTTCAGAGCTTCTAGACTAAGACAGACTAAGAAGAAGGAGAGTCAGACTACTTCTGAATGTTTAGTCACTGAAAACTTTATAAGTAGCAGCAGAATGTTTCAGAAATAATGGTGGAACATGAAAACATTATGACTAGCACCATGATATTGTCAAATATAGTGCTGGAAGATGAGCCACTTAGATTGCAAAGCACTTGAAATGCAACTGGGCAAGAGTTGCCTCCTCAAAGTAAAGTTGATCATGATGATGCGAATGGAGTAAAGCTTTCAGGACCTTCAATGGCTGATGAGGCACAACTCAAAATGAGGAGAGGCAGATGCAAACACACGTTAATAATCAGAACATGGAATATATGAAGCACGGATCTAGGAAAATGGGAAGTTGTCAAAATAGAACTGGAGCGCATAAAGATCAATATCCCAGGCATTAGTGAACTGAAATGAACTGTTGTTGGCCATTTTGAAATTGACAATCATATGGTTTACCCCTAGTGAGTCTTCATAGGATTTCCAAGGAGCGGCTAGTGCGCTCGAACCACCAACCTTGCAATTCCTGACCACCCTGGCCCCCCAGATCATGACTGCAACCAGATAACTGAGGAAATGTTCTCAAGCAGACCAGACCTATTGGACCAACCCCTGCCACAAGCTGATGCTACCTGTTCACAGATGGAAGTAATCACTTGGTAAATGGGGAAATGAGAATTGGATATGTTATCACCACGATCACTGATATTATGGAGGACCACTCTCCAGCCATTGGTCAGCACAGAGGGCTGAGCTCTGGGCCCTAATAAGAGCATTAAAATGGGGAAAAGGAAAACAAATTAATATCTACACAGATTCCTGTTATGTCTTTACAACTGTTCATGTCCATGGAATTATATACAAGGAAAAAGGACTGCTGAATTCAAATGGGAAAAGTATCAAAAATAAAGAAGAAATCACAGTCCTCCTCGAGGCAGTCTTAGAACCTCAAGAAGTGGCAGTTAATCACTGCCAAGGACACCAGAAATCCACAGATTCAGGGTCCTGGAGCAACCATCTTGCTGATGAATTGGCAAAACAAGCAGCACATAGACCAATTGAGACTACCCACCTTCTACCAGTGACCAAACCTACACCTGCTCCAGATCATGGCCCACCCCTTTATACCCCAGCTGAAAGAAGATAGGCAACTCAAGAAAATGGACAACCGGACTCTAAAGGGTACTACATCCTCCCTGACCGAGAGTGTATGTCCGTGAAAAGGAGGTGTTCCAACTAACCAAGGAGATACATGAACAAACCCATACCGGGAAAACAAAGCTAGCTGCACTAATAAACCGCTACGATTACATAGCCCAACTCCATGCCTTGTGTAACAGTATGTCAAAGGTGTGTAATCTGTGCGAAAAAAGAATCCAAAACAAGGGCCCCACCAGTCACCTGGGAGCCAGCATCAAGGTCTCTCCCCTTTCAAGGACTTACAAGTCGACTTTACAGAGTTACCAAGACATCAGGGCTACAGGTACCGCTTAGCCCGTACCTGCACTGAAAGAGCCCAGGAGGTTATTAGGATACTGCTACAAGAAATCCTACCTCGATATGAGTTCCCACTATCCATTGGAAGTGACAATGAACCTGCCTTCATGGCTAAAATCCTCCAACACCACTCTGATGCTATTAAAATCAAATGGAACTTACACTAGGCCTACCACCTCAGAGTTCAGGGAAAGTTAAATGCGTGAATCATACTCTAAAAACAGCTTTGAGCAAACTTTGTCAAGAAATCTCCTTGGGATGGGTGGATTTATTGCCCCTGGCTCTTCTCAAGCTCAGATGCACTCCTGGCCCCAATGGTTACTCCACATATGAGATTATGTTCAGGAAACCCCCGTTAATTAGAAAACTCTGAGAAGATCCCTGAATCATGGGAGAAACTGGCCTCACTACCCATTTAATAAGCTTAAACTGTACCTTACGAGAAATCAATCAATATGTCGTAGATCAGACTCCCAAACCACATGGGAATTGGGTGCATCCATTCCAGCCAGGAGACTTAGTCAGTGAAAGATTGGAAACAAGAGAATTTACAACCCACATGGCTTGGACCCCCATACAAGAATTCTTGCTACCCCCACTGCTGTTAAAGTTACAGGTATAACTCCATGGATATACCACACCAGAGTCAAATGAGCACACCCCACTGCTTCCAACTGTTGGAAGCCCCACTTGATTCCAGAACACCCCCTCAACATCGTCTTCAAATGATAAACTAAAAATAGACCTCAGCCCTGCTCCAGACACACTACCAGACGCTGACTGGGTACACACAGCAGAAGCCTGAGGATGCATCAGCTCAGAGAGTCTTCATGACCTGCTCTTATATAAGCCTGATTTTGGCAGGAGCCCTCACAACTGTACTAACTTGTAGCAGTAGCACCAACAAAGTTGGAACTATTGTGAGAGAATTCTACTAGCACCGGGATACTTGACATAATTTCCATCTTACTCTCAACACAATGCTTCCTGTAGAGCAATACCTCATCTCCACCCCAACCCAACCCATGGCAACCCTGCATTACTCCTTGGTCTGTCTTGTCCTTTCCTTGTCACAGTCAGTAGGGGGATGGCAGGACCGAGGCCACCCCTGTTCAACTCCTCATACATTAGTGTTCTGACCTTTATGTATTCCGCCTGCTACCGAGGGCAGAACCCCATAGATAAACATTTTTGAGGGACCCAAGTATGGTTCCTGCCTACACTTTCAAACTGTGGGGTTATCCCAATCCATACCTTGCAGGTGATGGTGCTCCCGGCCTGTCGGTTGCACCTACCAAACTCAACTAGGGATGTCAGATAGAGAGGGAGTAGCAGATAAAGCCAGGAAAAAGAAGCCGCTAAGAACTTCACACAGTGGCTGGACCCAGGATATAAGGGGTTACAAACATGGTTAGATCCTGAAAACATCCGCCAACCCCATTACATCCTAATCACTGAAATAGGTACCACATTCAATAGGACCTCATGTTGGGTCTGCCTACCTTATAGGGATTTAGGGTACTCAGCCAATCCCACTAGCCCAAATGCCCATCATATCTTAACACAACCACTATCAAGTATCCCGGACCCCTCCTCACAGAGGTTGGCCTTAGTGTCTCCAACAACCTCACCTACATTTACCACCATAATAATATCACTTATGTTTCCCCTCTCTCCCTCCCACAATCTTGGAGTAAAGATATCACAAGTGTCACTATCCCGACATGCAGGCCTAAAGGGATATTTCTCCTGTGTGAGAAAGAGATTTTCAAATGTTTACCTCCTCAACACATATGTGAAGTTACTTATCTAGTCCCCAGGGCCCGAATCCTAACCCCATCTGATATGGAGTCTGTAAGCCAACCACAACACCCAACCTGATGGGCGATAGGTGTAGCAGTAGGAATAGTGATCCGCAGTCTATTGGGACTGAGCACCGGAGTTGGGGGAATTGGTACTTCTATACATCTGTTCTAGCGACTATCAGAAGCCCTAAACGGGGATATGGGGAGGGTGGTAGACATCCTACTTGCTTTGCAACATCAAATTAATTCTCTAGCTGAGGTAGTCCTCCAGAACCGGTACAGTCTGGACCTCCTCACCGCTAAAAAAAGGAGGGATATGTCAGATGCTGGGAGAAGAATGCTGTTACTTTGCAAATGGGTCTAATATAGTTCTCGGCAGGTAAAAGAATTAAGGGACCGAGTTCAGACTCAACAGTCTAAGTCCCTAAGCTACAGTTGGATTCTGGTGTCTTCCTGGTTGCCTTGGCTCCTCCCTTCCCGAGTACCACTAGGACTCACTATACTAGTATTAATTTTTTGGACCCACTCTGGTCCGGTTACTCTCCCGCCTCCTGGAGCAGACCCTGATCAATAAAACCACCTCACACATTCTCTCCCTACAAGGGTATCAATAAGTCCCACTATATAGCAGCTATACTATTGTTGTTAAGTGCCGTTGAGTCAGTTCCGACCCACAGCGACCCTCTAGAGGGTTTCCAAGGAGTGACTGATAAGTGAACCAGGACTCTATGGATTATCAACGCCCCTCCCCATACAAAATGAAGGTGATGCCCCATAAGTAATTAGGGTATCAAAGGGGGGATTGGCGAGGACAAGAAGCAGAGGTGGAAGGGGAGAAGGAATTTTTATGGCCTACAGATGCAACAAAGAAACTAACACCCTGGTACATCCTTATCTAACTGACTGAGGCTTCCACCTGTAAATCCCACTACTCTGTCATCCTTGTGAGACTTTTCTCACTCTCCCTCCCCTGGAAAAACACTGGTATAAAAACTCACAGAATAAAGAGAAATGGGGCCCAGACTTAGGCCTCTCTGGGATGTGTTAGCTAAATAAATCTGTTCTCCTCTGCCATTCTGAATGCCGTTCAGTTTCTTGCTTCTCTGGATTTGCTACAAAACTATTACATATCAGTTTTTAAACAGAATAGAATCCTGGTGTGGTGATGTAAAATAAGTGCTGTCCTGCCAACTGCAAGGTCAATGGTTCAAACCCATCAGCTGCTAGTCAGATACCCTATTCAGGTCACTATGAGTAAGAACCAACTTGATGGCACTTAACAACAACAAAAAAGTATTCAGTTTCCATGTCTTCTTGCTTTTCTTTCTTAATTTTCCTGCTGCTGATTTATAATTTTTCAGTGTTGTGATCTGAGAAAATTCTTTGTATTCTTTGAGACTTTCTTTGTGGCCTAATATATGGTCTACTCTAGAGTTTTACATGTTCATTAAAAAAGAATGCATATTGTTCTGTTGTTGGGTGGGGTGTTCTCTATATGTCAATGAAATCAAGTTGGTTTATTATGCTGTTCAGATCCTCTGTATCTTTGTCAGTTTCTTTCTAGTTCTGTCCTTCATTCAAAGTTATGTATTAAAGTCTCTTACTATTACTGTGGCATTTACTATTTCTATTTTCAATTTCAATAGAGTTTAATTTAAATATTTTGGGACATTTTAATTGGGTGTGAATATATGTATTATATTTTTCCCTTTGCTGGATCAACTCTTAAATTTTTATATATAATGCCCTTCTTTGTCTCATTTGCTAGTTTTTGACTATTAATTTTAATATTCATTTCTGATGCACATGCTTATTTTACCAGAGTTAATATTGCCAGTCTTGTTCTTTTTTGATTGCCATTTTCTAGATACAGGTCTTTCTTCTGAGGGGAATTTGAGTGGACTCTGCTATGTATCTTTTGGTTAGCAACTGAGCACGTTAACTGCTTGCAGCGTTCACAGATTCGACTTGGGTATTTGTTGCTGTTGTTGTTGTTAAGTGCTGTCGAGTTGGTTCCAATCCATAGTGACCC
Organism: Chrysochloris asiatica; assembly: GCF_000296735.1. Lineage (NCBI taxonomy): Eukaryota > Metazoa > Chordata > Mammalia > Afrosoricida > Chrysochloridae > Chrysochloris > Chrysochloris asiatica. The sequence goes on from NW_006408611.1 coordinate 9,385,014, forward strand.
TCCATAGGGCTTCCAAGGACTAGCTAGTGGGCTTGATTTGCTGAACATGTGGTTCAAACTGACTTGAGGTGCAGCACATTAACCCATATTAAGTATTTCTTAACAACTATTTCTAGATCACTATGCCAATTCAAAAGAGCTCTGGTTGCGTAGTAGTTATGTGTCAGGCTACTAACCCCATGGTCAGCAGTTTGAAACTACCAGCTGTTCTGCAGGAGAAAAATGAGGTTTTCTGCTCCCATAAAGACTTACAGCCTTGGAAACCCTATGCAGGGTCACTATGAGTCAGAACTGACTCTACGGCACACCACCACCACAACCATGCCAATTCAAGATGACTAGTAAGTCCTCCATAGAGCTTTTAATATCAGCCATACCCTATTTGAACATAAGTAATTGTTCCACAGCTGTCTTGGCTGTAGCGATGAAATTTTACAAATTCTCTTGCCTTATGGAAGATTTCCTTATTAGATTCTCATTGTCCTATCCTGTCAATTAATCTCAACTGGCTTTCTGCTTCTGAAAAAGATTTAAAGCCTATACAGGGTCTCTATGCATTGAAATCAACTCTTTAGTCCTTAACAACAGCAGCAACAACTGTAGAAAAATTCTAGCAACATTGAACTTCAAAACAAAAGAGGAGTAGAGTTCGATTAATCTCTTTCTACAAGTGAAATTTCTCGGTCTTGATGACAAGATACATATCTCTTTCCTAGAGGCTCACTCTTTAAGAAAGGTACATCAGGGGGCGGAATTAAAAAACAAAATCACAAAAGATCCTATTATCTATGTATCAAACCTAGATGATAGGTTTGATGTTTGATGGCATATCGCAAGCAAGGTCATAAAAAATGCAAACTACTTCTTAGGGACACATTAGTTTACATTCTTGAAACTGTATTAGTCATGGCCATATAGACTTTGGTACAACCTTATCATCTTATGTCAAAATCCAGTGTTGCATGCCCTAATTCCCTATTCAGGTAATCCTCTTAAAGGTGTAAGATCTTTAGCTTCTTTTTAGGCCTCTACAATAGCTGTCCCAATGAATGAAAAACATAGGTTTAATTTGATAGAACTATTTCATCAAAGAATTTCTTTCTCTAGTTAAAAGTTTGATTTTTAAGTCCTCTTAACAAGCAAATGTAATATGTCTCTAAGGATTATTCTCCTAGGTCTCTAACTTCTCCATTTGTCCTATAGCTAACTGACAGTGTCTTGAACATCCAAATCTGTAAAATGCAACAGAGGTTTCTACTGTGGGATGACAAATCTATTTGATGACATTCGATCCTCAGCAGAAAAGAATAATGGTGTCTTTTTGTCCCTTATAAATGATTCCTGTTATTGTAGGAGTGAGAATGCATACAGCTATTGGTGAGGATGTGACTTTGTGATAGAGCATCAGTGCTAAGGTAAGGGAATTGCCTGTTTTTCAATGTCAGAGTCCCAGGAGACTTCTGGATTAATTCCCTAGTAGGTGATGTATTCTCTTTGTTGCTTCTCTTTGGGGGACAACTCTTTCATTATTCATTCTACATTTAATGTTATTGGTCCAGCTAGGTGGATGTAATACTGATAAAGTGATGTTCAAAATCCTTCAGCATTTTATTCATAGTTTAAAAGGTCTGGGATAAGTGAGTTTCTTCAAGGTACTTCTAGAAGTAATTTCTCAAATGTCATAAAATCTAGTGGGTTTTTTGTATTTTTTTTTTCAATTTTAATACATAGAAATCATTTTAAAATATTTTAGGCAAATTCATGAATTAGAAAAAAAAAAAGGGTGCTTAAAGAGTATTAATTGATACCTTGAGTTTGACTCCTTAACAACCAGTTGCCATTAAATGAATTCTAACTCATGGCATTCCCATGAGTATCTTAGTAAATCTGTGGTCCATAGGGTGTTCAGTGGATAATTTTTTTAAACAAGTAAATTGTCAGGTCTTTTTACCAAGGCATCTTGAGTAAACTCAAACTTCAAAAACGGAACGTGTTAATCATTTGAATCACCAGGGATTCCTTGACATCTTAAAATGAAAGAACCAAACCAGTTGCCCTCAAGTAGACAACTGACCATGCATGTGCAGAGTAGCTTTCAAGGCTGTGAGCTATCAGAAGCAGATCCTGAGGTCTATCTTCGGAGGTACCTCTGAATGTGTCCAAAACCATACTCTTTCAGTTAGTAGTCATGTGCTTAACCATGCACAACGCTCAGGGACTCCTCCTTGACAGCTTAGACCTTTCATTACAGCACTGTTGAACCCA
>NW_006408611.1:9387823-9389651 GCF_000296735.1 Chrysochloris asiatica
GAATGTAGTAACACATACAGAGGACAAAATTATGAAAACTGCTTAGACATTTCCAAACACCTTAAGAGAATAAGTTGCTGAACCTAGGGGCTCATGACCATGGTCTCAGGGGACAACAAAGACAATTAGCATAACAAAGTCCCCAAAGACAATGTTCTGCATCCTACTTTGCTAAGTAGTGAGCAGGAGCTTGAAAACTTGTGAGTGACCATCTAAAGTGGAACTTTTGGCCTCCCTGTCTGGAGGCAAAGAGAGTAAAGAAAATCTAACAAGCTTGGAAATAGTTATTCAAATGGAGTATTGGATCACGTGTATATCAGTGTGCATGACCCTGAGACCAGGAGAAGTCGATGGTGCCAGTCTACAGCTACCAACAGCTTTAAAAGGAACCACATTAGTAAGTCCTGGATAATGGAGAAAATGAGAGACAGTACTCAAAACCATAAACAAAACACAAAACAGGCTTACTGGTTGACTAGAGACTGGTGGAATCCCTGAGACTATGGCCCTTGTTGTTGTTGTTAAGTGTCGATGAGTCATTTCAGAGCAGAGCAACCCTGTATAGGGTTTAGGAGGAGTGACCTGTGGGTTTGAACTATTGACTTTTTGGCTAGCAGTGCTTATCCTATAGTGCCACACCCTTTATATCTGGAAATGATCTCATCCCCTTGGCTTGATTGTCAGCCAAACAATAGGTAGGTCTATAATAAGAACAATAACACTAGTGAGGTGTGTACAACAGAATAATCAACCACTGGAGATCAAAAGGACAGCATTGACTCATAGATCAATTTCAGAAGGTTTAGTAAAGAAGGAGGAATGGAAACAGGAAACAAGGATATTGCCATTAATGATATGAAATAAAATGTATACGGAATGGGAAACCAATCTACTTTGTAAACGTCACCCAATTTATAATAAAACAATCAACGACCAAAAAGAAGAAAAAAGAACAAAAAACACCAACTTTTCACTTTTATGATCACAAAAATTAAGCCTTTATATTTTATTACTGAATATACTAAGAACTATATGCTGCTTGGGAGTCCTGGTGTGGTAGTGTGGACTAATGCAACAGACTGCAAAGTTGTTTGAATTGCAATGTCAGTGGTTCAAGCTCACCAGCTACTCCTTGGAAATCTTATATAGGGTCACTATTCCGGTCAGAATTGACTCAACGGCACTTAACAACAACGTAGGCTATTTGAGATACTCTTCATCAAACTCAGGGGGTCATCCTGCTATTGTTTTACCATTAAAGAATATATTTAATCATGAAGGGTTGTTGAATTTTATCAATTGTATTTCTGTACCTATACTGGTTGCATAAATAATGTATTTCCTCTAGTCTGTTAAGGTGGTGAAATATGCTAACTGATTTTTAAATGTTAAACCATCTTGACTTAAAATAAACCCAATTGTCAAAAGTTAACTATTTCATGTATACTTGGATAAATAATGGTGATATTTTAAAAAAGATTTTAATATATACATTTATTGTGCTTAGTAGCCTGCTGTTTTTGTTAAATATTAATATAAGGTGTTGGCATGACATTTTTTTATCATTATAATCAAAGTGAGCATTTCCTGTTTTTATTTTCTCTAGAAGTGTTGACGTGAAAGTCTATTTTTATAAAAAATATTTGGTAGAAGTGGTCAAAACATCTTGGTACTGGTACAATGAAGGTACATACATCAATGGAACAGCATCGAGAATCCAGAAACTAACCTATCTACATACAGCCAACTGATTTTTGACAAAACACCTAAATATATTGCATGGGGAGGTGATAGTCTCTTCAACAGATGGTGCTAGCATAACTGGAAA
>NW_006408611.1:9392470-9394290 GCF_000296735.1 Chrysochloris asiatica
AAAAAAAAAAAGTATTTGGTAGAATTTACCTAGTATAGCTGCTAAGTGATCATTATATCTAATTTATATTTATTGGCATAAAACTGTTAAAACTTTCCCTTATTATTTCAATGACTATATGGGTTATAGAGATACCCCTATAGTTTTTGAATACTTGGATATGAATCTTATTTTATTTATTGATGTCTTGACAACATTATTTTACTAGTCTTTTCAAATTAACAAGTTTTGGCTGCTTTTCTTTAATTTCATTTATTTCTTGATATGCCTTATTTTCTTAGGCTTTCTTATCATTTAATAGTCTGTTCTAGCATCTTAAAATTACGATTTAAATAATAGTTTTTCAGTCTTTCTTCTTTCAAAATGTATGCATTTAAGGATATATATTTTCTGTTAAATGCAACTATATGACTATTGCATAAAGTTTGTTGTGTTATAATTTAATTAAAATTCAATTTAAAAAAAGTGTAAATCCATTCTGAATTTTTGTCCCTGACTCACAAGTTACATGAAGGAAATTGTTTTAATATCCAGAACTTTAAATTAAGATTTATAACTTAAAAGTTTCACCAAATCACAGTGGTCTTGTGTTCAGAATATATATGTTCGTGTCTATATATTTGCGTTATACAGAGAGCCAGGTTGTGCTTCAAATTTCAGACAGTCATATAACCACTCAGAATGAGAAACATACACCCACTGGGGTCCACCATTGTATAGGTGCTATGTTCATTATGATTGAGCAGGATACACATGGCAGTTATGCAGAACTGGCAAAGTGAACATCGTTATTACTATTTATGCGAAGCAAAGAGTAAACAATAACAATAGATTCTATAAAGGAGAACTATTTCTTGTTGTTAGGTGCCTTCCAATCGGTTCCCATTTATAGCAACACTGTGCACAACAGAACGACATTTCCACAGTTTGCTACTACAGTTGAATGCATTGCTGTTGCCATCATGCCAACTCTTCTCATTGGTGGTCTTTTCTTATTCACTGAACTGCCACTGATGTCCTGATCTGGCCGTTCTTGATAACATGTCCGAAGTATCAGAAATGAAATATCGCCATCCTAACTAAGGAACATTCTGACTCTACTTCTTGCAATACAGAGTTGTTGGTTCTTCTGGCAGTCCACAGTACTTTTAATATTCCTCTCCAACAACATAACTCAACTGCATTCATTCTCCTACAATATTCATTATTTATTGACCAAATTTTACCTGGATATGAAGCTATTGAAAATATTAGACATTGGGTCAGGCACACCTTAGTCCTGACACTGACATCTTTGCTTTTCAACACTCTAAAGAAATCTTGTGTAGCATATTTGTCTACTGCAATACATCAGATGATTTCTTTTACATTTATTTATTTTTAAAATATTTATTCACAAATATGTTTGTTTAAATAGCCGTATGTAGTTTTTTTTTTTTTAATGTTTTATTGTGAATTATAGGAGAACATTAGTTTTACATTCATTCTATCGTATATCACTACATTCATTGCCATGGTTGCAATCCCCTCCATACACCATCAACAAAATGGTATACCCCACAAGCCTGCCCACTGGTCGACAGCACACAGCCCTTCTCCTTCTCCAGATCTAGAGTTCCCAGGCACTCTATCTCTCGACGTCATAGTCTCTGCCTCCATCTCTGGTGTCACTGTTTCTCTGGGTAGTGTCCCCCACTCCGCTCTTCTCTCTTGATGGTCCCAGGGCCCTCCGTTCCTGGACAGGAAAGTCAATCATGCCACTCTTTTTGCTACAAAATATCTACCTTTACATTTCCAACCCTCACCGTCAGTCCTGATAG
>NW_006408611.1:9394769-9398682 GCF_000296735.1 Chrysochloris asiatica
CTCTAGTCCTCTGTGGCTATGTCACTGACTCTAGGTCCAGGAGTCCCCAGGTCTTGCCAAACTGCTGGCCAACTAGGTCTCCACTCAGGTTCACAGAAGTGTATTGAATGTGGTTGGACTCAGCTTGCAGCTTCATTGCTGTTTTTCCTCAATTCCCAGAACATGGTCACCAGTCAGAGCACGTGTCTGCTCATGTATTCCCATTGAGTCTCAGTCTTGGGAGGGGTTTTGCCCTGAGGGGAAACAACCACTTGCCTTGATGTCTCCTGGGCAAGAAATCTGCTTGTTCTTGTAGTAGTCAGTTGGACTGCCGTTATTGTTTTCTATTTTCTTATCGGCCTTTCTTTCAAGACATATCTTCTGTTCTTCTACCACTCCAGACTGATCTGCTTATCTTTTCCAGTGGAAATTTCCCACCTTAGAAGATTCCGCATGGGGTTCAGGAGTCCCCCTATGGTCTTATGTAATACAGAGGTTATGCAGGAAGTCTCCTTCACTGGGCAGGCTGTAGCACTATTTATAGGTAGAAGATGGACTTACAAGCTTTCTATGGTGATATTTCTAGCTATTCCTTTCTCTCCCCCTTAAGCGTCTATTTTATAATGGTATCCCAGGGAAACCAAGATTCAAAAACAGTCAAGCATCTTAACATTATTTCCTCCCTTTTGCCCATTTCAACCATGTCTCAACCACTGTATCCTAGGGCCCTGTTGTTCTAAGGTTGTATATACACCATTATTTACCTCTATCCTACTTAGCCCATGCAAACCTACCTAATTGTTTTCCCATCTGCCTTGTTCTTCCATTCCCCTCTGCCTTCTTGTGTATTGCCCCGCTTCCTAGCATCAAAACTATCCTGCGGCTATTCCCTACCCTGTGATCCACCTTCCCCTCCCTCCCCTCCCCTCACGCACAACATCCCAGTAACCAGCAAAGAATCCCCACCTCCCCCTTTTAGGATGGGTTCTTTTTTATGCACTACAATTAATCCATTCTTCCGTTGATGGGCACTTTTGCCAAAACTTCCAGAAAAATATTGAATAGGGATGATATCAAAGGGCATCCTTGTCTGATTCCTATTTGCAGAGGGAAGGCTTTCAGTTTCTTTCCATTGAGAGTAATGTATGCTGTTGGTTTTGTATATATGTTCTTAATTATGTTAAGGAATTTCTCTTCAATTCCTACTTTGTTGAGTATTTTTATCAGGAATGAATGTTGGATTTTGTCAAATGCCTTTTCTGTATCAATCAATATGATCATGTGGTCCTTTTCTTTTTTTCTTATTTATATGGTGTATTACATTGATCATTTTTCTAATGTTGAAACATCCTTTGCATCCCTGATATGAATCCCACTTGATCATGATGTACTATGTTTTTGCCATGCTGCTGGATTCTGTTGGCTAAGATTTTGTTGAGAATTTTTGCATCTATGTTCATGACGGATACTGGTCTACAATTTTCTTTCTTAGTGACATCCTTCCCTGATTTTGGTATGAGGGTTATGCTTGCTTCTTAATTAGGAAGTTTTCCATCCTCCACTATATTCTTGAATAATTTGAGTAGAATTTGTGACAGCTCTTCCCTGAATGTTTGGTAGAACTCACCAGTGAAGCCATCAGGGCCAAGACTTCTTTTGAATGGGAGTTTTTTTTATGACCTGATCAATTTCTTCTTTTGTTATGCTCTCTTGTAGCCTTGATATCTGTGCCTCCACTATCTTGGGCATGCAATCTCTGCCCAAGACACACACAAGCCTCTCTTGACTTGCATGAGAAAGTCTTCACAGCTCTTTTAGCTCTAAGACCAAATATCCTGCTGGAAGGCACTAAGTTCTTGCTTCAAGTGCCTATAAGCACACCATAGCTTCTTCTTGCCCTCTTGATCATAGCCCTCTCACTGTCTTCAGTGTTCCTTTTTTTTTTTTTTTTCCCTAAGTCTAGCAAGTTCTTAGCACAGAGACCCTGCATCCTTGATCCAAAGGATATGCTCTACTTTAGACTTTTTTCTGATGGAATCAAGGTCCCCCAGAAACCTCTTTGGAGATTGGCCCTTATGTAAGCCTGTTGTTGTTGTTAAACGCTGTTAAGTTGGTTCAGACAGTTAGCCATCATATATAGGGTTTCCAAGAAGCAGCTGGTATTTTGGGACCTGCCTCCTTGTCAATTCCCAGGCATAGTCCTTCCACTCAGGCCACAGGGTGACCAATGCCCTCAATCGATCATAAATCACTCCATTTGCATAGTCTCATCCAATCATTTTATGGGAGTTTAAAGCAATTCTGCACCACAGAATAAAATAAAATTCATTATGTACACTGGATTTTACTCCAACCCAAATTACTTAGCGTTTAGAGGGATACAGGACAAAAAAAAATACACACACAATAACCTTATTGTTTTACCTCCAGGAACAATGAATAAAATGTTAAAAGCAGCTATTCTTTTCAAAGTCCCATAGTTGACTTCAAGGTATAGCATACAATAACTGAAAACTACTCTACATGTGAGATGTGTTTATTGATATGAGTCAACTGACTGGAAATGGAAGACCTCAGTTTAGGAAAATGTTGATCCTTTCATTTTTTTTTCTAGGGGATATTTTTCTTAAGTTGGTATAAATTTTGTTTTCCAACGTATTACAAAAGTTCTGAATGGACTTTCTGTTATTTCTTTTGTTCATTTTTATAGTTTTGGTGTGTTTTACTGGATTCTTAGTTTAATGGTGCCCTCTTCTGTCAGTGTAAGAAAAATCATAAGACTTTATCAGGTTTCTGTTTGTTTGGTTTGGTTTGGTTTGGTTTGGTGGGAAGAAGGATTATGAGTTTTCCCTCGCAATTTTTCCCTTTTGCTTTTCCTTCTTCTTCCTCATCAAATTGGTAAAGGGCACACTTTTTGTCTTTTTTTCCCTCATAAGCAAAATTTTTGAAGCTCTTCCCCTCAAAAATATGCTTGAACCTTTAAATCAGACATATACCTTGAAGCAGGCTTTTAAACTAGTTCATCCAGGGTTTGCCCTGGTTGAGGAAACTGAATCAGAACAGTCCCCCAAAATTTAAAATTGGTATGACCAGAATTATTACCAAAGTGAAAAAAGGTTTGGGTCAAACCCTGTTAGAAACATAATTTCCCCTCTTAGAAAAACAGGGCAGTGTACTTGTTGCATAACAACCAAATATCTTGCCCATCAACGTGCCCATGCAAAGATAGCAAGAACCACACAGCTTTGAATATGTGATACTTTTCACAGCCTTGATAATAACCCAGTCTCATTCACTGGGTTTCTGAACAGGCTCACTACACCTTTTTTGAGTCTTCCATTCTGCTGAGTAGAAATTAGATCCTTGATTTTCGAGTACTGATTATCTTTCCGTATAACTTAATTTTTAAAAATAGGGTCTGTCATGACTGAACCAAGTCAAACGATTGTGATGGTCGACTTCTACCAAACTTTTTTTTTTTCCTCCTCAGATTTAAGATAAATTTAGTATTTAGGCACCCTTGCAAGATCTCTCTCTCTTTGTCCACCTCACACATCGTTCTTTGCCCACCTCTGTTTGTCACAGTTTTAGAGCAGGGAACAGATGCAGCAGAAAAGCACATACTTGTTGGCTGGCCCTAGGTCATTTTTCTGTTTTTGCTCACAGCTATTTTGAAGTTTATGCTTTATCTGCCATCGAGTTCAACAGAACATATAGTTTTAGTATAGGTAAACTTTTCCTTTTTTATGGTTTTAGATACTAAATTCCAGAAGCATGCAGCTAGCAGCCACCACTGTGTTTGCTACCCAGAATTCCATCCCCTTAGTTTTTATATCTTTTAGTCTTGTAGTCTTTCAGTGTGTGTGACTATATCTTCCATTCTCCACTGCAGGTTGTTGTTGTTAAGTGCCGTCGAGTCGGTTCCGACCCATAG
>NW_006408611.1:9398782-9401931 GCF_000296735.1 Chrysochloris asiatica
GTCTTCACAGCTCTTTTAGCTCTAAGACCAAATATCCTGCTGGAAGGCACTAAGTTCTTGCTTCAAGTGCCTATAAGCACACCATAGCTTCTTCTTGCCCTTTTGATCATAGCCCTCTCACTGTCTTCAGTGTTCCTTTTTTTTTTTTTTTCCCTGAGTCTAGCAAGTTCTCAGCACAGAGACCCTGCATCCTTGATCCAAAGGATATGCTCTACTTTAGACTTTTTTCTGATGGAATCAAGGTCCCCCAGAAACCTCTTTGGAGATTGGCCCTTATGTAAGCCTGTTGTTGTTGTTAAACGCTGTTAAGTTGGTTCAGACAGTTAGCCATCATATATAGGGTTTCCAAGAAGCAGCTGGTATTTTGGGACCTGCCTCCTTGTCAATTCCCAGGCATAGTCCTTCCACTCAGGCCACAGGGTGACCAATGCCCTCAATCGATCATAAATCACTCCATTTGCATAGTCTCATCCAATCATTTTATGGGAGTTTAAAGCAATTCTGCACCACAGAATAAAATAAAATTCATTATGTACACTGGATTTTACTCCAACCCAAATTACTTAGCGTTTAGAGGGATACAGGACAAAAAAAAATACACACACAATAACCTTATTGTTTTACCTCCAGGAACAATGAATAAAATGTTAAAAGCAGCTATTCTTTTCAAAGTCCCATAGTTGACTTCAAGGTATAGCATACAATAACTGAAAACTACTCTACATGTGAGATGTGTTTATTGATATGAGTCAACTGACTGGAAATGGAAGACCTCAGTTTAGGAAAATGTTGATCCTTTCATTTTTTTTTCTAGGGGATATTTTTCTTAAGTTGGTATAAATTTTGTTTTCCAACGTATTACAAAAGTTCTGAATGGACTTTCTGTTATTTCTTTTGTTCATTTTTATAGTTTTGGTGTGTTTTACTGGATTCTTAGTTTAATGGTGCCCTCTTCTGTCAGTGTAAGAAAAATCATAAGACTTTATCAGGTTTCTGTTTGTTTGGTTTGGTTTGGTTTGGTTTGGTGGGAAGAAGGATTATGAGTTTTCCCTCGCAATTTTTCCCTTTTGCTTTTCCTTCTTCTTCCTCATCAAATTGGTAAAGGGCACACTTTTTGTCTTTTTTTCCCTCATAAGCAAAATTTTTGAAGCTCTTCCCCTCAAAAATATGCTTGAACCTTTAAATCAGACATATACCTTGAAGCAGGCTTTTAAACTAGTTCATCCAGGGTTTGCCCTGGTTGAGGAAACTGAATCAGAACAGTCCCCCAAAATTTAAAATTGGTATGACCAGAATTATTACCAAAGTGAAAAAAGGTTTGGGTCAAACCCTGTTAGAAACATAATTTCCCCTCTTAGAAAAACAGGGCAGTGTACTTGTTGCATAACAACCAAATATCTTGCCCATCAACGTGCCCATGCAAAGATAGCAAGAACCACACAGCTTTGAATATGTGATACTTTTCACAGCCTTGATAATAACCCAGTCTCATTCACTGGGTTTCTGAACAGGCTCACTACACCTTTTTTGAGTCTTCCATTCTGCTGAGTAGAAATTAGATCCTTGATTTTCGAGTACTGATTATCTTTCCGTATAACTTAATTTTTAAAAATAGGGTCTGTCATGACTGAACCAAGTCAAACGATTGTGATGGTCGACTTCTACCAAACTTTTTTTTTTTCCTCCTCAGATTTAAGATAAATTTAGTATTTAGGCACCCTTGCAAGATCTCTCTCTCTTTGTCCACCTCACACATCGTTCTTTGCCCACCTCTGTTTGTCACAGTTTTAGAGCAGGGAACAGATGCAGCAGAAAAGCACATACTTGTTGGCTGGCCCTAGGTCATTTTTCTGTTTTTGCTCACAGCTATTTTGAAGTTTATGCTTTATCTGCCATCGAGTTCAACAGAACATATAGTTTTAGTATAGGTAAACTTTTCCTTTTTTATGGTTTTAGATACTAAATTCCAGAAGCATGCAGCTAGCAGCCACCACTGTGTTTGCTACCCAGAATTCCATCCCCTTAGTTTTTATATCTTTTAGTCTTGTAGTCTTTCAGTGTGTGTGACTATATCTTCCATTCTCCACTGCAGGTTGTTGTTGTTAAGTGCCGTCGAGTCGGTTCCGACCCATAGCGACACTGTACAGGGTTTCCGAGGGTGTAAATCTTTATGGGAGTAGAAAGCCTCATCTTTCTCCCACTGCAGGTATATCTCATTAATTATAGGCTACTTCTCTATAATAGGTTATAAGAGTTACTTTATTCACAATACTTATCAGTCTAAGGCAGACTCAGAATTATCTTCAGTCTATTATAAAATATTTGAGTTATTGAGTTTTACAAGGAGGATTGGAATAAGGACCATATCATTAGTTATCTCTTAGCCTGGAACAATTATACAAACCATCTGTTAACTCTTTCCATGGGGATTTTCTAATGATCTCTTTTTGCTGATTTCTACCTTAAACTAACTTTGCTCAAATAACATAATTTATATAAGTCAATCCTTAAAGTATTGTTGAAACTTAATATACAGGTCAGAATATGTCAGTTAGGTAACCAATTTTGAAGAGTTAATAAAAATATCTAACCTGCTCTGGCTCTGGCTCCCGGTGGGTCTATATGACAAGTTCAGTATAAGCAGTAGACAGAAATACACCTCTCTTAGCTGAAATAATTGACCCAAATTTCAATTTCATCTCTTGTAATGACGGAGGCTGCAATCTGTGTCTGAGATGTAGCAAGTTTCCTCAATGCAATTATCCCTGAACTATGATTTCATGCTCATTTTTCTTAGTTCTTGCTGTGTGCCATCAAGTTAATTCGAACACATGGCAATCCTACATACAATAGAAGGATACACTGCCTGATCCGGCACCATTCTCATTACCATTGCTGGGGTTGAGGCCATTATTGCAGATACTATGTGAACAGATCATGGGATCACTGAATGGTTTAAAATTCAGAAAAGTGTGCAACAGGGTTGTATTCTTTCACCATACATATTCAACATGTATGCTGAACAAATAATCCAAGAAGCTGGGTTATGTGAAGAAAAATGTGTCATCAGGATTGGAAGAAGACTTATTAACAGCCTGCGATATGCAGATGATACAACCTTGCTTGCTGAAACTGAAGAGGACTTAAAA
>NW_006408611.1:9403456-9404458 GCF_000296735.1 Chrysochloris asiatica
TTCTAGAATTCTCATTCTTTACAATGCTAGCCATAATATGTTAGAAACTAGACATTTGAGTGCTTTTGCATAGTCAGTAAAAATAGCTAAACATTATTCTGGTATTCTCCAGTTTCAGCCAAGATCCATCTGACATCAGCAATAATATCGCTCATTCTACATACTTCTGAACCCAGCTTGAATTTTGGGAAATTCTTTATTTATATCTGGTTGCAAGTATTTTTCAATTATCTTCAGCCAAATTTTATTTGCTCTTCTGAAACTTGTCTACCATCAGTGACTCTGCTGGCATCTGAAATACCAGTGGTTTAGCAGCAGCATCATAGCAACCTGCACACCACCACAGTATAACAGATGGACAGATGAGTGGTGGCATTTCCCTTTAAAGCTCAGTTAACTAGCATTAAATATATCTTGTTTTCTATGAATCATAGTGCTGTATCTGTACATAGCATCAATTGGCATTTGTCAATTCCCAGGTGGCATACAGAGAATACATTTTTCCATCATTTTCCTTTCAAAGTTCTCATATCTATGTCCATATATTAAAGTTACATTTCTTATAGTTGTTGTTGTTAAGTGCTGTTGTTTCGGTTCTGATCCATAGTGACCCTGTGTAGGGTTTCCAGGGAGCAGCTGGTGAGCTTGAACCACTGACCTTGCGGTTTCTTATAGGAGATGCAAACTGCTTTTAAATGAATTCAGTAGTTATTTTTTATTTTCATTTACTGTAATTAGTAATATATTTGCAATTTACCATTTTGTTGTTATCAAGACAGTGTCCATTTTCTTCCTTTATTTTATCATAAAGTATTTTTTTAATTAACTTTATGCATCCTTTGTGGGTTAATGCACTGGACTATAAAGTTGGTTTGAATTGTAAGGTCAGTGATTAAAGCTCACCAGCTGCTCCTCGAAAACCCTATAGAGGGTCACTATGAGTCAGAACTGACTCAATGGCACTTAAAAACAACAACATTTGTATGTTTGTGTGTTTCTTTA
>NW_006408611.1:9409564-9421346 GCF_000296735.1 Chrysochloris asiatica
ATAGCATTGTGGTCTGAGAATATGCTTTGTAGTATTTTGATGTTTGAAAATTTATGGAGGCTTGTTTTGTAACCTAACACATGGTCTATTCTGGAGAATGTTCCATGTGTGCTGGAAAAGATTGTGTACTGTGCTGTTGTTTGGTTGAATACACTGTACTCATCTATGAGGTAGATGATTGATTGAATAACAATATTTTAATCATATAATATGCATCTTTAGATTATTGAAATTTTATTTGAATAAGTACTTTTTCCACTGTGAATACAATATATGGATCAGAGAACAATTTAACTTTATAAAATCTTCTCCAAATATTTGTGCTATCCTGTCTTTAAGATTAATTCTATGTATTTATTCATCTATTGGAAATGACATTGTATAATTAATGTCTTTAATTATGACATTAGCAAAGAATACTAAAATTACTGTGGACTTCCAGAAGACAGTAAATCTGTCTTCGGAGAAGTACAGCTGGCATGTTCCTTAGAAATCAGGATGGCGAGACTCCGTCTCATGGTTCTTTAGACATATTTCTGGAAACAACGTTCCCTGGAGAAGGGCATCCTGCTTGGTAAAGTAGAGAGCCAGCAAAAAAGAAGACCCTCAATGAGATGCTTTGATACAATGTCAGTAATGATGGCCTTAAACATAAGGATTGTGAGAATGGTACAGGACCTGGCAGTGTTTTGTTCTGTTTATATTGTCGTTCTTAGGTGAAATTGAGTCGGTTCTGACCCATAGTGACCCTGTATAGTATTTCCAAGTAGCAGCTGGTGAGCTTGAACCATTGACCTTGTGGTTCATACCGACTTTGCAGTCTAGCGCATTAGTCCACAGCGCCACACCAGAACTCCCTGTTGTGTTTAAGGCTGTTTTAAATCTGAAATGATTTGCTGGCTCCTAACAAATGCAACAATATCCACCTATTGTTATTTTATTGCTGGTGGCTCTATAGGACTAGCACTGTACTGCAGGTATTACCTCAAGGTCAGCAGTTCAAATCCACCAGCCACTCCTTGAGAGAAAAATGAGACTTTCTGCTCCCATAAAGATTTACAGCCTGAGAAACCCTATACAAAGTTGCTATGAGTCAGAATCAACTCAACATCACCTAACAATGATACTGTTATTTTAATACTTCATGTATGTATTTCTCATATCTTTTCTTCTCATTTTATTCCACTATTTCTCCCCTTTCACCTGGAATCATAGTGTCCCTGCCTTAAATATATACACATATATATCACTAGATCTGTTTTGGAAGAAGTGCAGCAGCGAGAGTGTTTCTTAGAGGCCAAGATGGCCAAACTTTGTCTCTCATACTTCTGACATATTGTCAGGAAGGACCAGTCGCTGGAAAAGGATATCATGTTTGGTAAGGCAGAGGGTCAGAGGAAAAGAGGAAGACCCCCAATGAGATGGAATGGCCAAGTGGCAGCATCAATGGACTCAAGTGTGGCAACAGTAGTGAGGTTGGCCCAGGACTGGGCAGTGTTTCGTTCTGCTGTTATGAGTTGGTGCCGACTTGACGGCACCTAACAACAACAACACTGTTATTGATAAGCACCATCAAGTGGGTTCCGACTCATAGCAACCCTGTATAGGCTTCCAAGGAGTTGCTGGTGAGCTTGAACCACTAACCTTGCAGTTCAAACCAGGTGTGTATACATGTATGTATATTTATAAACATGGAATGAATACACAGAGTCACTGTACTAAATATAATTGATCAATGTTCAAACATTTCAAAAGATAGTATATGATAATGTATTGAAGGAAGACTACCAAGCTGCACTGCTATGATTAGTGAAGAACAAGGCTCTAGGAACTGACATGATACAAATTAAAATGTTTCAACAACTGACTTCGCACTGGAAGCACTCACACGTTTAATACATATTATTAACATGGACCAATAATTTTCAGTCAGTGACTCTGTGTATTCCTTTCAGGTTTTCCCAAAGCTGCTTGCTTCATTTAGTATTTTGCCCATAAAATTCTTCAATATTGCAAGTCAAGGCTTGGATTTTTTTCTTCAGGTCTTTCAGTTTGAGATATGCTGAGTGCGTTCTTCCTTTGTGGTTTCTGACTCCAGGTTTATGCACAGTTTATTATAATACTTTGCTTTTCTTCTCATGTTGTCCTTGAAAATTTTCTGTTTGGTTTTTACTTCATTATTTCTTCCATTGACTTTAGCTTCTCTACATTCAAGATTGAGTTTCAGAGTCTCTTCCGACATCCACTTTGGTCTTTTTTCTCTCTCTCCTGTCTTTTTAATGACCGTTTGCTCTTTTCATGGATGATGTTCTTGATGTCATTTCACAACTTCTCTGGCCTTCAATCTTTAATGTCTGATACATCAAATCTGTTCTTGAGATGGTGTCTACATTCTGATGGGATTATACTCAAGGTCATATTTTTGTTCTTATGAACTTGTTTTAATTTTCTTCAGTTTCAATTTGAACTTTTATATGTACAATTGATGATCTCTTCCACAGTCAGCCCCTGGCCATGTTTTGGCTGATGATGTTGAATTTTTCCATCATCCATTCTGACCGATAAAGTGAATTTTATTCCTGTGTATTCCTTCTGGTGAAATTCACGTGTATAGTCACAATTTATGATGTTGAAAGAAGGCATTTGTAATGAATATTTTGTTGTTGCATAATTCTATCATTCCGACTGCAGCTTCATTTCTATCACTTGGGTTATACTTTTCAAATACTGAGCTTTCCTCTTTATGTTCAAGTTTTGTATTACAATCACCAGTAATTATCAATATGCCTTGAATCAATATTTGATCAGTTTCATACTGAAGAAGTTGCAAGAATTCTTCAATTCCATCAAGGTGCATAGGCTTTGGTGGTTGGTGCATAAATTTGAATCATAGATGTATAAAATGGTCTTTCTTGTGAATATATAGATTCTATCCTATCACATATAGCTCTTGAAGTGTTCCCTATTACTCTTCAAGTTACCACTCCTCGCACAGTAAACCAGATTGTCCAATTCAAAGTAGCCAATCTCAGTCCACTTCAGCTCACTAAAGCCTAGAATAGCAATATTGATGTGTTCCATTTTAATTTTTGATGACTTCCAGCTCACTAAAGCCTAGAATAGCAATATTGATGTGTTCCATTTTAATTTTTGATGACTTCCAGTTTTCCTACATCCATACTATGTACAGTCCATGTTCTGATTTTTATGGATGTTTGCAGCTGTTAATTCTCATTTTGAGTTGTGCCCCATCAGCAAATGAATGTACCAAGAGCTTTTGCTTCATCCATATCATTAGGGTCAACTCAACTTTGAGTAGGCAGCTTTTCCTTGGTTTTTTTTTTGAGTGTCTTCCAACCTGAAGTGTTCATACTTTGCCACTATATCAGACATTGTTTCACTGCTATTGCTAATTCTTTTGTTGTTGTTGTTATGGGCCGTGGAGTCGGTTTCAACTCATAGTGACCCTGTAGAGGGTTTCCGAGACTGTAAATCTTTACGGGAGCAGAAAGCCTCCTTTTTCTCCTGCAGAACAGCTAGTAGTTTCGAACAGCTGACCATGAGGTTCGCAGCCTGATTCATAACCACTACGCTACCAGAGAGCCTTTCTTTAGTGGTGAATAATTTATTAAGTCATATCTAATTTATTTAGTTATATCTGTATACAATCAGGAAACAGAAACCACACAATGATTTGCATAGGTGGTTTTTCATATAAAGGATATTTAAATGAGGTTAAAGAGTAACTTTAAATGGAAAGAAAATTCTAAAAAGTGTCCTGGAACTGAGAGTAAGGCACCAAGGTAAGAAATCTTAAAATGTGGGTTCAAAACTTGCCGGAAGCCAGTCCCAGCAAACTTATTCCAGGGTTTCTCCGAAGGCGGGTGTGGCGTCGGCTGAATACACGGAGTCATGGGTCATGATAAATTCAAAATCTTCTCATTACATGCTTTATTATTATTTCTATGGCTACTCTAATACTCTACTTCTCTCCTTCTTTACTGTCCGGCTCATTCTTTACTCCCCTGCTCTCCTGCTCATTTCTTCTGTGTCCTTTCTCCCCTCCCCTGCTCCTGCTTCCATTCTCGCCTCTCCTGATCCCCTCCTGCTTCCATTACTAGCTTTCCCTCCCTCCATTCTTGTCTCCTTCTATTTTCCTCTACTTACTCTTACCTCTACTTCTTGCCTTTAATTCTTCTTCCACCCATTCTTCTACTTCCCACCTTCCCTTCTTCCTTCTCTTCATTCTTCTTCACCCCCAGCTTCTCTTCTTTTTTGTTCTCCTCTGTTCTATCTTACAACCCCCTTATATACCCTTACAGAAAACATTGCATTCATAGTAATCAATGACATCAAGGTACAATCTATCTTGGAGCACATTCCTTATGGTTTACAATTCTTAAATTTACAACAGGGATGAGAAGTTACAGCAAAGACATTATCTCAAGGCATAAGAGACATTCAGGCGCCTTGAAACCTTTTAGTTAAACATTTGTTCATACATAAATCTATTCTTTTCTCTGAGAAGCAAGTTAACCTTCACATATTTCTTAACCTTTGTCTGTTAAGTCTTGTTAATTTTAGTTGTTAGGTGCAATTAACTCTCCATTAACTTCTTCCATACACTATCTGTTTATAGCATACAAAAACATCACTTATCAGGGAAACTGAGGTTATGAAAAACAACTTCTCTAATTTACTGATCATTAATTTAAGAAAGTCTAAGTCAGACTTTTTATTTAGTATCTGTATATACCCATAGCCTTTATCTAATTGTTTTTAGGAATTCTTGTACCCACAGCCCTTATTTATGGCTGTGGGATTATTTATTGCCTTAAACTAAGGCTACAAGGAAGAATGTTTACAATCACTAAACTTAAGCTGGCAGTAATTCAATTGACAAGTCCTGTCTCCTAGCAGTCTTAAGAATATTGTTAATACAAGTATTAAAACTACCTATGATTATAAGTAGAATAAAATGTAGCTAATGTGTGGCTTCTAACTTTTAATGAAAATATACTAAAGTGTAGGAGAGTCTAGGATCTAAAGTAAAAAGGGATACTAATAAAATCATGAATAAATCAGAGAATGATTCAACAAGAGAAAATTTCAACTAGGGGTCTGTGCATAAAAAGTAATAAAACAACTCTTTGTGGCTCTGCCATCCAAAGAGAGAAAGAAAAAGAAAAGAAAGTATTTCATTGTTGCTTTGCAAAGACAATGAATTCTTCATGCACAGGTTCCCCCATGTCTCATTTATTTAATTCCTCGATTAATATGTCTCAATTTATTTATTTTAATTCCTTAATTAATTATGGCCCTGGCCAAAAACTAATTGAAAAAGGTGTGGCATTAGTTCACTGGGATATTTAGCCTAAACTGGTTCATAACTACCAGTAAGAAGGAACAGTACTCTGAACACAAGCTAGCCAAGCTGTTGAGTGGGCTTGTAGAAAGTCAGAATAATGAATGCTGCGTTGATGAAACTGGAAACTGGAGAAGTCTCCTTCTGAAGGAACCTAGTGTTCCTTGCATTGGCATGGCTCAAAGCACGGTAAAGGATAAAGATCAGACTGTCAGCTCACAGGATAACAAGCACCACAGGCCCTTGGCATTAGCATGCCTTTGGCTAAGGAAAAATGTGAGAAATGGCAAAAAGTCTTGGTTTCATGCCTATGTTGTTTCATGTCCCATTTTTGTTGTTAAAAGTGTCTTCAAGTGGTTTCATTGCACAGCAACCCTGTATAGGGTCTGAAGAGTGGCTGGTGGGTTTGAAGCACTGACCATGTGGTTAGCAGTCCAATACTTATCCTGTGGTGCCACACCAGAACCTAGGCTTCCATATATTATGCCCCAATCAAGAGTGACAGAAAGCACATGGTGGCTAAATGCTGAAGAGAGCTGTGTTTTTCTGGCTCTGGAAACGGTGCACAGATCAAGATTTGGAGGAAAAAAGCAATCTTAATTCATTAAAGTGCTAGAATGCAAAGTCGGTTTGAACTGCAAGGTCGGCAGTTTAAGCTCAACAGTCACTCCTCAGAAACCCTACACAGGATTGCTATGGGTGGGAACTGACTCAGCAGCACTTAACAACAACAACAACATTCTTCTGGAATATAGAGAGTGGCTCCTTTTGGAAGCAGGAAGCAAAGATGCTCCCTTCTCTCGTGTCCCTCTAATGTCCTTTACTAATAAGGTTTGTCACCTTTGTAGCAAAAGAAGAAATTGTTGTAAAACCCAGCTCCATTATCACTCAGCAAACAGAACATCTGAAATTTGCAACGGAGAGTCAATAAACTTATAACTGATACAACCATTTCAATAGTCTCCCGATTTCTCAGTCTCTGTTATCTTTTTGTTTTGAAACACAACTACTGTTGTTGTTATTAAGTGCTGCCAAATAGGTTCTGACTTATAACGAGCCTGTATAGGTTTCCCGAGGAACAGCTGGTGGGTGTGAACTGCTGACCTTGTGGTTCACAGTCCAATGCTGATCCTACAACACCACAACAGGAATCCATATTATTATTAATAATAGTTATTTTAAACTCCATATATGATAGCATGAGAAGCCCTGGTGATGCAGCAGTTAAGCACTCTGTTGCTAACAAGTTTCATAGTTCAAACAAACCAAGTGACTTTTTGAGAGAATGACCTGGCAGTCTATTCCCATGAGTACTGTTGTTGCTGTTAACGGTGCTATGTGTCATCTAGTCTACTCCAACTCATAGCGACTCTGGATAGGGTTTCTGAGAGTAGCCATGGGTTTGAACTGCCAACTATATGGTTACCAGTCCAGTAGTTATCCTACAACATCACACCAGGATCCATAAGGATTCAGCCTAGGATCATTCTACTGTGCCACAAGGAGTTGCTATGAGTTGAAACCTAACAACAATAACATAGGCTAACAATAATTTTTAACCTCACATTGTTGTTGTTGTTGTTGTTGTTATGTGCCGTGGAGTTGGTTCTGACTCATAGAGACCCTGTATAGGATTTCTGAGGCTATAAATATTTAGAGGAGCAGAAAGCCTCAACTTTTTCCCACAGAACAACTGGTAGTTTCGAACTGCTAACTGTGAAGTTAGCAGCCCAATTAGTAACCACTACGCTACCAGAGCTCACATTGATTGGTTTTTATTGCCTAGTATTTTCTTTGTTGTTTGCTCAAGGATTCTCATAGTCCTCTAGGATTGAATTGTTGTTGTTAAGTGCCACTGAGTCAATTCTGACTCGTGATGACCCTGCATAGGGTTTCTGAGGAACAGCTGATAAGTTTGAACTGCTGACCTTGTGGTTAGTAGTTCAGTGCTTATCCTACAGTGCCACGTCAGGGAATCTGAGTGCCAAGTAAATCTTTAAAATAATGTATGTAGAGCTTCAGTGTCTACATGTTGTTCTCTTCCTTCAGAGCATATTTTCTTTTTCATCTTAAATGAAACCCAATCAGGAACATGCACAATTCCAAACCTCCTTACTACTGACAGAGACCCAGAGTCCATTCATCTGGATTTAATTTCTACGACAATGGTCTAATTTGGTTCACTTTTTACTCCTAAACAGAAGAATGGCCTCAAACATGTCCCTGTTAATCCCCAGAGTTAAATGAGTTTACATGGCAAAAGGACATAAGGTTGCTCATACAATTAAGGTAGCTTATGTGCTGACCTTAAAATAGGGAGATAGTCCTTAATTATCTAGGTAGGCCCAATGCAATCACAGCCTCTTTATAGTGGAGAAGGAAGAGAATCTGTGTCAGAATGATATAGCATTAGAAAAAACACAAAGAACTACTGCTGGTTTTAAAGATGTGAGAGGTCTATGAGTCCAAGAATGTGGCAGGCTACTACTACAAACGGGAAAAGAGAAAAGATCCGATTTCCCCTTGGGTGTCCACAAAGGCACACAGCCCTGCAAACTCCTGGGTTTGGGCCAGTGAGAAGCATTTCAGACTTCTGATCTTTAAAGGTACAAGGTAATGAATATGAGCTGTGCTTTAACACACTCAAGTCACTCAAGTTTGTGACAAATTGTTAACTTCTGGATAGGAAACTAACACATAGAGTGCAGCTATTCATGGCACCAACTAAAACCCCATGTTACTGGGTGTATTCTACTGATTTTCTCTAAGCCTATTGAAAGGTCTGTTGTGTCTTGGTCTCTAAGACACTATTTTAGACAAAGAAATATGATTCAAGGAAACAAACAATAGCTGACTATTCTCTGTGGGGTCTTTCCTTTTTTGGGTCTTATCCCTATACATCCTTTGTTGTTTAATGCCTTTGTGTCTTACTAATGCTTGAACAATATTTATATATATTTAATATAATCTGACTTTCTTAGTCATTCTCAGTTGGTAGGCTGTTCTAAAATAGTCTACTTTATCACTATTAAAATGAGAATTCTATATTAAATATGTTAAACACAATTAAGATCTCTAAATCTCATTCCCATGCAGGGTATCATATCCTTTAATAACCCTCTATGAGGACTGCTGATATACTATTATTTTCATTATGCAAATGAGGAAACTAGGGATCAGGCAAAAAAACCACACAACTGGCTCACAGACTCCCCGTTTCAAGGAATCAAACAAAATGTAAGTTTTCTAATTTCTTGTTTTCTCTCCTTTATACTGTGATAAAGGAGCCCTAGTAGAGTAGTGGATTATGAACTGCACTGCTAACTGCAAGGTCAGCAGTTCAAATCCAGCTGCTCCTTGAGAGAAAGCTGAGTCTCCTTGCTCCTGTAAAGACATGTAGACTTAGAAATTCTATCCAGGAGCACTATGAGTCGGAACCAACTCCAGGGCACACAACCTCCACCACCAACATACTGTGATAAGCATAGTACCTCTGTCTTTCTTGTTTTGTTATTGTTGTTTTGTTTTTTTCATAATATGTCTAGTAGGATTAAGGTTGACAGTTCAAATCTACCCTGGAAATATGCTTCTGAAAGGTTACAACTTTGAATACCCAATGTGGCAATTCTTCTCCTGAATTTGAAGACAACTATCAAAACTAAGCATTTAGAGATTGTATACAGGCAGGACAGAACAAATGCCATGGATGAAGTTCATGAAATATATATATATATTGACTTGCAAAAATCATTGACATTTTCATATTTCTGTATAACATTTAAGAATATTTGTATATGCTCCTTCTTGACTGATACAAATAACAATCTTGTGAGTTCATCATAGCATGTCACAGGGATTTGAAGTCTGGAATCTGGAGCCAGACCCTATGAAAATGAGTCTTGGACTTACCAAAGGCTGGTTGTATAATATCACATCTGTTTCCTCACCTGTAAAATGGGGATAAGAATGATAATTAAAATGCAGATGAAATAAAATAAATACATGAAATCCATACTGGCACATTATATAGTCAATATTGTTATTAAATGCTGTCAAGTTGGGTCTAACTCATAGTGACCATGTATAGGGTTTCTGAGGTAGCAACCTTGTGGTTGCTAGTACTGTGCTTATCCTGCAGTGCCACACCAGAAGCCCATATAATCAATAGCCATTTACTATTATACTAATACATGGAATAGTAAAGTGATGAGTTAAATTCCCTGACACTCTTTTTTTTTAAATCAGTATTTCTTTTTTAATTGGTTCCTGTTACATATTAAAGAAATATAAATAGAATAATGTGCAAGGTAGAGAAACATTATTAAAACTAAAATCCTTAAAAAAATTAATTAGTTGAATATAGCCCAATTTAAGGAGCTCTGGTAGCGTAGTGGTTACGAATCGGGCTGCGAACCTTAAGGTCAGCAGTTTGAAACTACCAGCTGCTCCACGGGAGAAAGATGAGGCTTTCTGCTCCCGTAAAGATTTATAGCCTCGTAAAACCTGTACAGGGTCGCTATGGGTTGGAACCGACTTGACAGCACTTAACAATAGCCAATTTGATGAAGGACTATTGCATTGTATACTGTGATATGTACTTCACATTTACTGGAAACTTCAGTCAGAATTCTAAAGACATATGCACACACACATTCATGTGTAAGTTTTTAGTCCCCCTCCCATGCTCTTTTAAGAAGTATGTTTCTCAGTCTGTTAGAATAAGTGATAAACTTTATTAACTTTCTAGATAGGTCTTAAAACCTGGACTGAACAAGGAAGGTTATTTAATTATACAGTATCATTCCATTCCAGATATTTGGTACCAAGGACTTAGTGAAATCCTATAAATACACAGAAAACATGGCTTATTAAAATGAGAAACCAGTGTGTCCCTGAAATATTTTCCCAATCGACTGTTAATCCTTCCTATGCATTTATCATCTCTGGAAAATTCTAAATACTGATTATCTAAACCCTAGTGTTTAATCAGGAGTCCTTGGATGGTGCAATCAGTTAATGAGCTCAACTGCCAATGGAAAGGTTGTAGGTTCAAATCAACCAAGCAGGTCTCAGAAGATAGGTCTGGCAATTATTTCCAAGGAATCAGACATTGAAAACCCTCTTGCTACACAGTTAATTATGAGAACAAATCAACATGATAGCAACTGGGTTTTATTTGTTACTGTTTTATTTTTAATGTTCAATTTTAGCTTGGTTCAACCAGAGCTTAATTTGTATGCACATGCCTATTTTTCTTTCTGCTTATTTGTTAATTGTAGGGGGGGGAGAATTTCACACCAATTATCTCTTCCACAGCTCTCTAGTATTCATCTGGGTTCAATAATTCATTGCACTGGCCACCAAGAACTCAGGCACCATACTCACCATTGTAGGCTTATTAGGGAAGTTAGTGGTCCTAATGTAGCATCAAAAACTGCTCAAGGCTCTGTTCTTTCAGTCTGAATAGCCTCTCCTCAGCTGTGCCCATCCATAAGCAGACCTCTCTCTGGCCCCTTGACTTGGACTCTCCCCTACTTGGCAATATTACCAAGCTCTTTTAGAGTTGCTAATATATGCCCAGAGGACATTTCACTCCAGTTTGAGCCTCAATCCAAAGACTAGCTCTGTGCATCAGCAAACCTAGCTCCCCAATTAAGTGGCTGGAGGCATCCTCCTTCCTAAGTGGGCCTCCTGCCCAAAGGCACTTCAGCTGTACTTGCTCTGTGGACCAGGAAGCTTACCACTGAGTCCCATGCTCTAGCATTCAGTTTCCCTGCTGCTTCTCCTCTGCTACTCCACCAGTGTCACAACTTCCTGTGCCAGGGCTGAGGAGAATCAATGTGCAGGGATCTCAGGTTTTAAAGGAAACATTCAGCATCTGGCTCTTCTTGCTTGATATTAGCAAAATACCCAATCCTGCTGCTGAGATGGCTTATTTTAAACCCATGTTAGAGTCCAAGTTTTTATAATCACAATCAGCTGTTAAAAATCACAGCTGAACCATATCATTCTAATAGCTTCCCTCACCTTCTCTTATCGAGACCCAATGGGGAAAGAAAATCATTTGACGGGAGTTACAAATACCAAGGGTGAAATAACCCTATTAAATAATCCACTGAGCTATATTAATTCATTCATATAATTACGAATTATAAAATTCCATAAGTGAGCTATTCCCTATCTTAAAAATCCACCACAGGAAAGGGCTCCTTATATACGATCCATGGCCCATCCTAAACTTGGTATGACTTGGAATCCTCAGTCTCAAGCCAGTGATTTTATTATTATTATTATGCTGACCTTATTATCCATGGATTTCATCTCACTCCATTGATTTGTACAATAATTTCTTAAAATGCATTTTCCCTATTTTTCAGAAGAAATGTGTATGTAAATGAGTATTATTGTGTGTATGTG
>NW_006408611.1:9426111-9427115 GCF_000296735.1 Chrysochloris asiatica
TATGAGCAGCCAATCTGTTGAAGGGATGCTTCATTAGAGGTGTGGCCTGCTCCCCATATAATGGACATATGAGGGGACACTTTCTTTTCTGCTGAGGACCAGGGACTCTACAATTGTAAGATAATGAAACATCTTATGTTTTATATATACAATATATGTATATATATTTATATTTCATTGGATTTGCTTTTCTAAAAAACCTAACCTAAGACAGATCTAAGAAGGCTAGCATATAGTTACAAAAGAAAAACTGAGTGAGTAGTGCACCATTTTGCCTAAAGTGAATCCTGGTCCATAATAACTCTCAGAGGTATACTATATTACCCTCTTCCAAAATTATCATCGTATATTATATTTAAAGCTTGTTTGTTAAAGACAAAATAGTTAGTAAATATTTCCAATACATACATATATTCATATAGTGCCTCTTGATTTTAAAGCACTTTTTCCTCACATTTCAACTATACTCAAACTAATTCCTATGAAAATATAATGTTGCTTGCCCAGAAAGAAGATATAAGTGCTAATGCAGGCATCTGTGCTGAGCATGTGTGAATTGCTGCATGTGGAAGAAGTGTTTACTTATTAGAATTGTAAGTTAGTTCTATTATTTACCCAACTATCATCATATTGGTTTGAACTACAATGAATTAGAATTTAGATTTTCATCATGAAGACTCTTTTTTGCCAAGATTACATTGAGATGTCACATTACAAGTATGAGGATGAGTCAAAGAATTATCTGCACTCCAGTTGTACTAAAACTTCTGTTGGCTTCACAGTCTTATCAGTGTTTTCCATTCCAAGTCACTGCTGTGCACGTGTGAATGTGGACATCTACATACAAAATTTGGACTCAAAGGAAGGTAAAATTTTCTTATAAAAAATTGTTACTGGTGACGAGACATGGCTTCATCACTGTAAGCCTGAGAGTAAATGGCAGAGTCTGGAATGGAAACATTCACAATCAAAAACCACAAAGAAGTACAGAAGTAATGGGTCAG
>NW_006408611.1:9427215-9432472 GCF_000296735.1 Chrysochloris asiatica
GCTCTATGTAGCCCGGAGAAAACGCATTGCTACAGGCAGTCAAAAAGGAAAGACCTGCTGTTAGAAAGCAATTTATTCAAGGCAAAGCCAACTGACATGTGAAATACAGAGCATTCCCGGAGGTTTTATAACATGTGTTGTTGACAGCTACTGTGCACCGTTTATCTATAATCAGCTGAGAAGTTCCTCTTAGAAATATAAGAAATAGGTTTTTCTCTGTAAATTGGGACTTAGCGGGGGAGGCCTGGGGAAATGAAGATGTCTGGGAGATTAGTCTTTTCAGATTGCAACATGAATAAGTTAAAATAGTGGCACCCGCCACCTCGCCGTACCCCTAATTCCCTGTAAGCAGCTTTGTCACTGAGAAGTTTGTATGTTGTAGCAGAATACCACTTCCTTTCGTTGTCATTACCATGAGTGAAATTAGAATGTTTCACTCTCAAAGAGAAAGAGATAATAAAAGAAGGTAGACGGGGGTGTGGTGTGGTGTGGTGTGGTGTGTGTGTGTGTGTGTGTGTGTGTGTGTGTGTGTGTGTGTGTGTGTGTGTGTGTAGGGGTAGGGGTAGAAAAAGAAGCATGTAGTCATGTAGTTTTCCAATAAGCTACAGGTTGAAAGAGAAAAGCTGCTATGTAGAAAGGTAAGGTACTACTCATTTTCTTCCATTTATGTTCTTGCTATTCAGAATGCCTTTAAATGAAAATCCAAGTGATAGAATACATTATCACTGTTTTTAACAAATTAAATTATTTTGGATTAGAAATTGAAATAAAACTGTAGGATGCAGTATTTGTTTCATAAGACATCTGTACTATCCCAGGCATTCCTGGGCATTTGTTAGTTCAGAATTTGCTTTTACCATTTTCTTTTCAAGTTAATTTCCATAACAAGAGACACTCAGAACTCTGCCAACAGACTTTCCTATGCTTACTCTGACAATTCTAGAACAAAGCATGCTTTTCTGTTGGAAAAGTGGAATTGGGGGAAAAAAAAATTAGTTGCTTCTGGAAGTAAGACTCTGAACCAACTAAACAAGTCACTTATTAAGTCTAACTGCTTGTTCATCAGTAATTTCCAAAACCAAGACCTTCATCTTGTTGTGTGTACCAATACAAAGCTACTGTCTTATAAATTCTGCCTTATCCTAAAGCAATTTCTTGCTTTTTAAATCTGCCTAAAAAGAATCCTAAAGCCAGTTGTCATTGAGTGGTTCCAAGTCATGGCCACCACAAGTATGTTAGAGTAGAATGTTTTGCATTCCACAGCATTTTTAATAGCGTATTTTTCAGAAATAGATCTCTAGGACTTCCTTCTGTGGTATCTCTGAGTGGCCTTGAATATCCAAAACTTCAGTTAGCACATTAATTATTTGCACCTCTCAGGAACTCAAAAGAAATAATACTATGACTAACCTCTTCTCAGTGTTTCCTACAGAGACACTTTTAAGAGTCTGTAAGATGGTGTTTTACTTTACAGGAGAAGGTTTCATAAACTTCACTTTTTTGCTTTTCTGGCGGTCAGTTTTGAGAGTAGGCAGACAACTACACTATATAAATTTACTATTATTCTCCATATCATTAATTCTTTGATAAATTAGACCAGGTATCAACAAACACTGTTTGTTAAGTGTCTTCGAGTTGCTTAGGACTCATAGCAACCCTCTACACAATGAAATGAAACACTGTCCAGTCCTCACAACTATTATTATGTTTGAATCTATTGCTACTGTCACTGTGTCAATCCAACTTGTTTGGGATTTATCTCTTTTTCACTGACCTTACACTTTTACAAGCATGATGTCCTTCTCCAAGGATGGGACCCATCTGAGAATATATCCACAGTATGAGAAATCAAGTCTCTCCATTCTAACTGCACTTCCAGGACAGATTTGTTTGTTCTTATGCAAGTCCATAGTACTTTCAACATTCTTCTCCAACACCACAATTTAAATGCATTGATTCTTCTACAGTCTTACTTATGCATTTCCCATCTTTCACATGCAATATCATATGAGGTGATAGAAAACACCGTTGCTTGGGTCAAGCACATCTTAGTTTTCAAATTGATATCTTGGCTTTTTTAACACTTTAAAGAAGTCTTTTGCCACAGAGTTGCCTAATGCAATACATCTTTTTATCTCCTCACTGCTGCTTTCTTGAGTCTTGATTGTGGATCCAAGCAAAATGAAGTCTTTGACAAGTTCAGTCTTTTCTCTATTCTCATGATGTTATTTATTTGTCCACTGGTGAGGATTTTTGTTTTCTTTACTTTAAGGTGCAAGCCATACTGAAGATTGTAGCCTCTGATCTTCATCAATAAGTATCTTAAGTCCTCTTTGCTTTCAACAATCAAGGTTGCATTATCTACATGTCGCAGGTTTTTATCGAGTCTTCCTCCAATCCTGGTGCCACATTCTTCTTCACATAATTAAACTTCTTGGATGATTTGCTAAGGATACAGATTGAATAAATATTGGGAAAGGATACAATCGTGATGCACACCTTTCTGATTTTCAACCTTGTTCTTTTCAAACAACTGCCTCTTTGGTCTATGTACAGGTTCCTCATGAGCATTATTAAGTGTTCCAGAATACTCATTCCCTGTAGTTTTGTTCATAGCTTGTCACAATCAACACAGTCAAAATCATTTGCATAGTCAAAGAGTACAAGTAAACATCTGTCTAGAATTTTCTCCTTTCAACCAAGGTTCATTTGCCATCACCAGTGA
This sequence comes from Chrysochloris asiatica, assembly GCF_000296735.1. Lineage (NCBI taxonomy): Eukaryota > Metazoa > Chordata > Mammalia > Afrosoricida > Chrysochloridae > Chrysochloris > Chrysochloris asiatica. The sequence continues at coordinate 9,429,941 of NW_006408611.1, forward strand.
TATCTCTAGTTCCATGCCCTCTTCTGAATCTCAACTACACTTGATTTTTAATATTTTAAGTGTTGTAGATCAGTGATAGGAAATCAAAATGGGGAATAATATGCAATAGAGACTATCTGGTTCTTCATATGTTCAACCCCTGCAATAGAATAACATTTCAGGAATGCCGTCAACTCTGTTACTAACTGACTTGCTGCAAGCAGTTTGTGGAAATTTTAATCATTTACTTAATCACCTTGTAATTTAAATGTTAAGGAGCTCTGGTAGCGTAGTGGTTACGAATCGGGCTGCAAACCTTAAGGTCAGCAGTTTGAAACTACCAGCCGCTCCGCGGGAGAAAGATGAGGCTTTCTACTCCCGTAAAGATTTACACCCTTGGAAACCCTGTATAGGGTCGCTATGGGTTGGAACCGACTCGACGGCACTTCACAACAACAACAACAAATTTAAATGTTCACCAATATCTACTCAAGTCTGCATTTTCCATGCTCCTTTGGCGGCTTCCATATATTTCACTGTGAATATTCTTCTTTGGTGATTAGAAACAGTATAGTTCTTATTCCTGAAAAGCTCCAAACACAGTATTTAGGTGAATTTGTAAAAGTTAATTGTGCAATTGTGTACTCTACTTAGTGCCAATTATCACGGATCCAAAGATCTGCTTACAAATAAAATTATGTTCCAATCTCCCATCTTTTCTTCTCACCTAATCAAACACAGCTGAAAGGAAGTTTGAGATGCACAAATCTGAGATGAAATGTATGTGGACTATTTGTTGATCTTGCCTTCATCAATTATAATATATAAACTATTGTGGGAAATTTGGGGCAGATGTTAAATTACATGGACATGCATGAGAGGCTCAGTATGAAAACAGAAAATTATTCCATATATGAAAACTGAACTCTGATTTATGACCTTTACAGTAACAAGGTCAGAAAGCCAAACCACAACTTCTTTACTAATTGGCCCAGACCATCAGGACTTAGTCTATAATGACCAACTTTCTTAAAATGTGTCACAAATTCCAATCCAGAATCAATCAGAGAAAACAAAATATGTTTCCCAAATCAACTATGTAAGATATCCACCGTTCATTGCTTCCAGCTTCTTCATGCCAGCAGCTGACAAAGACAACATACTTGAAGTCTTCCTGAAGCTTTCACTTTTTGCTACCATCAAGTTTCCCCATTCCACGGCCTGCCTTTGAGTCTCAGCCAGTTTCAAGAAATGATAACCGACTCTTTTGTTACAGTAAATTCTGAATAAATAGCCATGGCTTGTTGTCACTTACGGAAGCCTGGTGGCACAGTGGTTGAATACTCAGACGATGAACAAAAAAATCTAAGCTCACCAGGTGCTTCTATAAGATTCTTGTTGTGGTTAGGTGTGTGGGGTCAATCTTGACTAATAGTGATCCCATATGATAGAGTAGAATTATCCCCTAGGGCCTTCGAAGTCTTCATCTTTAATGGAGCAGACCACTAGACCTTTCACTCATCAGTTAACAGGGGAGCTTGAATGCCAACCTTTTGCTTAACAGCCAAGAGCTTAACCATTGCACCACTAGGGCTCTCTCTGTAAAGATTAAACTCTATGAGTAGGCATCAACTTGGCGGCAATAGGTTAATGGGTTGTTCTTCCTTGAGCTGTCTTTGTTTATTTCCACAATATTTGAAAGGTTTAGGTACTTTCTTCTTTGCTTTTGTTTTGTTGTGATGGCTTCATCAGCATGGCATTTATTTCTCAGAAACCCAGCATTTCCCCTCTCCTTCAAGGGGCTAGTTGTGAACTAAGTGAACATTTCTGGACATCTTCAAATTACATTTGGTGGAAGCTCAGAAACTGTGAGAAGGTGAGATATTATCTGTGCTTGGGGAGGCAGGACTGTCAGATACATGATAGGACATTTCTTTCAGTCCATGAGAGTATATATTCAATTTACTTTATTTTGTGTTGGTTTTTCCCACTTGAACTTATAGTGATATATCTTGCTTTTTTGGTTTCTTTTAACTTTTTTTTTTTTGGTTAGTATTAGAAATAAGAGTTTAGAGCAGGAAAAACACAAATAGAAACCTGAAAAACGGATGCCAACCAAGTATAAAAAGGTTCCAGATTAAAGGGAAATACACTAACTATAGCAAGTCTCAAATATCAAGTTCTGACCTATTTGATTATAAGTTTAGTCCTAGGCAGACTTTGTGGGTGGTTGTGTACTATATGACCTAGAAAGTTGTTGTTGTTGTTGTTGTTGTCAGGTTCCATCGAGTCGGGACTGACTCATAGCAATCCCATGCACAGCAGAACGAAACAATGTCTGATCCTGGACCAATCTCACTACCGCTGCAACACTTGATGCCATCAATGATCCATCTCATTGGGGGTCTTCCTCTTTTTCTCTGACTCTCCATCTTACCCAGCATGCCATCCTTTTCCAGCAGCTATTCCCTCCGGACAATATGTCCAAAGTATGAGAGACGAAGTTTAGCCATCCTGGCCTCCAAGGAGCACTCTGGCTGCACTTCTTCCAAA
>NW_006408611.1:9432572-9433547 GCF_000296735.1 Chrysochloris asiatica
ATTCCATCAATTCCTGGTGCCTTGTTCTTTGCCAATTCCTTCAATGCACCTTGGACTTCCTCCTGCAGTATCATTGGCTCTTGATCCTATGTTACCTCTAGAAATGGTTGAACATTAACCACTTCCTTTTGGTACAGTGACTCTGTGTATTCCTTCTATTTTCTCTTGATGCTTTCTATATCATTCAATAATTTGCCCAGAGAATCTTTCAGTAATTAAGTCAAGGCTTGAATTTTTTTCTTCAGTTCCCCCAGTTTGAGAAACACTGAACATGTTCTTCCTTTTTGGTTTTCCAGATCTTTGCGCATTTTGTTATCATATTTGGCTTTATCTTCTTGAGATGATCTTCTAAATTTTCTGTTCAGCTCTTGAACCTCCTCATTTCTTCCATTTGCTTTAGTATCTCTATGCAGGGGAACAAGTTTCAGTGTCCCTTCTGACATCCATTTTTAATTTTTCCTTCTTTCTTGTCTTCTTAATGATTTTTTGCTTTCTTCATGTATGATGTTCTTGATGTCATCTTACAACTCTTTTGGTCTTTGGTCTTTGGTATTTAGTGTATCAAATCTGTTCTTCAAATGATTTCTAAATTCAGGTAGGAGATATTCAAGGTCATATTTTGGCTCTCGTGGACTTGTTTTCATTTTATTCAGTTTCAGTTTGAATTTTCATATGAGTAATTGATGGTCTGTACCACAGTTTTCCCTGGCCTTGTTTTCACTGATGATACAGAGCTTTTCCATCAACTCTTTCCACAGATGTAGTCAATTTGATTTCTATGTATTCCATTTCATGAGGCCCATGTCTCTAGTCTTCTCTTATACTGTCTGAAGAAGATATTTGAAATGAACAAATCATTGGTTTTGCAGAATTCTATCATGTTTTCTCCAGCTTAATTTCTATCACCAAGGCCATATTTTCCAATCACTGATCTTTCCTCTTTGCACCCAACCTTTGCATTCCAATCACCAGTAA
>NW_006408611.1:9434492-9443657 GCF_000296735.1 Chrysochloris asiatica
CTGATAACAATTATTCACTATTGTATCACAAGAGACCCATCTGCATTTCATTGCATCAGCCCCGCCTAGTCAGATTGAAAACTACTCACTGGAGATTCTACCTTCCTTCAGGCCCTCTGGATCTAGGTTTCCTCTTGAAAGCTTGTAAGCCAGTCACTTCTTGCCTTTGTTGTTTCTCTTCATTTTGAATAGTGCCCCATCAGCAAATAAAGGTCCTGCAGGCTTTTCTCCGACAAGCTTTACTCCATTCGCTTTATCACAGTCAACTCTACTTTGAGGAGGCACCTCTTCCCCTGTCACATTTTGAGTGCCTTCCAACCTGTGGGGCTCATTTTCTGGCACTATATCTGACAGTGTTTCTCTGCTATTCATAAGGTTTTCAGTGCCTAATTACTCGGAAGTAGTTCATCACTGTTTCTTCCTAGTCTGTCTTTGTCTAGAAGCTCATCTGAAACCTGTCCACCATGGGTGACCCTGCTGGTATTTAAAATACCAGTGGCATAGCTTTCAGAATCACAGCAACTCACAAGTCACCACAGTATGACAAACTGACAGATGGGTGGTGGCCGTTTGGTTTTAAGTGGACACATCTCTAGTGAAACATAATTTACCTAGGGAAAAAGAACTTTTATTTTAGCCATTGTATGTAAAACCTCAATCCTCCTTATTTTAACAGGGAAAGTGTTTTTAATTTTATTAACATTAAATGGATTACAAGCATAAATTAATTTTAAAAAATAGTATTGTGTCTTCATGATATGATACAAAGCAGCCAAGAATCAAAAATGATTTTGTTGTAGAACATTAAAGTGAGGAAAGTTTAGATTCTAAGTAATTTGAATTTGCAACACGTGATATTGATGACTAAAATTATATTTTGCTATATAAATGAAGCTGTTGTTCTTTTAGCATAGTGGTTATGAGTTGGACTACTAATCTCAGGTCAGTAGTTCAAAACTACTAGCCATCCTGCAGGAGAAAGACAAGGCTTTCTGCTCCCATAAAGAAACCTTGTACAGGGCCACTATGAGTCGGAACCAACTGATGGCACACCACCAGTGCCTCCACCACCAGCTAACTGGACACTTTTTGTGTATTTAAAGTTGTTTCCACACCAACCCTGGGAAATTTGTTACTTAATTAGTGGAGTTTCTTATAATCACAGACACCTTAGAATCAAGAATATGTAATAGCTTTTAAAAATCCTTGTTTCAGAATCACCACTAGCAATTTGATGGAAATGGTATTAAAGCTGTGAACTAATATGGACATTGTAATCGTAGAACTCAAAAGAGTGTCATTTAAGCTAACTTGACAACATGGAGTTGGCCTATTGTTGATCCCAGGGAAATGGGGAGAAGAAACTTGCTGTAGCTGAGATTGTGGTCTAACTGTCCTAGGAATTTGAACTGTTAAAACTACTTATACAAGTTGTTCTCAGGAAACTATGCAAGATTCACCAATCAGAATATAAAGAGAAAACTATTTTGAATCTTTGTGGTTTGGGCATATCCCCAATTGCAATTTTAAAATATACCCAATAAGGATTTTTACTGAGCATATAAGTCTCACTTGAATTACAGTACTTTGGTACATGGGGTCTCATTTTGTGACTGAGTGTTCACTAGTATGATCTGTTCTATTTCTTAATAAACCATTTACTTTTTACTCATAATAGAATATCAAAACTTTCATTCTATATCACTTTTGGTATCAGAAGTAGGATACTGATGATGCATCACCTATTGCAACTATCGAAGCGTCAATGATTTGGGCCATGGTATAAGCAGAGCCACATGCACTCTCCACCTCCACAGCCTTTCAGTAATCACTGCAAGGTAAATAAGCTCTCAACTATGCTCAAGTTTTGTTAAGGATTGGTTTCTGTTTTTGCAAGTAAATTTTATTATCTCCCTAGGAAAATTTCACCCACCTACTGTTGTTGAATCAATTCCAATTCAGAGTGACCTTATAAGAAAAAGTAGAACTTCTCCTTAGGGTTTGTGAGACTATAAATCTTTAGAGTATCAGGAAATCTCATCTTTACTCTGGGAAAATAGGAAATTCAAAATCTAATAGCTACACTGAGCCTCCCATCTAGGATTCCAGCCCACTACATGAACAAGTGCTCTGGTCCTCTAATGTATAAGTTGTTGTCAAGCTGGCATCACCTCAGTAAAGACAGTCTAGAAAATTGGTGGCCACTTTGTGTTTTGGTTTTTGTTGATTAGTTTAAAATTAGTTTTTCTCCATAGTCAATTCAACAATAAAAGCTCCAAAATTAAACAATCTCAGTGAGATGTCTATTTTGACTGGTTCCTAGAAGACTTCTCAGAGGCATCAAGATAACAGAATTGCTTCCCTGTGGAATATTGTTAAATGAACAAAATAAGAAGCTCAGTGTCAGGTTTCTATCACACCTACTCCTCTTGTGTCATCATCGTTTATGCTGGATGTCTCTTAAAAAGACAAGTAAAAACCACTGTCTGTGAAATCAATACCAATGGAAAACTCTGCCTAAAAGGAGTATAAGGATTGTTGGCATTTGGATTGTGTTTAAGGTTCCTAACAATAATTTGGTAAATCAGTAGCTATTTTTGATTCTTTCCAAATAGAACCATTAATATGTAAAATTTTAAGAGACTAGCTCCCTATTCATCAGAATTAATTAGATTAAAAAATAATGGAACCAACATGACTACCTAAGAGATCATTGATAAATGAACCTGGATATCCCACCACTACCAGAACACTGTCTTGTGTTTCATGTTCAAAAATACTATAAACTGAACATGCTTAAAATAATTTAGAATATTGGCAATCACTTCACAAAAATAATTTCTTATAGTGCTCAATTTCAAACCTACCAGCTGCTCCTCAGAAAGTTTCTACATTGTTGCTAAGAGTTAGGATGAACTCCACAGTCATCAAGAACAACATATTAAATTACAGCCTTGTAACAAACGACGTATTGCATAAAGCAAATCTGCTACACAAGACCTTTTTAAAGTGTTGAAGAGCAAAGATGTCAGCTTGAGGACTAAGGTGCACCTGACCCAAACCATGATATTTTCAATAACCTCATATGCATGCGAAAGCTGGACAGTGAATAAGGAAGATCGTAAAAGAATTGATACTTTTGAGTTATTGGTGTTGGAGGAGAATATTGAAAGTGCCATGGGCTTCCAAAAGAATCAATAGATCCATTTTGGAAGAAGTGCAGCCAGAGTGTTCCTTGGAGGCCAAGATGGCCAAACTTCATCTCTCATACTTCAGACATACTGTCAGGACAGACCAGTCACTGGAGAAGAATATCATGTTTGGTAAGGTTGAGGGTCAGAGAAAAAGAGGAAGACCCCCAGTGAGATGGATTGGCCAAGTGGAAGTATTGATGGACTCAAGCGTGGCAACAATAGTGAGATTGGCCCAGGATCAGGCAGTGTTTTGTTCTGCTGTGCATAAGGTAGCTATGAGTTGGTACCGACATGATGGCACCTAACAACAACAACAGCAATAACTGTTGGACCAGCAATACAGAATAGTGCAAAAATGGATTGGTGGCACCTGACCTCCTCTAACTTCACAAGGGGGAAGAAGAATACACATCAGCAATGCAAGGTCAAGTCCTATAAAGTGCAGTTCAGCTAATCCTCCACTCTCCAATCTTCTTTTAGCCAATTTTTACACAGTTGTCCCTCCCATGGCCCTCTTTCTATTTCTGCTGAGTTAGATAGTTGGCTACACTGAGTTCACAAACAGTAAGACAATATTCATGATTATGGAATTTATTGGGGAAGTTAATAGGTTAATTGGATAGCTTGCTAATTGTGCAAATAAGGAGCATAGCAACTTGTGGGCTATACCATGCAAATCAGGTGTATGGAACCCTAATGTGGGGTTGGTTAATACAGTATCAGAAATGCTCAGGGTGCGATTCTTCATTTATCTCAGTCTCTTCTAACCCTGCACATAGGCACACTTCTCTCTAACAGTCAGTCTGTCAGTCACATGGCCTTTTCACATCTGCCCTACTTGAACAAGTATTAAAGAGCTCCAGTAGCTCTACCAATTATGTGCTTGAGGTATCCCACTCCACCAGCAAGTCTCCTGCCCAAAGGTGCTCAGCTTTCTTCCTCCATGAACCAGAAAGCTCACTTTTAGGTCTCCTGCCAGTCTCCTGGTCATGCTGTCATCATTTCTTTGTCACTACCTCTAGCCATCTCTTGCTGTCATACCTCTCAGTCTCCCGAATTGACCCAACGGAATGCGGAAATCATCGGACAATCTCTTTGATATCTCAAGCAAGCAAAGTTTTGCTCAAACATCAAGCTAACTTACTATAATTCCAGAGAGACAGGGAGAAGAAACCATCTTCAGTCCTCTGAAACCTTGATGAAGTTGCAGGCACCGGAATTGTTGAATCTACTTATATAAGCTGTTTATGGAAACTTTGCATTCTATTAACTCATCAGAATGTGGAGTAAACTATTTTAGAATCATTGTAGTTTTGGCAGACCCCAACTGAAATTTTGAAAATGTCTATGAATCAGGATTTTTACAATTCAGTTCCTCATTTTACTGCATATAAGCCTCATTCAAATCATAACAATTTTATGAAATTGGTTTCATTTGGGAACAGTGTTTCCCAACTTAAATTGTTTTATTCTCTGATAAACCTTTTACTTTTTACTCATAAGGTTTTTTATTCTACGACAGATCACTATACTAATGCATCATTGTGCCTCAGAATATAAAATTTATAATTAATCTTAGTTTCAAATCAAATACATCTTTATTTCACTGGTAAACAAATTAAATGTCCCCAAACAACTCCACAATGTTAATCCCATTGCCTTGGATCCCAAGGTTAGCATCACAAATTACATTAAAACATCAGATATTAAACTAACTCAGACTTGAAACACTCAGAGAACAATGGCTGAGCCATTCTTCAGACTTGTCTCTGACTTTCAGGCCAGACTTCTTATCAAACACACTGGGTCATCATTCTCCCATCAAACTGTGACTTCAGGACAATGTTGATGGTGTTAGCAGAGCTGGAGCAGAGTCTACTCTCAGTAACATTTAAAAAGTAGCCAAGCTTATTTAGGAAAACATAATCAAAGCTGTTTTCCACTGTGGTATTTTCATTCCAACCTCAATGGAGTTTCAGACTAGGAGTCCAGACAACCACAGACTGCCATGGCCAAACAGCTGTACCCTTAGGAGTTACACTGCATCATTTTCTCACCATTTTTTGAAGCCCTGGTCTAAATTTAGATGAAGTTCAAGTTAGAGTCAAAGAAAAAATAGTGAGAGGAAAAAGAGAGGTGCCTTAAGATTTTTTTTTTTTTTTTTTTTTTACTTTCTATAGTGAATTGAGTGAAGGTTTACAGAGCAGATCATCAGTTTTACTTTCAACAAACCATATACTTTGCTTCATTACAATGATTGCCATCCCTTCTATTTACCATCAGATAACAGTATTTACCTTTACTCACTTTAACCCTTCCACTCCTTGCTTTGTCTCCTTCATCTTTCCTCTGCTAACCTCCCTCTTATTGCATATTGCCTGCCCCATCACCCATGCTAACTGTGTCTACCCTCTAGGCAGTAAATAATCACTCCTCCCCATCACCATCACAGAATGTATCTTTAATTAAGAAAACCTTTTCTAAACTGTTTGCAATGGTGCTCACATGCAATATATGTCCTTTTGTGATTGACTAATTTCACTCAACATAATGTCCTCCAATTTTATCCACATTGTGAGGGGTTTTGTAAATTCATTGTTATTGCTCAACATTGCATAATATTCTATTGTGTATATGTATCAAGTTTTGTTTAGACATTCTACTGTTGATGGGCATTTAGGCTGTCTCCATCTTTTGCTAGTATTAATAGTGCTGAAATGAACATGCTGTGTATATATCTATTTATAGTCAGATGTGTCTCTTGTAGACAGTATATTGAAGACTCTGTTGTCTTTCTTTCCCCCTCCCCCAAAGGTCTCACATATTTATTAGGCAACCTCTTTAAATGTAGAAGCATAAAAATAAAGCAAGAAACAAGAAGTTTTGAAAAACGTTCAATTGATACAATCTTGGTAAAACTGAACTTGATCTGGTAGAATGCTAGGACTTGGGTCTATTATGTGCCGTGTCATCACATGTGTGACTCCTTAGAGCCCCAGCTTGGTTCTTCTCCAGTGTCTTCTCTTAGAGTTGTATCTGATTTTATGACCAGTTTTCATCAGAATCCACTGGGGAATGGGACGATTCTGCTTTTGTTTCTTGCCCAGGAATCTCTTGATCCTGAAAGTCTTATGAGAAGACAGAGTGAAGATGAAACAAAGCAGCACCCACACGATGGCGAAGAAAGGGAGGCTCTGTTGTCTTATCTATTCTGCTGTTCTCTGACTCTTGACTGGTGCATTAATCCATTGAGATTCAGTGTAATTATTATTATTATTATTATTATTATTATTTTAAAGTTTTATTGTGAATTGAGTGAAAGTTTACAGGGCAGATCATCAGTTTTACATTCAACAAGTCATACACTTTGTTTCATTACAATGATTGTAATCCCCTCCATGTACCATCAGTTAACAGTATTTCTCTCTATTCATTTTAGCTCTTTTATTTATTTTTAAAACACTCAGGCATATATAATAAACACCAAAGGGCACTTTCTTGCAAATCTGCTTCCTGACCACCAGCACTCAGTCCCTCTCTTTCCATGAATCCAGAGTCCTTAGCTGCTCCCTCACTCCATGTCCCCATCTCTGTCTCCACATCTGGTGTTGCTGTGTCTTTGGATAGGGTCCCGCATTCTGCTTGTGCTCTTCTCCCTTGATGGTCCAAGGGTCCTCTTTTTCTGGACTGTAAGATTAACTACTCCCCTTTATAATTGTGACAGTTGCAATTAGTCATGATGACAATTACTCACTATTCAATCATAAGAATCTTATCCCCATGTCTTCTTACCAGACCCATCTAGACAAGATGAAAACTATTCAGTGAGGACTCTATCTTCCTCCACACTTAAACTTCCTCCACTCTTAAACTAAACTCCCTCTTGCAAACTAGTAAGCCAGTCACTTAGTACCTTTATCGCCCCCTCATTTTAGGTAGCCAATGTCTAAGTTGCCTGTCCCTATCTACCCTGTGTACAGAGGGGATAGCATTGATATTTAATGTGAAAACTCCTCCCATGTCTGTTGGTATTTTGAGCTACTACATCCATGAATATAGGGCAAATTCATCCAATTGTAGCAATTTACCTTACTTTCCTTTATCAAAAAAAAATTTTTTTTTAAATTTTTTCCTCTAGTTGAGTTCTAATTATCAAGCCATGAAGGCTATGTCTAATGGGTACTATATGCAAGTTTGGGTGGATTCAGTATAATTATTTTATTAATTTATTTTTGCTGCACAGGACCTTTTTTTAAAAAAAAAAAATTTATTGTGAATTATGTGAAAGTTTACATGAGAGAACATTAGTTTTACATTCATCCTATAGTATATCCTTTCATTGCCATGGCTACAATCCCCTCCATGCATCATCATCCAACCAAAGGGTATACCCTGTAAGCCTTTCCCCCGGTCATCAGCACACAGCCCCTCTCCCTCTCTGGGTCTAGAGTCCCCAGCTGCTCCATCTCTCCATGTCATCGTCTCTGCCTCAAACTCTGGTGTCACTGCTTATCTGGGTAGGGTCTCGCACTCCGCTCTTCTCTCTTGTCAATGTAATTATTGATAAGTATGAATTCATTGCTGTCATATTACTGTGTGTGTTTTTTGTGGTGCTGTTGGTTTCTTTGTTCAACATAATTTTTTGAGTTTTCTTTGCATTTTAATTTATGTTGTGTTCATGTTTACTAATTCTTTCTTATTTTCTTCTTATCTATTTTGATGTGAAGATGTATTCATTTTCTTTGAGCCCTGTAATTAATTAATTTTTCCCCACTTAGAGCAGTCTGCTTTAAATCTACTTGACTTCTTCACCATTTGAAATTCCCTCATTTTGCTTTTAGTTGATGCCACTATAAATTGGTATTTCTGAATTTCTATTTTCAGTCTTCTAGGTTTCTTTTACTTTAAATACTTCTCTATTGAGATTGAAGGAAGCATGGTGGCGCTACACAATAAGCAATAGACTGTGAACATTAAGATCTGTGGTTCAAGCCTGCCAACCACTCTGTGGAAGAAAGATGAGACTTTCAGCTCCTGCAAAGATTTTTAAAAAATGCCTCTGAAACCCTATGCAGGGTTGCCATGAGTCACAATCGACCTTTATGTTGATGTGTTCCTAGGTTTCATCAACTGTCTTCTGTGAGTGTAGCTAGAGATTGTAAGTGTTTGCACCATCCTGCATTTGCTATTTGTGCACCTCAGTTTAGAGTGGAATTGGCTGGTGTTAGTTCGTGTAGATCACTGATCAGGTGGCACAGGAACCAATACTGGTTCTTGCCCCATGGGAGAGGCTGCAGAAGGTACAGTTGTATGGGCACATTTGCTGTTTCCTGTTGGGCGGAAAGATGAGAAATTCCTCCCCTTCACATACACAAAAGAAACCAAAACCGAATAAACCAAGCAGCAACCAACAATGTAATGAAAAATTAAAGGGAAAAAGAAAAGAGAAAAAAACTAGCAGAAACTATGAAAAAATAGAATATAATAACTAAAAAGAGGGATAGGAAAATGGAGGACACACAAAAAGTAGAGAAAATTAAAGGAAGAATTAAGAAAAAAAACTTCAAAACACTAGGGAAAAGGAAGATGAAAAGAGAAAGAGACTGAGACTAGGAAAGAAAGATCAAAACAAAAACAAAAACAAAAAATAGGGGAAAAGAAGGAGAGAGAGAAAGGATCAAATATAAGGAAATGGAAAGAGAAGAAGAAAGAATAAGCAAACAAATAATGAAACATGTTAAGGGGGGAAAAAAAAACAAAACAAAACAAAAACTTCAGTGCAGCTGTTAGACCTAGAAAGGAGAAAACTCTGGGAATTCACTTGGTAGATGCAGGAGGTGGGAAGTGACAGTGAGATTTCTGGCCCTAGATGGAGTTCCTATAGGTCTTGGAGTTGGATATATATATCACGGTACTCAATCTCGAAATTTCTGGAGGTCCTTGTTGCAGCTGGTTTCAGTGTCTGTTATGA